>NC_136489.1:10117587-10282587 GCF_053919585.1 Euprymna scolopes
GATACTAGGAAAGGATACGAGCAGCAAGATTTCTATACACATCTCTAAGCGATTATCGGGGTATTTACGTCGAGGATATACAAGGGCATGGATATTGTCAGAACATCCACTATTAAAATACATGTAAACAGGCCGAGAGATGTTACATTTCGTTGCTGGACTAGTGCTGAAGCTTGGAAGACGCTACAGGGCCTATAAAGTTTGCGACTCTCTTTCTGAACCGTGTCCAGGAGCAAGATACTAGTCGCAGTTACACCAGCTCAAATGTGACACCAGTACTGGGTACAGTGGTAAATGGTGGCTTTGTAGAGATAAAGGATAAGTCCTTCACTGTCATCCAACCTTCCACCTCTGTGTCATCGTGGACGATTGCATTCCTCTGCCAGTTCTATGAATATTTTAATAGTAGTTACTCTGACGAGGTACAAGCTCTTTGTACCGTCGATGTAAATACCCCAACAAACCGGACAGTAAAATCGCACCCCTAAACAGCAGAGACCCCTAGATATAAGAAATATTTCTACTCTAAAAGTTTCTTACACATAACTGCTAGACTTTTTAATTCCTTTCCGGTTTTCTGCTTTCTCATCTGTACTGGCATGCAGAAGGTCTTGTATAATATAAACATATATCTACCTAGTATCCCTACAACTTATGTCTTCGATAATAGCCCCTACATCAAAGTGACACCGTGCCTTTTTGGGTATACAATAGAATAACAAAAAAAACGGGTCGATGATAACACGACAAGTTTACACAGTTTACATTGTGTTTTTTTAATATTTGATCGCCTCTGAAGACGAGCTAAATACAGGACAGTAAACTGGTGTATTGCATGTTACGGAACTTTACTAAAGACGATAGAGGAAAATATAGACATTCGACGAAAAAAGTAGTAAAATTAAAAAGAAAATAGATGACTGATATTTTCCGTTAATATTTTGGATTGGTTTTTTAACCTTTATGACATTTATTTGTAACAATTTGAACGATATTATGAAGAGGTATACGTAGCGTATATACATTCATATAAACTCAGAAATACATATATATATATATATATATATTATATATATATATATATATAGAATAGTTTTGCGCGCAACCCCTTCTCTCTAACAAATATTAAAATCAACATATTATGATGATGAACTTAATCTACAGAATATTGAAAATTATTCTAATTTTGCCTTATCATCTATAACATGAGTGTTGTTATCAAATATATGTTAAGATTCATTGAATCAAAGTATTCAATATTAAGAAAAAAATTAGATTCCACGAAATCTTATTTCTTTCATGACTACTGAGTATGAAGAACATTTAAAGTAAATGTTAAACACTTGATTTTTCACATGTGGATAGGTGTTTAAATTAAAAACCCTAAAGCGCTTAACAACCTTTAAAACAACTTGAATCTGGGGAGTATATTTTCGTCGGAGTCAGATACGCATCCTGAAAATTGCAAATGTCAGAATTATTTGAATATTCACGAACGCCTTTTTTTTCTTTTTCTCAATTTCTGCTTAAACTGAAATTAAATTAACTTTAACTGCAAAACAGTAGGTTAATTTAATTTAATTTGAGTTTAAGTAGAGAAATTAGGTTTTGATATGTATTTATTTGTATTTTTAATTAGTTAGTTACATAAAACATATTATTACTTATTTTTATCTAAGGATTTATATTAAGATAAGCACTAGTATGTTTCATGCAATTTACCTATATATATATATATATATATATATATATATATATATATATATATATATATATATATATATATGCATCATGTGTAACCCCCCATAAATATACCATATATACACAGATATATATTAACACATACACACATATATTTTGTATATATATATATATATATATATATATATATATATATATACATATATGTATTATATATATATATATATATATATATATATATATATATATATACTTTCTTTATATATTTATAATTATTGTAGGTATGTATTTTACATTCATGCATTAATATATCTTTCTCTCTATTATGAATCGTATTATATTTTCCGTATCAAAGATGCGTCCATTATAGCCGTCCACTATTTACGTCTCCCATTGATCCAACCCACGCGTTATCTTTTTCCTGATTCCTTTTCTTTCCGTGATGCCACGCCATTTGACTTCTCTATGCTATCAACGTTATTGATCCTCGGAAATTCCTCATCAATGTCAGTGAAGATAACGTAGGAAACCTTATCACTTTAAGCAAGCTCCAACCATTAATCCTTTCTATCCATCCACTCCCCACTTTTCACGCAGAAAGCGACTACATTTAGCGATTCACTTGCCAACGATGCTTATCTCCCCCTGATTTGCAGAGGTCATCTTGAGCGAAGAACTGCATGACTTTGTATCACATAGCCTTCTATGCTTACAACGTGTTTCCTATTAATTCGTGATTTACCAGTTCGGAAGCTCTTCGACACAATTTTTATCTCCATCTCAGTCAGTCAATAATTTCTTATCAGTCGATCGCCGTTTCATTCATAGGTTAGTGATTTTTTTTCTTATACTCCATTGTCTGTCGACTAAAATCTTCATCGATTACAAAATCTTTTCTTGACTTATTTCATTGTTTCTGTTTAGTTTCTTCATATATCATTCCTATATTTCCTGAAGTTACCGGATCACACCGTGTTAAAATGCTTGCTGTTAGACGTAAAATATCCCATGATATTTTCTCTATCTCTCGCTCTCTCTATCCCTATCTATCACTCTCTCCCTCTATCTCTCTCCATCTCTCTCTCGCGCTCTCTCTCTGTATATATATATATATATATATATATATATATATATATATATATATATATATAATTATACCTTAACAATATTACGTTTCATGCTCGGATTTTCTATGTAATATATATATATATATATATATATATATATGTATATGTATATATAGTTACATATATGTATATATATACGTACACACACATGCATATACGTATATATATATATATGTATATGTATATATAGTTACATATATGTATATATACGTACACACACATGCATATACGTATATATACATATATATATATGTATATATATATATACATATATATAGTTACATATATGTATATATACGCACATATATATATGTATATATATATATGTATATATATATATATATATATATATATAACCATATATATTTAATAGATATGCTAGCATGAAAAGTAATATAGTTAAAATAAGACTTAGAAAAGTGATAGGATTAGTTAATTAAACTGGAAAGAAAACAGACAAGGTATTCTAGTAAAAAATATAATAAATTTGTAACTTGACATATTGTATCGGTAAAAATGTTTTTATTTCAATTTAAAATTATATAACTATTTCCTTATTTATACTGCAATATTTTAAGTTTTTAACGTTAACTATTTACTAGAATATCTTGTATGTTACTTTTCCAGTTTTAAGAATTAGTCCTTTTAATTTTCTATGAATTACAACATTACTTTTTATGCTCGCATTTTTCTTTGGACTCCATAATTTTCCTAGCTTTTCTTTAAAATAACATTTTCTCCCTCTGTCTCACTTGTTACCTCTGAATTATTAGGGGCACTACAGCCGAGGGCAGATCTGGACAGCGATGAATTATTAGCGATAGTTTTTCTACATATTCTGTTACGTAATCATCTCCGCCGTTCCTAGCCAATTTGATGTAGCATTTGATTTGGTTGCTTTCGTAATCAACAGTCAATAGAAAACGTCCCTGCGTTTCTTACAGATTCTGAGAATTTTGAAACACAATACTTTTATGATAACATTTATTTTCCTGAACAAAAATTGATGTTTTTCAAAATATTGCTAAGAAGGTGGCCTATTAATTGCAACAATTCTTTGGATTTTGGTTGCAAAATGAGTGAGCGGTGAAGAATTTAACCAGTTCTAAATAAGTAAAACTAACACTAAACCATATACAAAAACACTAGTTTAACACACACACACACACACACAAACACACACATACATACACACACATATATATACATATATATATACATATATACATATATATATATATATATGTGTGAATATGTGTGTGTGTTAAACTCGAGTTTGTGTATATGGTTTAGTTTTAGTTTACTTATTTAGAACTATATACATATGTATGTATGTGTGTGTTGGTGTGTGTGTGTGTGTGTGAAAATGAATGTATTTAAAACTGTAAATAAAAATTTACAATTAAATTTATTATTCTGCAGGATATTCCATCAACAATTTTTAAGCATTTATTTGGCGGATTTTAAAGAATGCTACTATTGCTATTCTTTTCATTAGAGGACAGTAAGATATCATCAAATAATAAATGTAGCGATGCTAGATTACTCGGTTAATGCATTAGATGAAACAATGATTTCTGATATTTAGTCATAAATTGTAAAAAAAAAACAGTTAAGAATATATATATATATATATATATATATATATATATATATATTAAATAATTGAAAAAAAAACAAACAAAGCGGGAATAACATTTGAATGACTCTCTCATTGTTAATCCGAAGTTCGAAGAAAAACTTATTTTAAGAATTTAAACATCCATAATTATATGGCCAATGACGTATGTCTTAAATATGTGGAAAAATAAACTTCCTTTCATGGTTTTATTCCCGCGTTCGTAGCACTTTAACTTTTTGAGTAGTAAAAAAATAATAGCGCTTTTTTCCTTTTGGAATATATATATATATATATATATATATATATATATATATATATATATATATATATATATATATGGTCTTTTAATTTCAAAACATATAATTAATGGGACCAACTAACCTACGATGTTATACTACTCAAGCTAATGAACCGGCTAGAGTCAACCGTATGTATTATAAAGATGATGATGTGTACTAGATGGTTGAAAACAATAAAACCACTGAAAAATTAGTTGCTTTTGAAGTACTTCGATAACCGCCGTTCAAATAACTCATAAAATATTAAGAAAAGCAAGAACAAGAAAACGATGAGCATGATGATAAAGAAAGGGAGATAAGAGAGGAAGATTTAGAATAAAAACCAAAATATATTTACGAAAAAAATGTTAACGGTATAGGCAACGGAAAAAGAAGACCGAATACGTTGTTGTTGCGTGTCATCTTTCCAACGAGTTTCCAACTGCCAAAATGAAAATCCGATATCCGTATAATCTGATGCTATCGGAGAATCGATTATCGTGCATTTCTCTTTGTAGGTTCGTGATCACATTATATTTTATATCTTTCATATATGACACACAAAGTCTCATACAACATTACAGTACAAAATATGACCAACATGTTATATCTAATCAGAAGAGTATCCTTTGAACGCGAAATATATTTTTAATCTCAGTTTAGAAAATATGATTCTGAATGAAACGTTCTGATTTTTCGACTCAGATATAATGAACCTCCAACATACCTCATGTCAGTCATTTACTCAAACAGCATTGGTATTGGACTGAATCGAAACAAAAACGAAAGAATAGCTTAAAAAATAAATTTTTCATCATAATTATGAAAAAATATCAAACACCTAGCATTTGTTAGCCATGCTATTCTATTATATTTTCCTTATTGATATTACATTGAAACAGTCCATCGACTTATCGATATTGATCCACTGTTAATCTATTGATTTTACAACAGTTTTTCAAACCACTTTCGATACGAACGTGCGCATCTCTAAAGAAATTGAATAAAATAAGCTCATACTGAATTGCATATGAAAATATCATTAAATTTCTTATGAACACATTCTATTACCACTAATGTATATTTCACATGCTAAGCTTTTAATTTCGATTTACGATATATATATATATATATATATACACATATATGTGTGTGTGTGTCTGTGTGTGTGTGTGTCTGTGTGTGTGTGTGTGTAGAAAGTTATGATAACATATCATTATTAAGCTATACAGAAACTTTCACTTTAACACACGTAGGGCATCCTCAGGCTGGTATCCATAGGAAACATAGTACCTTAGTTTTTCCCCCCTTCATAAATCCACATAGACGAGAATATATGAACACATACAAACCCATATATGTATGTATTTATTTAAAATATAAGAATTTAAATATTATATGTCTATGTGTACGCTCTATCTTTAGGGAATAATCGGTCAGTAATAAATCTTTCACGCCAGACATAAAATTTATATATGCAAAAGTTTTATTTAAGACTGCATCACAAAGCATCATTGTTTATTCTTCGATAAAGGATGCTATTTTCGCTCTCTTCAAAATTTTAAGGATAACATCGATTACTGCGACCGCGACCGGTTATAACTCCAAACGGTTTCGTCAAAAATGATTATGTAATCCACCGTGCTAGATGATAACCTATATGACAATAACGCAAAATGATGTACGAATACCGTGTGCGTGTCTTGATACCTCGCGAAAGATCCACCAAGTTTTATCATATCCAAGAAAGGTAAAACAATAATGCTGTCTATTTTTATTCCGTTGTAATAGATCAGATGTTATTGCAAATAGAATTTGTATGATTTCTAAACTCATTTAATCAATATATAAACGTTTTTGTTGCAGATATGAACGGTTTGAGACTCTAAGAAAGCGACCCTTGTCATAAATGTGTGAAGGACAAGAATGCATTATTAAATTATTAGAAAATGTGAACTGATAATCGGGACGAGTATGTAGAGAAATGCATGCTGGATGAAAAATGTGGCTTGTTTTGATAGTACCATTCATGTCCTATAGCTTTACAAATACCTGTATTAAGAAATATACGACACCTTACTTTCGGAACGAACATTCTACACATACATACATACATACATACATACATACATACATACATACATACACACACACATATATATATATGTATATATATTATATTATAGTCAGATAAGGTCATATATCACTGGTAATTTCATATGCTGCTGGTACCATGTTACCCAGTACTACCTCTCTCGTGGTCGAGTCACCTACGACTAAATTGGTTCCACCACAAGACTTGTTTAGTAAGAAGGGTCCCTAGTCTCCCTGAATAATAAAAAACGAGACATTCTAAAGGGCGAATGAACCTTATTTCACGGTCTACGGCCAACTAATACTGTGTAAATGTATATATACATATATATATATATATATATATATATATATATATATATATATATATATATATATATATATATATATATATATATATATATATATATGATTGTTGAGCTGGATTAAATCCGACGATATGAAATAAAATGGAGGTGGAAGGACCTGGATACTCAACGTAGAGAACAAAAAATTCGTAATTTCACTTAATTTTATTTTTATTTTACTTATTTACTGTATTTTATCATTATCTATTTTTAGACTCCATTTTATCACCTCCTATTCTTATTTTTAGATACCATCTTTTAAGTTACTGCGCTATTTTATCCCAATTCAATTATTTCTAATTTAAAAAAAAAAAAGATTCTTTCGTAATCTCGTGTCATTTTATTTATTTAATCTATCACCGCTATATTTCCAAACACAATTTTTAATCTCTACGATATTTTATCTTTTAGACGTAATCCACTACACTAGTTTACTATAATAAGTTATTCTCTCATAAAATGTATATACATGTATATATGACATCTAATTTACATAAGGAAAACACGCTGCTCTCCCCCATCATTATATATAGTCCCAATCCTCCGACTCTCTCGTCAAAGACCACCCCTCTTGAAGAAGCCCGCATACATCGGGCGAAACGTTGAGCATCCAGGTCCTTCCACCTCCATTTTATTTCATATATATATATATATATATATATATATACATATATATATATGTGTGTGTATACATATGCGCCGGGGCTAAAAAATCACCATTTTGGTACCTTTTGCCTTGTAAGGTATGCATCCAGGAGAGGGAAACTCTGAATTTAAACCTGATGGATCTTTTCTGCCCGTTCCGTAACAATTAATTGCACCGAATGAGTTAATCAATTTTTCAATACGTGTGGATGACCCTACATAAGCCTCTACTAATCAACTAATTTGTATGGGGTTCTCGCAACTTATAATACTTTAATTATGAATAACCTCTTTTCACGCATTTCATGCTAGAATCCTCTGCTGATATATTGAAGGCGACAGAGAAAGGTGAAGGTATTTGGACGTCGTTATCCAGATCTCCACAAATAAAAAAAATAGAGATGAATATATAATGAATAGACAGCAACAACATAAGCTAGAGTTCAAACGGTGACGAATCGCCAACAATAGGAAATTATTGGCACGTATACACATCATGAAAGCATTCTAGTTATAGTGTTGAAAAGGTTTCAACCAGAACTTGACCCCATACTTACAAAACTCTTTAAGCGTTGGCTTAAGGAGAAGTGCTTTCCAACACCCTGGAAATCCTCATCAGTATGCCCTGTATTTAATAATTAATGTGAAAAGTTATATCCCTCTCAGTACAAACCAATAAGTCTCCCGTGTGTCATGAGTAAGTTGTTGGAATCTATATTAAATAAAGAAGTAGTCAACCACCTCAACAGAAACAACCTTCTTAATGATATGCAATATGGTTTCCGCTCTGCATGATCGACAGCAGATGTGCTAACGGTTATATCTCATAAGATTAGTGAATCTCTTGACAAAGGCTTCCAATTGCTCTTGATATATGAAATGCCTTCGAAGAGGTATGGCATAAGGGCCTACTTTTATAAGATTTCCAGCTAAGGTATCACTGGAAATGTTTTCTCAATCATTTACCATTTATGACGATAGGTTAATAAGAGTAGTGGTTGATAGGCAGAAATTAGAGGCCCACAGTATTAATGCTGGATTCCCTCAGAGGTCCATTCTGGGCCCAACCCTCTTCCTGATCTACATCAATGATCTCCCAAAACACATACTTAAATCATTCGTTGACATCTATGCTGATGACAGGACCATCTATGGAAACACATCAAAGCCGTTAATGAAAAACTTCTCTCTGATACTCTCTCCTCTGATCTTGAGCGCAGAGTACAGTGGGTGAAGAGGTGGCTGGTCACTTTTAATGCATCCAAAACCAAGCTTCTATCGTTACATCATCTACTCTCTGGCATCAATTGAAATGGATGGCTCTCGTCTTGGGGAGGCTCCATGTTTCGACAAGATTCTGGGTTTGATCTTTACTTCTGATCTGAAATGGAACAAGTAAATCGAGTCTGTTGCTAAGGACGCTGGGAAAATGGTGGGATCCTTCTAATGCTCCAGAGGATATCTTATTACTGATGCAATTCTCTATCTATATAAAAACCAAGTACGTCCAAGGATGGAGTACTACTGCCACATCTGGGCAGAAGCTGCTAAAAACAGCATATCCTGCCTTGACAGAGTATAAAATAGGCTTCGTAGCTTAGTGTGGGATGCCCTTTTCTCTTCCCTGCAGCTTCTCTCCCACAGAAGAGACGTTGCGAGCATGTCTTTGTTTTATCGTTATTCCCATGGCAAGTGCTCGTCTGAGCTTTATTCCCTCGTCCCTCCTCGCCAATCTTTCACGAGAAACACCCGTCTGGCTGAAACTACCGTCGAAAATTTTCCCCACTCTTTATCTGTACCTAAATCCAAACGTACATTCCATTAGCAGAGCTTTTTTTCTCAGAAATGCACGACTGTGGAACTCTCTTCCGTTTGCTTGTTTCCCACATGACTACAACTTGGATGTCTTCAAGTCCGACATAAACAAATTCCTGACAAACCGCCCCATTGTAGTAAGACACTGTATCAAATCTCCAATACTAATGATTACTACAATACTATCTCATTGATTACGGTACACGCAATAATCATTATCCCTGAGTTGCCTCCGGGCCTTGATAAGCGGTGACCCTCATGTAAAAGAAAAAAAACCTTCGTTTCCAGTAAGCATATCAACATTTGGTCGATTATACAACATGACCTGTTTTGGTGCCTTTTGGTACACAATAATATAACAAATACATCATATAAGTGTCTTGAAAAAGTAGCGAGCGATCCCGATGTTTTAAAAGCATCCGAAACATTCAATCAGAAAACCTACGAACCTTAAAAGGAAAAGGAGAAATCGCAAAACGATTTACAGCGGCACTGATATCAGTAGCTCCAAAACCGATTATTTCAACTTCCTAAAGCAGTGCTCAACTTGAATTTTTTTTTCTTAAATCGAACATATATAAATGAGGGCGAAACTTGAGTCTTGGACTACCTCTATGTTGGCTTGCTCCCTCAGGTAGATCACGTTACATTTCACCCCCTTAGACTTCATTGGTTCAATAGAACCAACGGAGTATAATTCCTCAACACAACGATTCATCCGTTCCACAGTTCGCCGTCATGTTTTTGTTCTTACACCTCCCTCTCTCTATAATCAATTTACTTGTCGAAAAATAACATATACACAATCCACAACCACCCTTTATGCAGGGCTCCCCACTTTTTCCATTCAAAAGTTCATTAAAAAGTCAGCCCAAAAAGTTCATATGTTCATAAGGGATAATAAAATGTAATTCATAGTTCACGTGTTCATCAGGTATTTAAGTCTCTTTTTTTCTTTCCTCATGCAAGTTTTTTTTTGTTTGTGTTTGTTTTTTTTTCACCATTCACATTAATAATTCAAAGATCATCACCTTTTATAAATGTCACTCGATAAAATACAAAAGTTCACATTATTAATTGTCATTTATAAATGGTGATTATCTTTGAATTATTAATGTGAATTGTTAAAAAATAACTGCCTGCTCAAGTTAGTACTCCTACCCCGCCGTGTACCTGAAAAGAGCTTCATTTAACTTTCAACTGTTTAACTCCACAATACATGGAGGTCTAGATTTAACTGTAAGCAAACTGTTGATTTTCTAAAATGGACTCCCAAAGTTTTCAATGTAAATGTAAAGTACCATAGTGCTCAAAAAGAAAAAACTCAGTCATATCAAGTACCTTCGCGTGGATTTTTTAAAGACTTTGTAAATAACTAACTCTCTCCATCCCCCTCAACACACACACGAAGAAAGATACCTACAACGCAGTTTTTTTTTAAATATCAGCCCATTATTCGCCGACATCACACATTTGAGTACGCTAGTTTAATCGTATTCTAGATAAA
The DNA here is from genome assembly GCF_053919585.1 of Euprymna scolopes. Taxonomy (NCBI): domain Eukaryota; kingdom Metazoa; phylum Mollusca; class Cephalopoda; order Sepiida; family Sepiolidae; genus Euprymna; species Euprymna scolopes. The sequence goes on from NC_136489.1 coordinate 10,128,723, forward strand.
GAATCTGAACGAATTGCATTGCTGTCCACTCGGATGATTAAACTTCATAAACGCACATGTGATGTTAAGTTGTATAAAAATGTTTATTTCTGTCGAATTCAAATATCCTGCTTTTACCCATTTTACGTTATAAAGCATATTCGTGTAAAATTGGAAAAAATATCGACACAGCTTTTTTCGACTAAATAAGAATCTATATACATCTATCTATCTATCTATCTACCTATCTATTTATCTATCTATCTATCTCTACCCATCTCGACCACACAGACACATACACACACAAAGTTCATTTTATATAATATTAGAGATATATATTCCCCGATAATTCCGCATTGGAAAATTCCTTGGAATTAATTTCAGACAGGTAGTTCGACACTAACAAAATAAAGCACCTGATGGTTAGTAACATCTCCTGCGAAAATCGGATTTTAGAAGCGAGAGTATGTCTACGGCCGTACTCTCATCAGCTTGCCGTATTAAGTTCATAACCACTATATAGCTGATAGTAAAAGCCGTTTTAGTTTATAAATAGAGTTCAGAGAACAAAATATAAATGTTCAAGCGAGCCATAGTATTTGTTTGATGAAGGAAATAATCGATGTAGAGGAGCTATACCTTTGTTATATTGCAGAATTTGCTGTTTGATTCTGACTTTGTTCTGACATTGTAGCCGGTCTTTTTATTGAGTCTGAATTGGGTCACCCTTGGCCTTTCCTGCGAGAAGCCATCTTAGCTCCGGTCAGACTTGATCAACATCTACCTCGTACCTTCTCGCCCGGATGTCTATTTGCATTATGTGCGCACGACAAGATACGTTAATGGAGTGCGTCTCGTTTTTCCGAAATACTCGCCTTTGAACTTATATCAGCCATTCGCAAAATCGGAAATGCGGATGTGAGAAATGGGGGAGGGGTGAAAAAGAAGGAAAGGCTCGTAAACGGGACGAGTAGGTTGAACGATTGGCTTCCTCGTTTCAATAACTTCGCTTGTACGACGCGAGGGTGTCGTCCTGAAATTGGAGGCAGTTTGCCTAATGAGAAGAATTTGTCCGATTCAGTGCAAGCGGTCAGTCGTGAACAGAAAATGATAAAGATGAATGCCTTTCAGGATATTAGATGTTAACATGCCGTGTTAAGTGCTCTCTGCAAGGAGAGGTAGTAAGATGATGGCAGGTAGAGGGGAAAGCTTGGAAGAGTCTTTCATGTCGAAACGATTTTATATCTAGTTTGGGGAAGACTCGGCCTTCTTTGGGTTCGTTGGGAGGAAGTCTTGTTTTGTTATTTTCCCTGATTGTTTTAGATAGAATCACTTTTATTATTTAGATTATTCTTACTACGAATTTCACCTCTTGTATATTATTTTCACAATGTTTCGCCCGATGTAATCGCTGACATTTTCAGGTGTATCATGTCGAACTCGAAAATATTTATATTAGACTCAGGAATTTGAACTAAATTTACAAATAAAACTTTAATCTATGAGGGTTTATTCTCTCGCTTCATCAGAGAAGAGCATCGGTTTACTGAGCAAAAGCCACATGCAATAAAAGAGACCAACTTTAAACAAACGCCTTAATGTTTAAATTATATATTATCGCTTTTGGATAAAGGTCATTTTATCTATATATATTTTTTGCTATGCATATTTTTGCTAAACATATTTCTAAAAACGCAAAATGTTTGGGAGTTATATTCTTCATACAACACATGCACAACATAAAATCGGTTCATCTAAAGTTTTATCAAAGCTTGAATCATATCATCTAATCTAATAAATAAATATGTCTGTGTGTGTTTGCGTCTGTCTCTGTTTTTCAAATTGTATCTCCCCTAGACGGATGATTGTTGTACGACATGCAATAGCTAACAAAATTGCATTTCTGGTGCAGAATTCTATTAAGGGCATTTAATCGATTAAAATAATTGCAAAGGGCTTCAAAAAAGGATTCAAACTTAAAAGTAATAACGCTTTGACGAGCGTAGCAAAATGGCGTACTTGTGCGCATGCTTTACATCGAGTAAAAGAGAAATGTATTTATTAAGATATTTCACAACGTTTTGACAGCGGGTTTCTCTTTGTGCAATGGGTAACGTGACTGATTACAAACACAATTGCTGCGGTTTCGATCCCCATCATTTTTTTTTTTACATTCTGATATTCTTAATTTGTAAATGTTATATAATGAATACACAACACCACTTTTATAAAAAAATACAGAAGAATGTTTTAGATTTACGTAACGAAAATGTCATCTTCAAATATATATATATATATATATATATATATATATATATATATATATATATACCGATATATATGTATATATATGTATATATATATATATTTATATCGGTTCATTTGATACATTCCAAAAATTACGGAAATAGATAAAGTAATTGCATTTGTATTGGATTAAGTCCTAAACTATTTGACAGAGCATTAAATATAAAAAAATAAATCACATATTAGTATAGCGCATAACCAGCAAGAACCAAGACATTTACATGCATACGTAGAACTAGATCCATGTCCTATGGTTTTGAAAAATCATATCGTGGGATCAGAAATAGGTTATCTTGATGTGCCGAGGGATGAACTCTAAAGTAACTTGAAAATGATATATTCGGAGGAATTAAGTAGTATTTCTATACCTGATGTAAATGGTTCATCAACACCAAAAATGATTCTATGGCAACGTTCAATGGCATCAAAATAAACCTAAGTGTAATCCAATATTTGTGCATAAAGCCCGTGTTGGTGGCGCCGCAGGCATGAATAGGATACCATACAAATTATATAAAAACTGCCTTCTTGTACTTAAGAGACTCACTGACTTTCTTGGGTTGGTTTGGAGGCAGGAATGGTGTTTAGCTGGTAGCATTTGCATACCAAAAGAAATGTAATCAAAAGATATTAAAAATTCTGGCCCCTTCTCCTTCTTTAAATAAAGGGAAAATATTTTTTCGGAACATTGCTGATGAGCAATCAATATACAGGGTGACCCATGAAACGGGCCCCGCGTACACTTTATGTGATATCTCCATAATTTATTCACCGAATGTCCCTTATTTTACAGAACATGGCAGAATCAACGACCGTGAGTACACCAAGATCCCAGTAGGAGCTGGGACAAAGAATACACTGTTTAAAATTTTACTACAAGACAATCTCGTTTAAGAACATTGAGGATAGTTTCATACGTCAGTTCGAATGTGAAAAGCCTCCATCCAAACGCAGACTTCAGAAGAGTATGGACCACTTCTAGAAGTATTGAACAATGGAGAACCTCAACGTTTCCAGAGAGAACCGTCCAAGCCATTTGGGATGTCTCAAGAGGCGAACAGCCGAGCTGGTCGAAAGAGTGAGAGAGCCTCTCCAGCAGAGTTGGAAACGCTCTGTGCGTAAGCGAAGTCAGTCCCTCGGCATGTCCCTTGAGACTTGCAGGAGAGTGCTGGTGAACGATATCAGGGCTTACCCATACATAATACAGGCGCTTTAGACCCGTACAGCCTCAGACAAGAAGCAGAGGAGGCCTATGGAAGTCAAGATGCTCGAGAAGATCCAGGAAACACCAAGTTTCCTTAACCTCCTTTGGACCTCAGATGAAGCCCACTTCTATCTTGATGGAAAGGCGAACTCCAAGACAAATGTCTTCTGGGGGTCCTCCAGAACCAATGAAGTTGCCACCAAGCCTCTGCACTCTCCTAAGTGCACGGGGTGGGCTGCAATCCCGGCCAGAGGCACCATCGGACCAATCTTCATTGAAGAATCTGGCGCAGCTGTGTCAGTCACCAAGGAGCGGGATGTGGAGGTCCTCAAAATCTCCAGACCATCTACCCGTCACCCATGGCCAAATCTGGTTCCAGCAGGACGGAGCAAGTCCTCACCCTTTAAACCTGTCCCGAGATTGGCTGAAAGAGAACTTCGGAGACCGAGTGATCAGTCTCAAGACTGATTTTGAGTGGACAACCCATAGCCCGGACCTAAGCTCCCCATACTTTTTCTTTGGGGCTATCTTAAGGATTGAGTCTACACAAGAAAACCCAGAACCAGTACCGAACTCAAGGAAGCCATCAGGCAGATGAGAACCATTACCTCCCAACGGCATTATAAAAAGTCATATCCAGAAATAAAATCAAGGACAAAATGGTCGGCAGATATAACTGCACAGAAACCGGAATGTAGACTACGAAAGGAAAAAGATATAATATGGATCACTGAACCAATAAAGCTGGTTTGGCAGCACAAGCAGCAAGGTATTCTCCAAAGAGAATTCAAAAGGAAATAAGACATGGTGATCGAAGAGGTCATAATGTTTGAAAAAGAGCAAAGAAAAACCATTGGAATCACTCAGACAAAACAGTGTGCATGAACAAATTAGAATGACATCGAAAAAATTGAATTATCGTAGAAATTCTTTAATCGCTATGAAACCACTAGCAGTATCATTTCTTCTTCGTTCTACACATGATCTACTAAATGCGACCGCCATAAAATTATGGGGTATACTGATTCAAACCTGTGTTTTTTTTGTAAACATAGCCGGGGTACATTGCGCCATCTACTTTATACATGCCGACAATCACGTCCGCTGTATACATGGCGACATAACGAGGTGTTGGAAATAATTGTGGAATTGTTGCAAACACAATGTGATACAACAAACAAGCATCCTGTTACAGTCAAGGAATCCAGAATTCAATTTCACAAAAAGGGCGAATGCACTGTGACGAAGAGAATAACTTCTAATGTGAATAGAGTAAATGACTGGAACATTTCTGTGGATCGCAATACATATCTACAATTACTACTATTCAAACAGACAAGCAGCTACATATTTTAGCATGCCGCTATTCAAAGAAAAGTAATCTTCTCATTAACAATCCCATGGATGGAGGCACAGGAACGGAGGAAAAACCAATATGAGATAGTACGTGCCGACTGCGTGGAAAAAAGGTGGAAATGTCATGTGATTCCTATTGCGGTTGGTTGTCCTGGATTTTTAGGACACTCAGTCATTCCGATTCTTACAAAAATAGAAATTATTGGCCGCAATCTGAAAGTTGCTTCTGATCGTCTGTAAAACACAGCTCATTAATCGTCAAGCTGGATTTGGTCGGGAGCTAACAGACTTCAGCAAGAACAGATGTTATATTTTCTTCTTGTTGGTTTATTTCTTTTTTTTTTTTCTCTTTTACTCTGCTCGGTTTTTGGTCGAGAGCGAGAAGACTTCAGCATGAACAGACGTTATAATTTCTCCTTGTTCATATTTTTGGTTTTGTTTCTAATTGTTCTTTTTTTAATCTTCTCGATGACAAAATCTGGTTGGAACCATCAGAAGTTGCAGTACTGGCTTAAGCTACCGAATCTGTTTTAAGCTTGGTTGGCAACTGATGAGGGCAGGATATCGTACATGCTTTCACATGTTGTATTATAACATTTATAAGCATAGCTAGTGACACGCGCTTTTAATATCAGCTTGGCTTTTTTATAGAAAAAGTAACGCTATGGTACAATAACAGACACTTTAAGAGAGGCATATAAAGCGGTGAAGGTTACAGTACAGGATACAATTGACAGATTCGGTGAAAAGAAATGCAAATATATTTTATGATCGAAACGATAGAGACGGGATGTCATGTTTATGATATATGAATATTTTCTGTAGACTTTTTGACAACTAATAAAATCGACAGAAACTACTTAAAATGTTCCTGCTTTTTCAGTTTATTCTTTCTGAAAAGCCAATGTTGAATAAAGTCAGCCGTATATATGAGAGGCTTTTTTATATGATTATGTTTGTATTATTTTCATCCTGGAACAATATTGCATCATATCAATTTCATAATTTAACTAGCGGAGAAAGTCCGGCTTAGCTGATCGCAAAATACGCCCGCCCCTCCCCAACAGGAAAAAAAAAATTAAAATACGGTTTATTGCGTGGGCTACTGCTGGCCCAGTATAAGTGCGGGCACTTACGCCAGTGGACAAAATGAATCTTCCGTGGCAAAGTAACGATGCATTTCATATATATTTAGTTTAGATACCAAATAATCGAGAATATTTTCTAATGATTTTTTACGATAATAAAATTACCGAATTTTATTAAAAGAAATATGTAGCGTAAAAAAAAATGGTGGAAAAAACAACTTCGGTTTATTTCGCTCAATAAATTTACGTATTGTTCTGTCGGCATAAGCACGTAGATCTTTGGCAGTAAATCTACGAATTCATCGTCGTGGTTTTTGTAATGTTTTTAGGCAAAATTTTGATATAAAATTCCCAAATGTTTGGGAAGTAAACTCTTCAATATATAACTACATATGAAATACGTAGTTTTTTAAACATCGCAGCGGGCCAATATCACAATGTAGTATCTGCTCTCAGGCCGCACTTCACCTTTTCTCTCGTTGATTTGTGAATGAGAAATCCTTTATGGATGAGGCAATGGTTATTTGTGCTCTTATCCAGAGTCCCCTTTTTTCGGGAGCTGGATTTTTCCCACATTAAAAACCAATCATGCGTCTAATTATAAGTAAAAACTCGTAGGCTAAACACTTCAATATATATATATATATATATATATATATATATGTTTATATATAATTTGTAGGTTTGAAACATCACCTGTGTACAAACAGTTTGCTATAAAGTAGAAGAACTCAGATTTGTGGATGTTTTGACGAAGGCGTACTCGTCGTCGACGACGACAGCGTTGTTTTTTATGAATTTTTTTTAGAAAAATCTAATATATAAACGGCTATGTATCCTTCTGTCTTCGATCTGCCTGTCTGTCTGCCTGTCGATCTGTTTGTCTGTCTGTCTCCATATTTTCAAACTCTATTACCTCAGAAACTAAAAGTCACAGAGCGGCGCTAGACGCCTCACATTATTGTATGTTTACAGCAGGTTCTTTACGGGTCTTTCGCAAGTTAAAAGTATTTTTAAGGAGTCCAAAATTGGCGAAAATTGAAAACAATCCTTGAAAATATTGTATATATATATATCTTAATTTACCAAATATTTAGGAGCTAAATTCCTTAATATTTTACTCTACAATAATTTCTTACGGAGGAGCTGGCTGTATTATATAGTTATCGCTTTACACGATTCATATATTTCAAATAATTGAAATATAAATGTAAATGATAAAACATTTATGCACATATTTACTGTAAAGATGAAACCACTCTTTTCTGTTCATGCATATAGATATGTATTATCAGAGGAGTGTTACAATACTATCTTGATTATAATTATAATATGACTTACAATATGGAAAGGGACGATTAAGTCTGTTATGTCTTTTGCATTATTAAATATAATTTGGCATATTTTTAACTTTAAGTTGGTATTTATATACACACGAAATTCGAATACACATACCTTGTGCAGAAAATAAAATAATAATGCGAAATAGAACAATTAGTAATATTATAATTAATCAATAAATGAATTAAAAAAACAATAAGGTATATAATTTTATTATTAATATGTTCTTATGTAAATACGTTAAAATTATATTATATCATCATATATTATGTTGTTGCATGGATTCTATTTTAAATGCGACGTTTTTCCTTTACATGTATTGCGAGGAATTTGTTATCATTAATGTTACTTTATTTATCCATTTAGATTAATTGATCTCAAAACAGTTTAGAATTTAAACCAATTTTACTACTAAAATATGTGCGTTCTAATTTCATCTTAAATATGTCGATATGTGCATTCCGCAATGCTCTTGTACGTACGATCGTTTGCAATCACAAGACATGAAATTTAGTATCAACTCAAGATTTTCGATTAATCGTAAATTATTATGACTATGAAATAGCATATCAAATTGATAGTATCGGGTACCAGATCGAAAGAAGATCTTGTTACATCCATACGGAACAATTATAGTTTTAATTAATAAGAAATTCGATACGTGAAGCGCGAGTTAATTAGAAAGTCTATCAAAAATTTGCAAAATGCACTGCAATAAGAATGTTTCTCATATGTTAATAATATTACGTAACACTTGGCATGTTTTAATTGTATGTATTTGGATTATTCAGATCTCTATTCTCACCATGAAAGTCATTTTCATAACAATTCGATCAATAAAACGCCCGACATTCTTCAGGAGTACACTCATGAACAAAAAAAAATGGGCCAGGAAAGAAATTTACAATTTATTGCACAAAAAGCTGCATTACACAAAATGCAATTAAATAATAGACAAAAATGAGTAAAAAATATAAAGAGCAAGATATTTACTTTAATAAAAACTTAGTATGGAATGGAATTGCCTTTAGATCTTTTTAAAAGATCAATTCTTTTTATCATGCTCTCAACCAACTTCGAGCACTGTGAAGAGGAGATGTTATTCCATTCTCTTTGTACTGCTTCCCATAATTTTTCTTTATTGGAAAAAGTTTTTCTAACTAATGCACGAGATATTATAGCCCAAATATTTTCCATTGGGTTTAAATCTGGGCTTTGGCCAGGCCAAAACATCACATCAATTGAATTATCAGTAAGCCACTTCTTTGTGACTTTTGCTGTGTGTGCAGGGGCATTATCATGTTGGAAAATAATGGCATGGTTCATTTCTAACTTCTGGATGCTTGGTAATAGACCTCTTTCTAATATTTGAATGTATTCTTTGGCATTAATTGACGCATCACATCTGATAATTTCCCCAACTCCTGCATCAGAAAAGGTCCCCCATAACATTATTCCTCCGTTTCCATGTTTTACTGTGGTTTTTATGCAATTCGGTTAAAATCTTTCTCCGGATCTTCGGATGCAACGTTCAGGGGCATCACTGGCAAGGCGAAATCTTGATTCGTCCAACCAGAAAATATTTCTAAACCAATCTGCATCTTTCGTACCATAGCATGATGCAAATGTCTTTCTGTCGCTGATGTTCTTCTTAGTTAACAAAGGTTTTTTTGCACATCTTTTTGATAAAAATTCCATTTCCTTCATCCTTCTGGATATTGTCACTCTAGAAAGAGAATTTCCTTTTGCTGTTTCGAATTGTTTGCTATGGTCAACATAAGTTTTTTTGCGATCCTTCAAAAAGGTCATTTTAAGCCTGTGATCGTCCTTCATTGTGGATGCTCTAGGGCGACTAGAACCAACTTTCCTGCTCACTGTGCCTTCAAATTCGAACCTTTGCCCAATTTTCGTCACAGCTGAAAGAGATGTTGCCACCTTTTCTTCTTTCAAAATGTCGAAAATCTGCTTGTAAGTCAAATTTGCCTGTCGTAATCCTGCAATTCGGTTTTTATTTTTTTCGTCAAGATGTCGTCTTACTTTTCTTGGACTCATCTTTAATACTAATAATCTGAAAAATACTAAATAACAGCTAATTATTAGCAAACAAGCGATAAAAATTATAAAAATTGTTTTCTTTCCAATTTCAATCATGGCCCATTTTTTTGTTCCAATTTTATTCATGGCCCATTTGTTTTGTTCACGAGTGTATTTGTATTTCTGGATTTAGTGCCACTACACTTTTATTACATTTAAGGAAGGGGGCTGATTTTTATTAATTTTTCTCGGTTTCTATTGCTTTCAGTGGGCATTATGGCTGCAAAATACGCGTAAGTATAGCTAAATACACCCCATGCGTTACAATCATGAGTTAATAATATCGCTTATTTTATGAACTTTTTAGTGTATTTACACACGTTGTGTATCCATTTAATCTTTCAACCGTCTTCCTTGTATTATGCTTTCGTGCCATATTTTGCATACTGTGGGTCTTAAAGCGACGAAATAATCTCAAAACTTTATATTATGTGATGGAGGAGTCCAGTTATTCGCGACTCTGCTGTACTGACGTGATCAAAACGGGTGATATTGTAGGAAAAAGGGTGCGATCTTTTAAAACGATCTACAGTGCAGTTATTTGTTGGCACCACAGTGATATCCTCTTTTTAGAGGAGATGGAGCTTTCCGCAATAATGCACCTTGAACCAGACTTTGTGCTCTTGGAAAGGCAAGAATATAATGCGCTTTTAGCACAGCGCTTTCAGTATCACTCTTCAATTAGATATGTATGAGTATCTTGTGTAGGAGACGGGGAGTCTCGTCGTGGGCGACGAAGGGTTTCACTGAAGAACCACGGCAACACACAGCGAACCAACAACCAATGACAGCCACGGCGCGAAGGTAACTAACAAAGCTCAGCTGACTGCACGAATAGAAACGGAACCCAACGGTCACTATACTGATCGCCACGAACGTCAGAAGCCGACTGCCTCGCACCTCCAATGGACCGATTTTTATTCCTCAAGATGGCCTAGCTAATTTGCATCCCCGCGAAATCTCGCGCGATCCTGCGAGATTCCGTCTCTAATAAAAGCAGGCAGGCGCCATCTTGAAACTCTTTCGTCCGCTGCCCCGACCAAAGGATCAGTCACCACCCCACACGCCAGGCACACACGTACCCTCTTGCGCCGAGGGCTACGGCTAGTCTCACACTCCCCCCTGGTCTCCAGATCACATACGTGACACGGCGGACGTGGCCGTTTGATTCGAGCACTCCTGCGGAGGGGTATTGCCGGGACTTCCTCATCGGAGCTCTCAGAAGTGTCATCGGAAGCATCAGCATCAGCATTAGAGCTCGCAGTTGAGTCATCAGGTTCGTGGGGCACAGGTTGGATCCATCGCTCATTGTCGGATGACTCGCTCCTTCCACTGCTCGCAGTTGAGTCACCAGGTTCGTGGGGCACGGGTTGGATCCATCGCTCATCGTCGGATGACTCGCTACTCCCACTGCTCGCCGATTGGTCAGCGCTTAGAGCGGGCCGAACATCCCTTACGTGGCGCGGAGTATCATCAACTAGTATGGCCTGTTCACTAATGACGCCGGTGACCCGCCCCCTCCAAAAGCTGCTGGTGCACCGGCCGCCGGGTGGCTTCACCCAGACGGTGTCTCCCACTTGGTACGTCCCCTGGGGTTCTCGTTGGTCGGGTAGACACACTTCAACGTCCTTGACGCGCACGTGGTAGTGATGAATCGCATCAGCGGGCGCACTGCCGCCAGTCACGGCGTCATTAGGCGTTGTGTTGTATCTGTAAACCGCCTCCGCGATCGTACACTTCTTCCTGGCCGCGATCCTCTTCACGGTTCGGTGGCACCGCTCCGCTATGCCGTTGCCGCTCGGCACATACGCGCATCGGTGTCGAAGGCAGATCCCCCAGTTGTCCATAAAATGCCCAATCCGAGTCGCGTAAGACAGTATCTCTTCCCGGAAAACATCACTGTCTGGAAAGGCCACATCGCCTCGCCGATCCGGACCTGCAAGTATGCTTTTCTCAAGTCCAGTAGGGACACATTGGACCCCTGCCGGCGCCACTCTCGCAGCTTGTTGGCACAGACGTCGGCGTCCGCTGTGAACGCATCAACATGCGCATTCAACTCGCGGTAGTCCATTACCGGCCTCACCTTTGACTTCTTAGGTTGGACAACTGCCATCAGCGGTATCAGGCCCTTGGGGGTCCAAGTTTGTCGTAGGGGTATGGAATCAGCCAACCGTTCTTAATCCATTCACGGAGCTTGCTTTCGTATGCAGGCCTTATCTGGTCGGGCATACGGTACTCTGCCACTTTGTTTTGTAGTTTGGCCGGTTCCTTGTCTTCTGACCACCTCCAAGTGGCGGTCCACGCCTTCTGTTGGTCGTCGAATTCCGCACTGAAGACTGGCTGGTCGACTCTTAGTGCTGCGCACACCGGGGGCCTATCCTGAAACTCTACAACGCCAGCGCGCGTTATGCGCACGTCGCCCAGGGCTTTGATAGCATCGTAGCCTAGCAGCAGGTCGAAACTCAGCGGCTTTTCGCGTGTCACCAGCGCTTCGACGTTGGCCGAGTTCCCAGTTCTTGTGCGAATGTGTACCACACCCACGCCGCAACACATTCGTATTTTTCCAGTAATGGTAGTTATCCTGACGTTCTTCTTTTTCCACGCCCGACAGAAGTCCGCACACACTATGGTGCGGGAGCAACCGGAATCAAGGAGGGCTGAACATAACGTGTCATTAACTCGAACCTGAATGACAGGGAGCGCCTTGTTTATTTTCTGTTCGGGGAAGAGGTCGGCACTGGCACCTTGTCCCCGTCCCCGTTTCCCGCACAGTCTCGGGCCATGTGCCCAGTCTTGTTACAGCGGTAGCAGCGAACAGCCGTCGACCGCCTTCTACAATTTCTTGCCATGTGGCCCCGCCCGTTGCATCTGTAGCAGATGACATCACCTTGCGGGCTGGGTCCCTGAGACGGTCCTTCGCCACTTGGTGGGGCCTGTGCGACGGCGACTACCGGTTCCTGCACCGTCGAGTCATCCTTCATTATTGTCCTGGCTCTGTCCACTAGGTCACTCAGCAGTAGTGAGGACATGGTAGAGCTTGCTCGCAGGAGCTGCTTTACTCCAGCGGGGAGTCCTGACAGGACTTTGTATGCTAGGGCCCTCTCGGGAAGACCGCCGAACAACACCGTCAGCTTCTTAAGTTCGGCGAGATACACGTCCACAGTTTCGCCCAAGCGTATAGACCTCGTCTCAAACTGCTCCCATGCAGTGGCGGGATCAGTGGCGAACGCCTTGTACAACGCCGCCTTGATAATCGAGTAGTCACACTTCTCCTCAGCGCTGAGTCGCTGATATACAGCGAAGGCCCCGCCGATCAGCCGCAGAGGAATCACGCGCTCGACATTTTTCACGCCGGACAACTGACAATGTAACTCGACCTTCTCAACCCAGCTGAGTACCATGTCGGATCCGTCGAATTCCGGTATCAACTTTAGATCGAACCTATCCGCCATTGAAGAAAAGAAAACCAAGTTCGGAGTGGGGGGGCCGAAATAGCTTGTATGAGTATCTTGTGTAGGAGACGGGGAGTCTCGTCGTGGGCGACGAAGCGTTTCACTGAAGAACCACGGCAACACACAGCGAACCAACAAACAATGATAGCCACGTCGCGAAGGTAACTAACAAAGCTCAGCTGACTGCACAAATAGAAACGGAACCCAACGGTCACTATACTGATCGCCACGAACGTCAGAAGCCGACTGCCTCGCACCTCCAATGGACCGATTTTTATTCCTCAAGATGGCCTAGCTAATTTGCATCTCCGCGAGATCTCGCGCGATCCTGCGAGATTCCGTCTCTAATAAAAGCAGGCAGGCGCCATCTTGAAACTCTTTCGTCCGCTGCCCCGACCACAGGATCAGCCACCACCCCACACGCCAGGCACACACGTACCCTCTTGCGCCGAGGGCTACGGTTAGTCTCACAGATTCAAGCCAAGAGTGATATTTGTCTACTGAACGCGGGATCTTGGATTTGGTTTCGAAACGTCAAACCCAAACAAACTATACACCCAAGGCTTGCAAAACTAAACAATGTTCATATATTCTGTATGTATGTATTTCTATCTCTCTTTTTCACTCTTTGTTTCAATATCTCTTACTCTCTCCTACACTCACTCGCTTTCCCTCTCTCTTAAAAAAAGAATTAATTGTATTGTAACGAAAACAGTATATGTCGGGACAAATAACAAGTGGGATCGTCTGGCTCCGCGCTCAGAGAAATTTGGGGCGTGACCAAAAGCGGCCATCGACGCTCGAGAATGGGTCTCGTTATATATCAAGTTTATGTTTCAAAATATTCGGAGATAACGATTGATAATGTTTATTATTGGTACCATTGTTTCTGTATTTTATGTTTATTTTAATCGAGTTAGACAGCAGGATTCCAGACTGTAACAAGATATATCTGTGTCGGTATGATGTCACATCGGCATAAAATTGGAGAATTGTCATAATAATCCAAACAAAATATATATTCATTTGTAATCATAAAACAGGAAAAATGAACTCGCTTTACTTTATATATAATATAATACCTACAATTTACAGGTATTCAAAAAGAAAATTCAGATTAACGCAAATGGGGTAAATGATAGAATACTAAATTTATTAAAATTGGTGCATTGACTACTTCATAGTTTTTGATTAAGAGAAGGTTTGATGTGGTAGGAAACGAGTTTAGTCTTGGCAGCATTGAATTTGACCATCGGTTTATGTCCCAATTCCACTACAGATCGGAGGTCATTCTCTAGTGTTTCTGTCATTTCTTTAATAATGTGTTCATTTGTTTTCTTGTTGTGTCTGTTATATATAGTGGTATCGTCAACATATATACCCATCTCACAAACAATTTTGTCAGGGAGGTCATTTATGAATATTTGGAATAACGGAGGTCCAAGGATAGACCTCTGAGTCACTCTCGCACTTATATCATATTGTTTAGATGTACGACTGTCGAGGATACCCTGGATCTTTCTCTTTTCGAAGAAGGATTTAAATATGTTATGTATTCTTCCAGTGATACCAGATGATCTGATTTTTCTGAGAAGACCTTCATGCCATACCCTATCAAAAGCCTTAGATATATCTAGAGCTACCTCTCTACCCTCCCCAGCTTTGTCCAGTGACGTGTATATACGTTCTGAGATTACAGTTAGAATGTCTGCTATGGAACGGGCTTGCCTAAATCCATATTGTTGGTCAGTCAGAAGTTTAGCATCTGCAAGGTGATGGACTAGAGCCTGGTTAATTATGGTCTCAAATATTTTGGCGAAAAGTAGGAGGAGGCTCATAGGGCGATAATTTACTGAGTAAGTTCTCTCGCCAGAATTCTTGAAAACTGGTACTATAAAAGCAATTTTCCAGTAGGCAGGAAAGCAAGACTCATTAAGCCATTTGTTGTAAAGTTTGGAGAGAACTGGAGCTACTTCGGCGAAACACTTTTTTAATAGCACAGTCGAGATGAGATCAGGTCCACATGTTTTTTAAGTGTCCAAATTTCTTAAGATAGCATGCACCTGAGAAGGAGTGATTTTCAGATCTTCTAGTGTGTGTCCGCAAAGGAAAGTCATGGAGGGGTTCTTTGGCAGGGTCCAGTTTGGAGTTGGCGGCAAACCGACTGGCAAGCATGTTAGCCTTCTCAGTTGCAGAGTAAATAACCTCATGATTGTTTGATAGTGGGGGAATTATTGATAGCCCATTATTTACGACACCGTAAAGAAGTCGCAGGTTCCTAATTCCTGTGCTTCGATGCGTCTTTTAGTGGTTGCAGTAAAGTATCTCTTAGCTGTTGCTATTTCTTTCTTACATTTATTTCTGGCGTCTTTATACTTCTGCCTATTTGAACTGGATTGGTTAAATTTATGGTACGCATGCTGCCTTAGCACTATTGCAACTGCACAAGTAGAAGTAAACCAGTGGGGAGAGTGGGACTTTCTATAAAATTGCGCGAGGGAACATGTGCTTCAATTGCCGTTTGAACCATTCAGTAACCTCATTTGCGCAATGCTCAGCAGGAAGTGAAAAGATATTTTGCCATGGGACGTCCCTGATGAGATCCCTGATGGCTTCCCAGTCAGCCTGTTTATAATCTCTCGTTGTTTTGAGCAGTTGCTATTCAGTTTTGGCTCTAAAGTTTGGGGCTATTTCAACCATTACAATTGCATGATCCGCGTTGTCAAGTGGGTTGTGGGCATTAGTTACACAGTCATCGGGAACTCTAGTCAGAAACAAATCTAGAAGTGATGCATGTGATTTATGCTGGTCTGGGAAACGGGTTGGAAATGTAACCATCTATGATAGGGAATGAGGTGGAGAGAAGTTATATATTGTTGTACCAGCTGCGTCTATGTGAGTAGAAAATCCAAACCAATTTCTGTAGTGGACATTGAAGTCACAAAATACATTCACTTGTGCGCTAGTTTTGAGGGAAAATACTGTATCTATGCTGTCAAAGACTTTGTATATTAGGGTACAGTCCTGGGTCGAGATACAGCGGTAGAGAAAATAAAAGTAGCTAATGGTATGTTATATGTAAAGTCTAAAGCACATAAAGGCTTGATCGTCCGATTCTAGTTTAGTGTCTCTAGTCAAGGGGAGTTTTTTTCGAATATATACTCCAAGCCCGTGCATATATCTGTGTGTGTTTGTGTGTGTGTGTGGGGGGGGAGTCGAGAGTTTGCGCGTATATATATATATATATATACATATATATATATATATATATACGTTTGTGTGTTTCTTTGTATTACTTAGTTTCATTAAATTGTATTGAAAACGTTAATTAAATAAACAAAATAATCTCAGAAACGTTCAATACGTGTGTAGACCTTTTGGAAATAGAATACTTTAAGTGCTAGAAGTTATATATATGCATCGACGTAAGTGTTTCTGTTATATATTAGGGTTTTACAATTGTAAAACAAAGAAACAAAATAAAATAAAATTTTACATAATAGTGACAAATTTTTTGTTAGCTGAATGAATGACAGTATGTAACTAATCTGATTTTCTGAATACCTGCGTAAGATATGTGAGTGTGTATTGTATTCTTATGAGTAGCAACTGGAAACATGCAAACATGATTAAAAATAAAACCAAAAAAATGATATTAATTATTATTTTATTGTGTTTTCCAAAACGAAATACCTTCATATATCACTGTTTATATGAAACTAAGATAGTACAACACCATAATCCTGTTCCAAAAGAGGTAATGTAATATATTTGATATAATTAATGTTTAACACAAGTTGATTTCTTATCTAAATGGTACAACTTTTCAGAACAAAATAAGCATCCTGTTATTAATGTCAATTGTGTTTACTTTAAGTTGGTTAATATCGGTATTATATCTTTCATGTCTGCTTATATGTAGTTAGCCCGGTGTTCAAAATGCAAGAGCGTGAGCAAAATATCGTATATATTGCCTGAAAGCAATGAGTTTGAAATTATTACTTTAGGCTAAGGCCAAGTACTATATTTGCTTGGTAATCATATTTAAAATGACTGTATAAGTAAGCCGACGCTCCTAATGCCCACCATCATTATGCCCGTCAACCTTTCTACCTAGAATATGATAAACGAGTTGCTAATCAACTTGTTCTACGTTCCCCTGAATTGAGGATAACTATTAATGACATCATTAAGATTTCATTATAATCTATCGAGGCTTAATATGAATATATATTCTCGTCAGAAATTCATTTAGACAATTTAATGCTTCAATTAAGGGATGTTTAAATGTACGCGCTTGTATATTATCAAATTACTCGTACACAAAGGTGAAATACTTGGAATCATGTGCATTATATCTATATATATATATATATATATATATATATATATATATATGTATATATATATATATATATATAGGGGGGCATGACCGTGCTTATATATATATATATATATATATATATATATATATATATATATATATATATATATGAGCAATAAATAATGTGAATCTAAAGTGAAATAAATATCTATTACATCACCAGATCAATAAAGTATAAGAAAAATACAATGCAGTCCTTAGAATTTCAAAGTCAAATGCTTCTTATGACAATGGTTAGACACGTCATATTTTTATATTTTCCTAAACGCTGTCATAAACACATTATCGAATATATTGGAAAAATCGAATGCATATCTATTTAATAAGACTGTACTACATGTTGGTACAAAAAAGACCAGAAAAAACATTTACACATAAGAGAGAAAAATCTGGATATATGCAAAATACATTGAATAAGAAGTGACAATATATCTAAATAGGAGAACGAAATAACCGGCAACTTTGGATGATTAGTCAAGTAGATCCGTCGTGAAGTGTATCCGAGGAGTTGGTACATATGTCAAATATACCAATTCGGTTGTAACAAATCTTGTGCGAAAATTCGGAAAATAGGAAGAATCGTGGGGGTTGGCATTTCATCTATTAGTTTTAGATATGTATGCAAGTTTATACAACTCAGTGATACATTCTTCGAAAGATGACATATAAAAAGTGAAATCTTGAATTTATAAAATTCACCCCTCTGTTCCCACTTTGATTAAATACGGAATCGTCACAAAATCCGAGTAATAAACTAAAAGATAATTTATATAAGGAAAATGCATTGCTTATTAGTTATGAAAGTTAAAGTGTCTCTCAGTGTGCATGTGTGTGTACATTTCCTACGCAATAACTCTGTCAATCTTTTGTCTACAGACTGGAAATTTAATATACAGGGTACTGAGATTTGGAAAAATATATATATATTGATTTATATATAATTGGGTGTAAAATGTGCACATGTATATTAGTATACTTCCAAGAGAGTAAAGTAACGTAACACCCATCTTAACATGTACACCAAACCCCTTGTAGACTCAATAGCAATGAAGATATTAAGTAAGAAAAAAGAAATTCAATGCTTTTCAGGTTGTAACAAAATACCTTTCTCTTCGCCCAGCCTGACTTCTCGTCATAGTGTGACGTCACGCACGTTTCTCTGACGCAGTCACTAGTTAGCGCACACGTTCTTCATTTTATAATAGTTCACATAGCCATGCCGTGATATACCACACAGCTTGGTCATTTGCATACAGCTTTCATACGCGTGTCCGCGATCTGTTATATTCTTCTGTTACTATACTTTTACTTTTTTATGTGAAACGGTACAAACATTTTAAACAGTTATTTAATATTATTACACGATGTAATATTATCAGTATTAATATTCTGTTTTAAAAGCGAAATTTGCTGCCGAGATAAAAAAGATGCATATGCTTAATCGAAAAAGATAGATTTTTTATCTGACCAATATTATTTATTAGTATAGTACATTATTATGAAGTACTTTTCAACGCAACTACTATATTAACCGGTGTTTATATATATATATATATATATATATATATATATATATATATATATATATATATATGTACAGTAAATACATGGGTAATATCTTATATCTTATTTTATGTGTGTATAGATATAAAAACAAACAATTATATATATATATATATATATATATATATATATATATATATATAACAAAGACCTACGAAAAATTACTGCGATTTCTATAGAATGTTATGCATAGCATCGTTTCTTAAAGGCATACATAACTGAATTGCATCGGCTAACCATAAACCTGCCAAATAATAATTCCAAATGATATATACCTCTTCCAAACACATATGAGAAGAGATATTACGTAAATATCAATGAATTGTTTACTTTAAATGCATTATATGAACAATCACTTTTGAGAAAATCATGTTATTACACATTTTGATGTATAGTATAGTGCGAGATTTATTTGAGTTCAGACGAAGACACATATGCCGAAACGTTAATCGATCTACGTAAACTCCTTACAATATTCATTTAATTTATATATCTAACTCTCTGTCTCTCTTTCTCTGTGCGCATATATATATATTAATATATATATGTATATATGTATATATAAATATATATATATATGTATATATATATACACACACACATATATATATGTACACTTGTGCCCGATATTATTCATACCCCCCTTGAAAATTGAGTTTATTAGGTGTAACTTTGTAAGAATTTATTGTTTACGTCCATATTGATACATATTCTTAATAAACCTCTTCTGATCATTTTCGTCATTTTAAAATCTCGGGATACTTGTAATAAAATTTATATTTATAAAATCTGCAATGTTCAAAAATAATCATACCCCCTTATTTTTTCAGTATTAATCGAGTTTCTGACTGTTTGTTCCTGTTTGATTCTTATTTTGAATGCTTTTATACAACCTTTGATTAATTTCATCTCGTTTTTTGCATTTTTCAGAAATTAAAATGATATCAACTGAAAACCAATAAAAGAATAAAAATTATTAGAATGTGGAAGAAAAAAGAGCTTAGTAATGATCTTAGGACTAAAATTGTGAATTCACATAAGGATGGTTTAGGTTACCAGCCAATTTCCAAGAAATTTGAGGTCCCTACAGCAACAGTACAGAGCATAATCAAAAAATTCCAGAGCCACCACACAACAAACAACTTGATTGGTAGAGGAAGGAAAAGGAAACTGTCAGCTAGAGCCACCAGGAATATTGTAAGAAGTGTTAATGCAAATCCAACCACCACTACTAAGGACATTTTAGAAAATCTGGAGTCTTCTGGCACAAAAATATCAAGGCAAACCTTGCAAAGGACTCTGCATGAAAATGGTCTGAAAGAAAGAAGACAAGGAAGGACTCCACTGCACACCGGAAACCACTTTGCAGCACGTCTAAAGTTTGCTAGGACCCATGTGAATTCTCCAGAGTCCGTTTTCTCAAGTATTTTGTGGACTGACGAAACAAAAATTGAATTGTTTTGCCATATGGATGCTTCTTACGTTTGGAGGAAGAAAGGAGAAGCTTACAACCCAAAGAACACCATACCCACGGTGAAATATGGTGGTGGTAGCCTAATGTTTTGGGGCTCCTTTTCGGCTAGTGGTCCAGGTAGTTTGGTCAAGATAGATGGAACCATGAAGAAGGAGCAATATTTGGAGATACTTTAGAAAAACATTAGACAGGATGCGGAGAAGCTCCATTTAGGACCAAACTGGGTCCTTCAACAGGATAATGATCTAAAACATACTGCCAAAATAGTCAAGAAATGGTTTGAGGATAATCAAATTAATGTTTTGGAATGGCCTAGCCAGAGTCCCGACCTGAATCCTATCGAAAACCTCTGGCACATATTGAAAACTGAGGTTAAAAAGCGGAAACCTAGAAATTTGAGTGATTTGGAGAAATACTGCATTGAAGAATGGTCAAAAATCAGTGTTGATGCTTGTAAAAACCTTGTTGATAAATATCCAAAACGGTTACAGGCAGTTATTAAGAATAAAGGGCATGCTATTGACTATTTGTAAGAGAGGTATGAATAATTTTGAACTAGTGCCATTATTGTTTTTCTTTGTATAATGTTTCAAACTTGCATAATTTATTTATTTGTTGAGTTTAAATTAAATGCTTATGCTTGATTTATTGTTTGAAATCCCTTTAATATTGTCTACCTTCTGGTTTGAGCAATATTCTTATAGAAATCTCAAAGATTCGAGGGGTATGAATAATATCGGGCACAAGTGTATATATATATACATATATATATATATATATATATATATATATATATATATATATATATTTAAATAAGGGAGTAGTCACCACCAATGTGTATTTTTTTAACATATTTTATTATTCCGTGTCTTGGTTTTTCATTGAGAATTATGTTTGGATCATTGTAATAATGTTTTTAAGTCATTGAAATCGTTTACGTACGTTTCAGACGGTCTGATACGTCCTCGTCAGAAATTATTTTCAAATGTGTAAAAATGGCGATTTTCAGTTAGTTTGAATTTTTTCCAAGGGGTGGAGGCTTGTAAGTGTTTATGCTGAATTTTTATTGCTTTTTTATGGCTTTTTTATTTGGTTTGTCCGTCGCTATCTTTTTCTGCTAATGTGTTTTTCTTTTCCTTTAGAGTGGGGTAGGGTGCGTGTGTGTGTGTGTGTGTGTGTGTGTGTGTGTGTGTGTGTGGTTATGTGTGTGTGCGTGTGTGTTTATGTGTGTGCGTGTGTGTGTGCGCGCGTGTGTGTGCGTGTGTGTGTTTGCTTTTATTGGTTTGGGAATGTGTATATTTTTATTTGCTTCCTTAGGAAGGCGGCTGTGGTCCGAGGTCGTTACTAATGTGTATGTGTGGGGAGGGGGACTGGCTCTTCTGAAGTAAGGGTAGGGGTGCTTTCATTCTATTTTGATATTTATTTTTTGGATTCTTGGATTTTAGTATTGTGATTTTTCGTTTTAGTCTAATATTATGTTTGTTTAGAAAGAGGGGTGTATTTAAAAAAGGGGATTTTTTAATGTTTCTATTTATTTATTTGTCTCCCCATGTGGGTATGGCCAGACCCAGGATCGGTTCCTAGTGTGAGGAAGATTTTGTTCCCCAGAGGGGGGGCATTAGAGGGGGTGTAGGTATGGGAGGGGGATGATAGAAGGGAAGATAGTCGTTTCAGTCACGAGGGGGTTCTCCTCCCCTGACTGAGGAGGGAGCGAGGTGTTGGAACAGATATTTTACTATGGTTCTAGGTGTCTCCTAGTGTTGTTGGTTTCGAGGTTAAGTAGGGTTGGTATTGTTCAGTGTGTTGTATTAGAGATAGGGGTGTTATGTCTGTGTGTGGTTGTATGTGCGCATGTGTGTGTTTTAATGTGCCGGTTCTGATTTATGTGTGGGTGTGTATATGTGTATGTGTATGGGGGTGTATATGTGTATGTGTATGTGTATGTGGGTGGGTGTGTATATGTGTATGTGTATGTGTGTATGTGTGTGTGGGTGTGTATATGTGTATGTGTATGGGTGTGCATGCGAGTGTACCTTGCATTTCATGTTTTTGTGTGATGGTATTAGGTTCTGTTCAGTTCAGGAGTGAATATATATATATATATATATATATATATATATATATATATATATATATATATATATATATATATAGTCGTATTTTATTGGAAGGGAGATTAACCCTCTTTTATACTTTAGAACGGAGGCAAACTTTATAAAGAAGTAAAGAGAGAAATATAAATGACGGTGGTGGATAGGAAATGAAGAAAGCAGAAAAATAAATATAAGTACAAAATCATACTATGATTTAATCCGCCCTCTTCAACCATCATTTTTGCAGTTCTTTAAGTACAGGACATGATCAAGACAAGTTTTCGTTCTTTGTTCTTGGACTACCACCAAAGTAGAACGCAAGAAGTTTTTCCCAGGATAAAAGATAAGCCATTTTTCTATTTATCTATTTTCTGAAATCTACTCGTTCTAAATATCGCAACCAGTTTATGTATTGCACTTTAAAAAAATTCAGCTTGACTTAAATTCCAAACATCTTATATGTATTCATTTTGTTGCATGAAATATTTTCTTTGTTTAAATGTGTTCTAAATATAGCCAGATCTTTTTTCTTCGATCACCTTTATATCTACAATTAAAAAGGTGTCAGCCAAGAAAACTGGAAAAGTCCAAAAATTTAAAATGGTCAACTATTTGGACTTGAAGAACGTTTTCATTATCTCCTCTGCATTAAACATTAATCTTTATTAAATTGTGACTTAATATCTGAATTTTATATCTATCTTATGCTATGACACTGCCTCGAAATATGGGGAGGAGCGAACTCTTGTAACATAATCGACAATCTCCCTAGGGCTGCTGACATTAAAGTATTCCCTAGTTTGCAAACCTATATCACCTAATTTCCATGCTTATCCTTTATTTATTAGCCAGCTGCACTTACACTATGAAGGACTCGCTTGAGACACTCTGTGCCTGGCTTGGATTTCTGATGAGGACAATGAACCCCGACACGCCATTTGCTAAATACTTCTATCAAAAACAAAGCGAACGGCTTTGATTGTATACTATTTTGCTCACCTGATTGGTTAAAACCATTATCATTAAGTTGCTGCATAATATACTTAAATGAAATGCTCCATCTTTATTTCCTGTTAAGATGTATTGAATAAAATAAAAATATAAATTTCCAAAAGTCCACAAAAACATCCCCTCTGCTGAAATACTGACAACTAATTTAAAAATGATATAAAAAAAAAAACTAGTTAAACACAACTAGTAGTCGGAACTTTCGTGGAAATTATTTGTAATTAATTACTTGCTTACTAAGTATTGTAAAGTTACTGGGTATTAACCTTCACTTGTTTTCCTGCTCTTAATTAGTGATAAACCTTCACATTTTTTAAATCATAAATTTCATTTCTTGACTAAATATAGTCAAGTGTATGTCTTAATGTGAGACTGGTTGTATGGTTACTTATGTAGGTTACTAAAATAACTAGTATATTTTTGTTTTATTAAATGTCCAGCTAACAATCTACTTACTTTGAGTCACAACCGACCGCCTATGGTATGTATATATATATATATATATATATATATATATATATATATATATATATATATATATATATATATAATAAATTCCACAGCTAAACAACGTCGCAGCCCACAAGAGCCATGACAGTCAAAGAACCGGAACTGTCATGGCTCATGTGGGCTGCGACGTTGTTTGGCTGTGGAATTTATTATATACAATCTCTCACATTCTGAATATATATATATATATGTATTACATTTTCAATTCATTGGAATGTAAATATACAAAGTACTAATCATAGTGAGAGTGGTACGTAGTCAATTAGATTAATCCTAATATTATAAATACAAAACTGGTAAATTAAATTATATATCCATTTTGAATTTGGAAACAGATAAAACTCACAGGTAAGAAATTCATTTTTATAACATGAATAGGTTAGCTAAATGAATTAAGAATAGGAAACTAGATCTAATATTTGTAACATGTCTTCTTTAGATTAAGGGGGGGGTGATCAACATTACTGTAGAGTCATGATTTCATATACTGTTTTGTTTTTAAATCTCCGAAACAGTGTTTCATGGTAAATAACTGATGGTCCCTTAAATTACATTAGTGCTATAGTGAAATCGAGAGAGCAAGTTGATGCAGTGATTGCAGGTTATTGACTTACTGTATATATAGTTTTCTAACGAATATAAAAAATAAATATTTTTTGTATAGTTTTTAAGTTTTAAAAACTTATAACCGCTTGACAGTACAAAAGCCCTAACTCATTGATAGCGCTTAGATCGGCTGCTCCACTATCATTTGTATAATTCCGGGGTAGATGAAGTGCCATGTCGCGCATGAAAAAAAAACCTGCACTTATCTCCGGTGACCATTCATGTTCCCATTCCTGTGGATGATGACTTGGCTGATTGTCTGCTTGTGTTTTATGATGGTTGCTATGCGCATCCGTATTGTCTAGAACATCTCACCGTAAACAGAACAAATACCCCAAAAGAACAATGAAACAATCCAATCACTCGAACAACGATTCTCCTCCTCCTTTAAGGTTCGCTATTACAAATATCCCTGGAATTAGAACTAACTTAAATGATACAGAATCATTTCTCTTAGCAAACTTTCTGGAAATTTTAGCGCTATTTTTAAGTAATGTAACCTCCTCCGCGCCTTTAACCACTTTAACACGTGAGATTATCTTCCACTTTGTCGTAAGGACTCTGAAAGGCACATGCACGGATTAGTAGTTTATATTCGTAAAACCGTCTCCATGACTAAGGAATCGAAACTATAATGCTTTACACCTCCATTTACAATGCAGTGTTAGCTGCTTATATTGTCTTTATCGCTATCCCTCGAACCAGTACTCTACTCTAATCAATCATGTCTCTGCCAGCATAGATGTAGAACTCGCCCATGACATAGCGCCCAAATATATATATATTTATTGATTTACTGCCCAACATAATAATTGTCTTGGATTCTGTAACTACACAGCCACAGCTAATAGCATTATCAATACCTTGTCTATATCCCATATATTTCACAGAAAGTAATGTTCCCGACCTGTTTCTCAGATTACCAAGCAAACCTCACTTCTTGGCCCATTGCTTCCCTGACTGTTTGAAAATTGCATATGTGATACAAGTTTCCAAGAATTCTAGCGAAAGAATTGACAAATTAAATGATCGCCTTATAAACTTACTCCATCTTTCCGTCAAAATTAATCAAGCTCTTTTCGCCATAATAATCCAAGCTCTAGTTCACCACCTTACAGTTGCTTAATTCTGCCCAACCATCAATATAGATTTATTCGAGCCCGTTCTACGGCAGATATTTTAGCTATACTCTCTGAAAGTAAATATAGCTATAATCTCTGCATGTACATATCATGCCACGATAAAAAAGGAGATTGGATGCAATATCACTAGAAAGGGAAGGTCGAGGCACCGAAAGGAAGAAGACCTTTTTATTGAAAAATCCCTGCAGGAAATGTAGGTAAGATTTTTCAAAGTGTTACAGCTGATACTATATGAGGGCTTTGCTAAATAGAGCATTAAAACATGTTAAAAAGAAAAGAAAGGATCCCAATTCGAGTGATATTGAAACTGAACTTTATAGATAAATTAAAAATATTATGTATGTGAAATTACGTAATTTTAAAGCAATGCACAATCTAGTACTGTAAACGGAATTATGACTTTAGGAAACAAACAATTAAAGAAACATATTAAACATAACAAATTCTTTACATTAACAACACGACCACATTTTAGTTTCTACTACATTTCATATGTTCTCAGCCGGTAAAGGAGAAATCAGATGATTGCACATTATCGCAACATTCGTTTTCCATTGATTGATCGTTTGAATCAGGCATTGGTGTTTCTGGGGTTTGGGTGACAAAATGCCCCCAAAGGTATCAGATTTGAACTGCATATTTCCAATGAAGATCTGGTTACTAGTCTCCCACCTCGGTCGTTCCATCCTTCCTGACCCTTTTTTTTACACAGGCGTCACCACTTATCAAGGCCCAGAGACAACTCGAGCATAAGGTTTGAGAGTGTACAGTCGTCACTTGGACAATATAGTCATCATTAGTAATGGAAAATGAGTACATTCGTTAACTTAAGTGAAACGATTCATCAAAAACTTGTTTACATTGGACTTGAAAATAATCCGATTGTAGTCAGCTGGAAAGCAGGAACGAGAAAGACAGTTCCATAGACGTTCTGAGAAACAAGCTTTGTCCATGAAATCTACGTTTATGTTTAGATACAGATAAAGAGTGGGGGGATCTTGATAGTGTTTTCAGCTAGAGGAGTGTTTCTTCTAAACGTTTGGCGAGGGGGCATATATTGGAGCTCAGTCGAGCAATTGCCATGAAAATAACGTTAAAGCAGAGACAAACTCGCAACATCTCTTCGGTGATATAGAGGTTGCAGGGAAGAGAAAAGGACATCTCCTACGAGGTTACGAAGTTTATTTTGAACTCTATCAAGGCAGGATAATCCTTTCTAGAAGCCCCTGCCCAGATGTTACAACCGTACTCCATCCTTAGATGTACCAGACACTTATATAGATAGAGAATTGCATCAGCAGGGAGATATCTACTGGATCGATAGAAGGATCCCACCATTTTCCAGCGGCATTGGCAACAGATTTGATGTACGTGTACCATTTCAGGTCAGGAGTTAATGGTAATCCCAGAAGCTTGTCAAAACATGGAGCCTCCCCAATACGAGAGCCATTCATTACAATTGATAACAGAAAGGGATCAGAACGTTGATGATGTAAAGACAGAAGCTTAGTTTTAGATGCATTAAAGGTAACCAGCCACTCTTTTTTCCCATTGTACCACGTGCTCAAGATCAGAGGAGAGAGAATCGGAGAGAACTTTGTTGTTTGCGGTCTTAGATGTACTACCATAGATGGTAATGTCATCAACATAAATTCTACGAATGATGTAAGGATGTGATTTGAAAGACCATTAATGTAAACCAGGAAAAGAGTCGGGCCCAGTATGGACCCCTGAGGGACTCCAGCATTAATACTGTGAGCTTTTGATTTTTGTCTATCAACTACTACTCTTATTAACCTATCGGGGAGAAATTTAATAATTGCGAAGAGATTTAAAGCTATACAAGAGCCGGAGATCTTGTGAAGTAAACCTTTATGCCATACCTTATCAACGGCCTTTTATATGTCAAGAACAATTGTCCTAGAAAAGTTTCCTCTGTCGAGAGATTCGCTAATCCTGTGAGATAACTGTAAGCACCTCTGCTTTAGATGTTGCAGAACGGAAACCATATTGCGTGTCACTAAGAAGGTTATTTTTGCTAAGATAGTTGATTAATTTTCATAGATTCCAGCATCTTTATTATGACGCACAGGAGACTTATTGGCCCGTATTAAGAGGTAAATCAGCGATCACCTGAATTCTTAAATACAGGAAATATTGATGAGATTTTCCAGAGTGATGTAGAGAAATTCTTCTTAAGACAACATTTAAACTGTTTTGTAAGTATGGGCGCTAGTTCTGGTTGAATATTTTTTAGTACTATAACTGGAATACCGTCAAGGCCGGTTGCTTCACTTGATTCAAGGTTTTTGATTAGCTTGGCAACATCACGTATATATATTTTTATATCACCTAGCGTGTATTCTGATTCAAGAGGAAATATTGGTGAGATGGCGGCCAACTCGTTGATGTTGCCCCAGTCGATGTCATCTATTGTCGTTGTTATACTACTACTACTACCACTCATACTACTACTATTACTACTACTACTAAAAATAATAATAATAATAATAATAATAATAATAATAATAATAATAGTGGTGCTGGTGCAGTGCACGCACTGTGCTATACTTTAGATAGCATTTCCCAATTAAATTAATATTTTATATCTTCTTTTTTCTTTAAATTGTTAGAGGAAAGTGCGACCTAGTTAGAAAGTCCCTCCTCCTTTTAAAAATGGCTTTCTAAACAATAACGTTAATATTTAAGCAGGGTGCGTAAACATTTACTTGTACGTCACGGGGGACGTTGACCCTGCATACACGGTGTGTTATTTAATGATTGCTCCCCGTAAGCGCATGCGCAACATGTTTTCTTTGATTTATTTAAGCACGAAAACCTTTTTACATGTATTCTTTGAGGCAGATGTATGAAAAAATAATTTAACAAAAAATAAATATCTTTAATCGGGAAAATAATAAAAAGAATTAAAATTAAATAAAATAAAAACAAACGCGAAATAAAAGTATTAATCAAATTTACCCCCCAAAAAATAAGAAAAAAATAATAAGTAAATAAATACTCGCACGATTAAAAGCATATATATATATATATATATATATATATATATATATATATATATATATATATGTGTCTGTGCGTGTGTGTGTATATATATATATATATGCGTGTCTGTGCGTGTGTATATATATATATATATATATATATATATATATATATATATATATATAATTACACACATGATTTAACACGCACAATACCGTAGATACGATCTGAAAAGGATCCAAAATCTTCAATTGAGACAACCTTAACTGTCCTGGAAAATCCCCACGCCAAGATCCAGCATGGTCCCACAAGATTCCGTCGACAGAACCTGAAAAAATCCCTAAGAATACCATCAATTAAACTTAATACGATCTCGAACAACTCCGTCGACCTGATGCGACACGATCCCGGAAACTCCATCAATACGACCAGACACAATCATGACCGACTAAGTCAACACAACACAATACGATGCTAAACAACTCCGTCAGTACGACACAACACGCTATCAGAGAAACCTTGGCGATTAATCGCTTAAGTACTTTGTCGTCCATTTTTCTAGCCCTTAATGAGCTCATTTTTCCAGTAGGTGGGCCGAATCATGACACTGACACACAAGTACTGAAACCTTTCCTGCAGCGTTTGGTATATTTACATACAATAACAACCAAGTTCATTTAAAAGTCACACAACAGGGTCGTTTTAAACGTCTAGGAATTTTACTTCTAGATTTTAATAGTAAAAGATGATTTTGATAATTAATTCAATTCATAATCTAAAACATTTTCCGTTTATATTTAGATGAAATATGTATGTATGTATGTAACGACATTACAGTAGCGAAGTTATCGGAAAGGAAGTCAATGGTTGTTGTGTGTGGTAGGTGTGAGGGTTCACCACTGTTTGTTAGATATGCGTACATTTTTCCACGTGCGTTTCCGTTAACTTTTAAAAGAAGTGTAAGCAAGCAGACTATTAATTGATACTGTCGTATTTTAATACTTATATTTTAGTAGCATTATACACAATGGGCTCTAAAATTCCGTCTATCATCACCAATCTTAATAAATGAATTTTTCTCAATGTCCTATATTAAGGAATAGACGTTTTTGTAGTTTCTAGTAAAACATGCATTTTCTATTTAAAAAAGCATGGTCTCCACCTTAGGAATAGTAATTTCTGACAACAAATTGGTGTGTGCATGCACATTAAAATGAATAACCTGACAAAGAATTGGGCAGTGTGAGAAATGCCTACTTTTTGAAAGAGTTTATAATTTATTACTTGCGGGGGTTTCGTTTTGTAACAAATTTGTGCAGTAGCATATTTTTGGAACATTTTATCTTTGTCTCTGCTTAAATTTAGCACAATATAGTAATTGGATTGTGTTCAATAACACCTTAACTTTCGTCAAATGCCAGCCCACATAATAAATCAAATTACTTTGACACTAAAAGCTCTTAAATATATACTTTAAGAATTTGAGACCTTTTATTTTGGCAAAGGAGTGCTTGCATTTATATAATTAATACCGTGTTAACATTAAGCATATATACTGCGAAGTGTTTTGATCCTGGTTCAAATAACGTATGGATTTTTATTCATTTATATTAATACGTTATTAGTTTTTTAATGAACAACACGACTAGAGATAAGTTTAAATAATATTATGAGTTGATTAATGGACAATGAAAGATAAATAGAATTAGAAGAGGGGTATTAATTAAGATGATGGATCGACAAGTGTTTATAATGATTGGACTTTCATTTTTATTTAGATATCACTCTTAATAGAAGCTGTCCCATGAAATATGTCTAAGAAATAAATTCTTTTTATGGATGAGGCTCAACTAGATATTTTGTTGGTTAATGAGACAGGAACAATGACATGGCGAATGTTTCATGAAGAAAGGAAATTTGAAAGAGACTCTCTATATAGATATTTTATTTGGGTTTTTTGCTTACACTATCATATTTGCTATCAATGCGTTCGTTATATGCTATTGTTATATAAATTAAGAAAAAAATGATGACGTATCTACGTAATAAAGCATACGATTTCACACTTACATAGATGCCGAAAGTACTCGTACGCGATATCCAACAGAAACAAATAACAAACCATTCAAATTCCAAGCTGATGCCTGCATGTAGAAAATATATTTTTGTATTCTAAGCAAGTAGGAAATATTATCATAGATGATTTATGAGACTTAATACTGACTCCACGCATTGGCAGAATGTCAATAAACACCGGTGAATCCTGGTAATAAAATGCCCGTTTTTATGGGAGACATGAGTCGCGAGTGTCCACTTTGCGGTCAGAATCGTGAACTTACGTTTAACTGGGCGCACTAAACGAAGAGAAAAAGGAACGTAGCAGAAACGCTAATGCCGATGGATGGCTTTCTAAATATTGCACTTAAGTGATTCTCGTAAATGTATATCGCGTCTCGCCACGTCGTACGTGTGGTCAAATGTTAACTTGCAACTCGCCATTTGAAACTCGAGCTTCTATATTTAGAGTCGCATGTCGATTTAGTTGTCTCTAAGTTTTACTTTATAAGCACCTAAATCACTCAATTGAAAAAACACAGCCGAAAAAAATATCTTGTGTTTCTATTATCCTGCTTAATATAAGTGGATCAACATTTATTTCTTTCAGCATTTGTTTGTATACTGTCTGGAAATTCCACGACGAAAAGCCTATATACTGTATTGTAAGTTTTAATATTCCTTTTTAAATACAAAAATATATTTTTAATAAAGTGGTTATTTTTATATGGTGAAAAAATGATTTCTATTAGCTTAATATTCTTTTCAAATATGTTCAATTTATCTGTTTTCTTTTTTAATTTGAATATTTTAAACATATATATACAATTTAATTGTTTAGGACCCAAGCGCGGGGCTTATCCTCTCGGTGCTGATGGGCCTGTTGATCTTCTCGGGACATCCGTCTAGGAGAAGGAAAACTCTGAAGTTAAACCTAGGGGTAGCGAGGCCTACGCGGTCTTGGACAACGACCTTTCTACAGCTGACCACTCGAATAAATTACCGGTTTGCAAACCTAAACTGCCCAAGAAGTAGATAGCCTATGCCTCTCGCCCGGCTTTCATTCTCCTTCTTACCCATTATTCAGCGCAGAAGTGAGATCACAGTGACTCGACAGAAAACCCCACTAGGCGACCCCTCCCCTCATATCCAACCTCCAAAACCTGGGCACTTTAGGATGCTTAACTGCCATTTTTAACAATGCAATTGGATTGGCTTAATGTTTGTCTGATGAGTTGAGAATACCGGATTATTAGTTGCTGGTCGCTGTTTTCGAATAAATATACGATACCTGGCACAGGGTAGCGCTTAGAGCTGCTGTTCTATCATAAGTTGCGTAATATCGGGATGATTGTAGTGCCATGTCGTGCATAGAAAGGGACTATGAGCCCATCTTCGGTGGGCTTGTCGAGGCTACAATCCTGTAGATAACGAGTATACTTGTGTTGCATTATTGTTCTCCACAACAACTTGTCCACCACCTCTCATCCTCAACCCTAAACTCTTAAATAAAATAAAATGGCAGTTCAATCAAAATTTACTAAACCTTTGATGCTTGCATTTGCGAATATGTGCGAGCCTAGAACTAATTTGCATGATGTTGAATCAGTCCTCCTAGAAAACATTTCGGATATCTTATCGATAAGTGAAACTTACCTGCATTCTTTCGATTCCCTCTAACAACGTTAACATGGTTTGTTTGCTCCCACTTTACCGAAAAGACTCAGACAGTCATATACAAACTGAGTCTACATTCGAAACACCCTTCCTGTTGCTAGATAAACAAAACAGACGACCAGATGTTTATGTGCTTTAGACTTTAGCTGCAACAAAATATTAGCTCTTATATTTTCTCTACCGCTTTCCTTTGACCCCCGACTGTAGCAAGTCTTTGCCAGCATACATACACCACCTTCCCTCGATACTAACACACAAGTTAATGTACTGATACGCCCGAAAGTATTCTCTTCCTCTATAAGGGCACAATTACCCATGTATGGGGTATTTTTGTCATATTTGGGCTGATGCATCTGCTACCAGTTCCTTACTCCTAGACAAGGTTCTAAAGACAGTCGCCAACTGTCATCTAAGCTTCAGCCTGCCCCATCGACGAAATGTTGCATCCAACTGCCTGTTCTACAAGTACTTTAACGGTGAATACTCCGACGAACTACAATCACTTTACTCCCTCGACGTAAATATCCCGCCAAACCCGACAAGCAGCTAAATCCCACCCCTTCACAGTAGAGATCGCTAGATGTAAGAGAGCCTTCAACTCCAGTAGTTCCTTCCCCAGAACCGCTAGACTTTGGAATTCTCTTCTGGGTCCCTACTTTCCCAACTCCATTGACATGCAAAAGTTCAAGTGTAACATGAACCAACATCTTGCTGCCCAACTCCATACATAGTACCCCTGTAGCTTATGTCCCTGATAGTAACGCCTTGCATCAAAGTTACAATGTACCTTGTTTGGGGTGAAAATATAAGTAAAATAAAAACAAACAAAAAAACTTAGTGACTTCAGTAATTGGCTTTGATTCTCTACTTACATAGACGGAGTTGGTATTATAACACGTGGCTTTTCTATATCTAATTTCCTATCACATACGGTTATGTTTCCGACAGGTTTCCCAGATCAGCAAGAGCAATATGCCATCATTTCTAGATCTATTCTTGACCAGAGTTCCCCATCATATTGTAAGGAATGGCCATAGTCCACTTGCAAATGCTATTCACGCTGTGATAATGGGAGAAATCGCCCTGAATTTTCGACAAAACACTGAAGAGTCATTACTCAAAACTTAAGGTATTATAAGTAGTCTGACTGAGAAACCGTCAGGGAAATCATCGGAGATGCTCTATGGGGAAATATATTTTCTCTTTAAGCAGAACAGTGCGTAAATGAGATTACAGAATGGTGCAAAACGACAATTGAAGCGCATGTTCCTACGCAAAAATTCTATACCAAGCCCAACTTGCCGCTATGGATTTCGTCTATTTGTACAGATGCCATTGTAAAAAGGAAACATGCATACCGCAGATTTAACCGACAAAAGTCCAGTCCAATCAGACAAAGGTTGTCTGATTGGACTGGATTTTTGTCTGATTAGACAAAAATCCAGTCCAATCAGACAAAAGTCCAGTCCAATCAGACAAAAGTCCAGTCCAATCAGACAAAAGTATATAGAAGCTAGAAGTAATTTTTAGAACGCGATAGCTAAGAGAGAATATACGTAAACCACCAGAAAACGCATCAAAACGCACAAATTAGGAAGCCATGACTTCTGGAAAATCTAAAAGGGTGTAGTAAATAATGTGCAACCAACAATTCCTTCAATATCCAACAATCCTGAAGATGTTTGCACGGCAACCGAGAAGGTTAACATGCTTGCCAGTCAGTTTCCCTAAAACTTCTCATGGGATTCAGCAAACTTCTCCGTCACTGACTTTCCTTTGCGGATTGACTTCACACTGGATGATCTGAAAATTAATCCATTATCAGGTACATGATATCATAAAAAAATCGAAACACAACAAAAGCATGTGCTATTGAAAAATGCTCATCTGAGGTTACTCCCGTTTCTCCAAACTTTACAACAAATGCCTTTACGTATATTTTCTGAATGCAGGAAAACTTCTTCTCCGGTACAAGTTTACAAGAATTCTGGGGAAAAACTGACCCATTAATTATCGCCCCATTATCCTCCTCCCACTTTTTACAAAAATATTTGAGTACATAATAAACCAAGCTCTTGCACAACACCTCAACACTTCTAAACCCTACTCACTATCAACTATATGAACTAAGCCAGGCCCGTTCTACAGAATATATCCTAACTGCAATTTGCGAACGAATATACCATACACCGGGCCATACAGGATAGGGTTAAGCGGTGGCTCTAGATATATCTAAGGCTTTTGATAGATAAAATAGTCTTTGAGATGGGTATATTTGTTAACGACACCACGTTTATAACAGACACAACGGTAAACCAATGAACACATACCCAAGGCAATGGTGGAAAATTCGAAGAAAATCGTCCTTAATCTCTAGTGGAATGAGAACAAATGTAGATGGTAACGTTCAATGCCTTAAAGACGAAACCCGACCCATTTAATAATTACAAGAAAGTTACCTAATCAGCAATAGCTATGGTTAAGCAGGCATTACCTGAAAGTACTTCTTCTTAAATTCTCAGCTTAACATTCACAGGAAACAGGCATTTGAAGAGATATATTGAGCGTATTGCCAGGGCGGCTGGGAGGAAGTCGATCTTAGTCTACCGTGCTAGAAAGTTGCTTACGCGTTCGCACATGTATTGAGTATTGTTGTCACATTGTGGCTGGTGCACTTTCTATTCGTCTCTTTCCCCTGCTTAGAGTACAAAAGAGAGTCGCCAAGCTGATAGGCCCTGAACTGAAGCGTCAACCTCTTTTCCATCGAAAAATGTCGCATACCGTTGTTTGTTTTTCAAGCATTTTAATGGTTGATTCTCTTAGGAAATACAAGCCCTTTTATCCACTCGACGTAAATACCCCGACTATCCCGACAATCAGCAAGATCGCACCTCTATACAATAGAGACCCGTACATGTAAGAAGTCTTTCTACTGTAGTAGTTTCTTCCTTACCTCAAAGCGGCACTGGTTTAGGGTTAAAATGTATTTTTTTTTTAATCTAGAAATAAAAATGTATAGGAACGAGACAGACCCAGAAACATTACTTATTAATGTAACTTGACAATTCTTCTAATAAATACTACAATTGGAATTTATTATTGAGATAAGTGTATTTTTATTGCGGGCAATTATCCTCATATTTCTGTTATATAATGACGTTTCGGCCATCTATTTCTCTCGCCTTCGTCAGATGGTAACCGTGATAAGGTGTAATTGCCTAGGATACTGTTAGAAGATTTGGAGTTCCCATCCCGTCACGGCCACTTGACGAAGGTGAGAGGAAAATTTTGCCGTCACATCGTGAAATTACAACTAAAAATACTAGTATAACACTTACCCAATTATTCTAGCGTTTTTCAGAAACCTTACAATTCAACTTTGTACCCATAGTTAAGTAAGAGTAAATAATCAATAATCAATATTGC
Source organism: Euprymna scolopes (assembly GCF_053919585.1). Classification (NCBI taxonomy): domain Eukaryota; kingdom Metazoa; phylum Mollusca; class Cephalopoda; order Sepiida; family Sepiolidae; genus Euprymna; species Euprymna scolopes. The sequence goes on from NC_136489.1 coordinate 10,164,488, forward strand.
AAGTTGCTTTTATAAATAAAATTAATTGTGTATTTGCTAGATTCATAGATACACACGCATCTATACATATATATATATATATATATATATATATATGCGTGTGTGTGTGGGGGTGCGTTTGCCTATGCGTGTTCGAATGAAAACCGAACATCAAATAAAATACATGACAAAATATCAAAATCGTTTTGATCAAGTAGAGTCTCAAAATCTAATAAAAAATTTTAAATAGATATAACACAAAACACATAAGAAACAAAGCCGATAGACATTCGTCGCGTGCTCTCGTGTCATGAATGAATGTAGGATTGACATTAAATTCTTAAAGATAAACAAAAATGACCAAAAATGGGATGAAATGACTAAAATAAATAAAAAGTAAATGACTTAGAATGACTTAAATGAACTTAAGGATGAATTGAATGACCTTAAAAATGACTTAAATGCTTAAAGAATTTACTGGACTCTTTAAAAAATAACTAGAATGATCTGAAGAATGGCTTGAATGGCTTTGAGACTGACTGGTTGTAAAGTGGGTGATCATTCTACATTAAATTAATACAAAAACTGATATCCCACTTTATATCACAAAGTTACAAACATAAATACAACATGTAGTAAGAAATGTTACTACACTTTGATCTTTGCCAAAAGGCCAAGAAAAGCTGTATTTATTTGCTCCTCCACCGAGCAAATTAGGCACAAGGCCGATTTTTAATGTGAGGAGTAAAGGGGAAATGGGGACCAGCTCCCCGGGGAGTAGGGGAACTGGATAGTGACAATTGGTATGAAGGGTTGCCCCTACATTGACCAAGGTCTTATATGTGGGGTCGCCCCCACATATGGTCTTTGCTTGCAGTATCTGCCGGAACAGATACTACATTTTCATCTTGCCCAAAAGGCCAAGAAAAGCTTAAAAAGCTAAGAACAGCATCTATTAACAACAGACCTGTGATCTTAACCAAAAAGTCCAAGCACAAAAGTATTACGGACAGACCGACCGACATACCGACCGACTGAGTGACTTATATAATCGCTTGCACGCGACTAAAAATAGACATACAAGATCAGTTGGCGGGGTTTCTGCATAAGTATTTTGAAAAATAAGTCAGCAACCACAGCGACCAAGAGTTTATATTTTTGGTTGATATGTCGATATAAAACGTAAAACATGGAGCAATTTTTTTTTAAATGCCAGGTATGGCTGTTTACGTGTGGAGTAACTCATTTCTTTTTCTTAATTACTATGAATTGTGCCTGATTTGCAATGAGTTTATATAAGGTAATAGGTGTAAATGTACATTATAATTTATGTGGTTTATGTTCGTCTGTTGGTTGTTGTTGATTTAAACGCTTTCCCTGTAGCGTTTATATGAACAATATAGCATTTCATGTTGTATAGGTTTCGGCACTACCGAGATGTGGAACAGCGTATTATAATTTAAGGTGTTATTCTGTTGTTAAACTAAAGAACGAATTCTATATGATCTATAAATGCAGAAAATAAAATGTATCTCTCTAGCTATCTCTCGTTCGCTGTTTTCTCTATCTATGTCTCTCTCTCTCTCTCTCTCTCTATATATATATATATATATATATACATATATATATACATGATATAAATGTATATATGTATGTATGTATATATGTATATATATTTATATATATGCATATACATGTATATTTTAAGATATATGTATATATATATATAAGTATATATGTGTGTGTATATACGTAAATATATGCATATATTTATGCGTTAAGTGTAGAGACATTATGTTGAAGAAAGATGCCGGCAGAAAATCAAATCGTCGAAGAATCAAGGCAGTCACAATTTCGAGTGTTTCGTAATTCCTAGTAACAAAGATGGTGGCGAAGAATCAATACAGGTCCGATCTTCAGTCGTTTCTCCTTAGGCAGTCGCATCATATTAAGACCGTACTCTTCAAACGTGGAAACTGTGAACAATGACATAGACCTAACAGGGTGAATCAGATGAAATGTAAAAAAATACAGTTCATGAACAAAGAAAAAATAAAGCTCCCATCGTTAAGGAAACAAACGCAGAAAAAATTAGAAACAGAAACAGAGTTGGTTAACAAGATCCTCCCACACATGACAACAGACACAATCACAACTTAATTTACGCAAGCGCCAAAATGGTGAGTATGTATTTCAAATCAGAAACACAACCGATGGAAAGTGAACCGACAAAACCTGAAGGGGTAATCAGGCTAGAAAGCCAAATCAACAAACATAAAAAAGCAGTCAAAACCATTAATAGGAACAAAGCGATGTGGAGAAATGGAAAATTGAAAATGTGATTGCCATGAAGAACTGGACCAAAAAATAAAATCAAAAGAAGCAATATTGAGACGATATAGGTATAAATTGGAACAATCCAAACAAAAGAGGATATTTGAAAATAATGAAAGTCAATTCTACCAAAATGTTGGAAAAACAAAATCAGAACGATCAAACACGAAGGAAACAAAATATAGGAACAACGGCAGGATCACTAAATAATGGTAGACTTCTCTCCGAGAAACAGAAAGGATGCCAAAAAGGAAAAAAAGAGGAGCACATGATCTGCTAAATATAGATAGTAAGATCCTTAAGGAGTAAAAAAAAAAGGAGAAACAATTAAGCCATTGCATGGAGCGATTATAGAAAAGCGTACAAGATGATCCCCCAAGCATTGATAATAGAATGCTTATAAATGTATAAAATACCAAACAGAATCATCACCGTGATCGAAAATGCAATAAGAACATGGACATTGGAACTGACAGTGGATGGACAACACATAAGAGAAAGTAACATACAAAGAAGTATCTCCAAGGAGATTAATTATCAGCATTACTTTTCATCATCGCCATGATACATTGAGCAGTATTCTGAGAAAGTGACAAGCCAGATACAATTCTCGATTACAGAGAAAAAATGAACCACCTAATGTACCTGGACGATCGGTAACTTTTTGCAAGGACCGAGGAGAAACTACAGATACTCATAAACTCTACCAGGATCTTCAGTCAGGATATCTAAAGGGACGACTGTAGACGAAATTTTTTTTTTTTACGAACTTTTTTTTAATGTTACCGTCCTTGAATCTACCTGTCCTTAATCGAACATCCATTCACATGAAATTACTTTACATTTATTCTCCCATTCCCTCTTCTTCACTGTATTTTCTTAAACTTTTAGCAAGTACTCTCTATGGCCCACTTAAAGTTTCTTTAAATAATTTGCGAGCAAAATCTGATTCCACATTTTGTAATTCCTCCCCTTTTGATAAAAAAAAGAAAGTATTTCTTTCGAAACCCCTCGGATAAAAGACAATCCACATCTTTGTGACCCCTTTTTGGAATGTAAATGTTTTTTTAACTCTTGCTAAAGTATTTTTATCATATTTTATTAATTCTGGGTTTATGTTACTATTTGGTTTTATTGAGCTTTTACAGATGGCGAGGATTTATTCATAAATATTAAGTTTTTTTAATATTTATAATATATTTTATGTTTACTATTTTAGATTTTCTCTGTAACCATAAACTTAATTCATTTTTTTCATTATATATATATATATATAATTATATATATATATATATATATAAATATATATATATGTATATATAATTGTAGCTAAAGGCATGACTTTTTATAACTTAATAAATCTCAACATAAGATATTTTACGCATAAAAGAAAAAATATCAATTTATAAATTCCAAGCAATATTAATTCTTTTTAATCTTATTTGATATCCTTAATATTTCTCTGCATTGAAATATAATTGAAAACGGATTCTTATTCAAATCGCATCTGTATAGGATTGTTTTTTTAATACGAAATCACCATGTAAATGTTTCTCAATGTGTGCGTATGCCCGAGTATGCGTGCGTGCCTTTATTCTAATGTGAGGCTTAGTTGAGAACTACATAATGATATCCAACATCAACACGCTATCATAATTTCTCATGATGATGTCAAACGTCCTTGAAGTCTGAACGAATTTACTGATATTTTCGTGAAGTCAGCGAAATAACCATTGAAAACCTGCAGTCCATCAATGATAGGATTATCGTTATTAACAGTCGCCCGATCTCTTTCTAAGTAAACTCCTATTCGGAGAAAAGCCGCTTGCTTGCTAAATCAGTCAATTCATTGGATGCCTTTGTCCTACGCGCCACCGCCAAATGTATTGATACACCGCGTTGCATGATTAAAGAAACCTTTCGTTTCCTTTTGCAATTTCGTGTTCACAAAGCCATGGACAATATTCGACGACATCGACGAGAATCAAGCCAGATAATCTGAAACTTCATTCAAAGTAATGTAAGTCTGCGCATTGTTTGACGCAAGATTCTGATTAAGGGACATCAATTGGAATTATCTGACTGAACAACTTGTGTCTGGAATGTGGACGCGTGTCTGAAATAAGAGAAGGACGTTTTACTAGATATTTTCATTGTGGCCGATCGTGTTCATCAAAGGATTTAAAAGGTAAACTAGCTGACAGACTGTAAGGAATCACAGTAAATGTAAAAAGTTTATTTTACGAGAACTCTTCAATCAAATAACAATGTTCCTTACTTAGTAGCTGGTGACGCCAGATGACGATTCATTAAAAAATTGCTACTCTACTCGAAATAAAAAGTTTGAATAATAAAGATTTCATTCGTGGATGTTTTGTCAACATGAGACAAAAAAGAGATGAACTCATATAAATAGCTAAACTTAAACATTTTCATAATGTTGTGGATATTGTTGTCTTTTAGAAACAGGAAAAAATAAAAGAATGCATTGTTCGTAAATTGTTGTATGTTTTTTTTTTTACTTCAAAGAAATGAAAAAAAAAAACAAGTAGTCAGAAGATATCTCCCTGTCTCTTTGAACTCCTATGAATCCACACCTACTATCTGGTAAGCAGAGCTACATGTTTTTATTTAATAACTAGACTACCGTGACCCGTTGTAATATTAGCTAAAGTATATAAATGCAAAAAGAATATAGATAGGTTTCTATGAGTCGTTCTGTTTATTATAATTGATTATATTTGAAAAAAAATAATTACGGTTAATGAATTATAAGTAGTTGGCCATACTCAGAGGAACATGTGCACTGAACAGATATAATAATACTTATGATAGTTAAATTCAAATTTAGATATATCTGCTTTTTTATGTCATTCATTTCTCTATTACGTTTTCAGGACTAAAGCCGTTTTCAGGACTGCCAGCAACCATTGTAAGAAAGTAATAAGGAACGCAAGAGTGTTGTATGCTCAATCTGTTAAGTCCAAAGTAGCTGAGCAGCGGCTTGGTTCCCACCAGTTTTGGCAAATAGCAAACAGAATCCTGAACAGAAGCGTGTGCTCCATCCCAACTATTATCAATGGACCTGAGGTAATCTCGTCAGCATCAGACAAAGCCAAACTCTTTGTCAAGAACTTTGCAGCTAATTCTACCCTTTGCGACCAAGACCGCCAACCCCCAATATTTCCTCCTGTATCAGAAAATACGCTATGTGATATACGTATATCTGTACGTGATGTTGCGAAGCTAATCAAAAACCGTGATTCGAGTAAAGCAACTGGCCCTGATGGTATTCCAATTATAGTACTCAAAAAACTTCAACCTGAATTAGCGCCCATACTTACAAAACTGTTTAAACGTTGTCTTAAGGAGAATAGTTTCCCATCTCCCTGGAAAATCTCATCAGTATGCCCTGTATTTAAGAATTCAGGTGATCGCTCATCCTCCTCTCAGTACAGACCAATAAGTCTCCTGTGCGTCATGAGTAAGTTGCTAGAATCTGTGTTAAATACAGAAGTAATCAAACATCTCAACAAAAATAACCTTCTTAGTGACACTCAATATGGTTTCCGTTCTGCTAGATCTACAGCAGATGTCCTTACAGTTATATCGCATAGGATTAGCAAATCTCTCGACGGTGGCAATCTTTCTAGGGCAATTGCTCTTGACATATCTAAAGCCTTTGATAGGGTATGGCATAAAGGTTTACTTCATAAGATCGCTAGCTATGGTATAGCTGAAAAAGTCTTCTCAATTATTAAATCATTTCTTTCTGATAGGTTCATAAGAGTAGTAGTTGAGGGGCAAAAATCAGAAGCTCACAGTATTAATGCCGGTGTCCCTCAGGGATCCATCCTAGGCCCAAATCTTTTCCTGATCTACATTAATGATCTTCCAAATCATATCCTTACAGCATTTGTAGACATTTATGCTGACGACACTACCATTTAGTGTACCACATCTAAGACAGTAAACGACCAAGTTCTCTCCAATTCTCTCTCCTCTGATCTTGAGCACGTAGTACAATGGGGAAAGGAGTGGCTGGTTACTTTTAATGCATCTAAAACCAAGCTTCTCTCTTTACACCATCAACATTCTAATTCACATTTGTCATCAATTGAAATGAATGGCTCTCGTCTTGGGGAGGCCTCAAGTTTTGACAAGCTTCTGGGCTTGACCATTACTCCTGATCTTAAATGGAACACGTATATCAAATCTGTTGTCAAGGCCGCTGGAAAAATGGTGGGATCTTTCTATCGATCCAGTAGATATCTCACTGCTGATGCTATTCTCTACCTATATAAGAGCCAGGTACGTCCAAGGATGGAATATTGTTGCCACATCTGGGCAGGAGCTGCTAGAAAGGACTTGTCCTGCCTTGATAGAGTTCAAAATAGACTTCGTAGCCTCGTAGGAGATGTCCTTTTCTCCTCCTTGCAACCTCTATCTCACAGAAGAGATGTTGCGAGTTTGTCTCTGATGTATCGTTATTTTTATGGAAAGTGTTCGACTGAGCTTCAATCTATGGTCCCCCCTCGCCAAACTTTCACAAGAAACACTCGTCTAGCTGTAAACACTATCAATAATTTCCCCCACTCTTTATCTGTGCCTAAACCTAAACGTAGATTCCATGAACAAAGCTTCTTTCTTAGAACTGCACGCCTGTGGAATTGTCTTCCGTTTTCCTGCTTTCCGGCTGACTACAATATGGTTGTGTTCAAGTCTAAAGTAAATAAGTTCTTGATGAGCCGTTCCATATAAGTTATCAAATTTACCAAATTTTCATTACTAATGATTACTATATTGACCAATTTCTACTGTACACTCTTTAACCCTTATCCTTGAGTGGCCTCTGGGCCTTGATAATGTGGTGATGCCTTTGTAACAAAAAAAAATGATATTTTAAACCCCACTCTTTCCATGTTGAACAATAATTTCGAAATAATAACGTTAATAATTAAGCGTCCCAATTGTTCTTTTGTGTTTTTTTTTTCGCGTTTAAATTATCCAAATAAACAATTGTGATTACTGTCTGCTTTTTTTACATCGTTCATTTCTGTATTACCTTTGAGTTACTTTAAACCCCACTCTTCCCATGTTAAATAATAATTTCGAAATAATAACATTAATATTTCAGTGCGCAGGTTATGCGGGAATGTGTAGCCGGATTTCTTAAACCGGAAATTGGGTTATCTACATCGTTACAGGGTTTTTTGAGTTTTATAATTATATAGATATCAGTTTGAAATATCTAAGTAAATAGATTATATTTCTGTAAAATATATATTTTCTTATTATATAGCAATCTTTATATAAGAATCTCAATGTAATATAAGTGTTCGTGGATCTCGAACTACGTTAAGTAATTACATGTAATATTGACAAAAGTACCGTATATATATATATATATATATATATATATATATATATATATATATATATATATACATAAACAGAGAGAGAGCATAAATGAGAAAGTGTTATATTCTTTTTTATCATTTATTCTTTATAATGCCCTCTAATTACATTGAGATTCTTATATAAAGATTGCTATATAATAAGAAAATATATATTTTACAGAAATATAAATATATATATATGTATATATATATATATGTATATATATATATATATATATATATATATATATATATAGAGAGAGAGAGAGAGAGGGAGTAAATGAAAAATAATTATATTCCAAAATTCATGATATTGACAATCTTATAGTTTATTCCTTTAAATCAGTGGATTTGATGGCACTATCTCGCTAAATCACCGGAGTTAAGCAAGTTGAACCTAGCAAGTACAAAATGGGTGGCAGTTAGGAAGGCTAGCCGCTCTTGCATCATCGGGTCGAGTCGTAGAAATGTTCAGGTTGGTATCTGGGGCGCATTAATTTACTGCGAAATATGCACCCCCAGATGTAGGTGAAGGGAACTTTTTTTTTACATGGAGGTCACCACTTATCAAGGCCCGGAGGCCACTCAGGAATAAGGGTTATTGCGTGTACAGTAATCAATGAGATAGTATTGTAGTAATCATTAGTATTAGAGATTTGATAGAGTGTCTTACTTAAGGAGGCAGTTTGTCAGGAATTTGTTTATGTTGGATTTGAAGACAAGTTGTAGTCAGGTGGGAAACAAGCAACGGAAGAGAGTTACACAGTCCTACACTTCTGAGAAAGACGCCTTGCTCATGGAACCTACGTTTGGATTAAGGCACAGATGAAGAATGGGGAAAATTATTGACAGTAATTTCAGCCAGACGGGTGTTTTTCGTGAAAGATTGGCGAGGGGGGGACGAGAGATTGCCATGCAAATAACGATAAAACAAAGACAGGCTCGCAACGTCTCTTCTGTGGGGGAGAGGCTGCAGGGAAGAGAAAAGGGCATCCTCACTAAACCCCGAGGTCTATTTTGTACTCTGTCAAGGCAGGATAGGCTGTTTTTAGCAGCTCCTGCCCAGATGTGACAGCCGTACCCCATCCTTGTACGTACTTGGCTTTTATACAGATAGAGAATTGCATCAGTAGTGAGATACCTTCTGGAGCGGTTGAAGGATCCCACCATTTTTCCAGCGTCCTTGTCAACACACCTGATGTACTTGTTCCATTTTAGATCAGGAGTACAGGTCAAACCCAGAAGCTTGTCAAAACATAGAGCCTCCCCAAGGCGAGCAACATCTATTTCAATTGATGCCAGATGGGGATCATGCGGAGCGTTGATGGTGTAAAGATAGAAGCTTGCTTTTATGCAACACCTGCGCTCTACAGTATAGTCTGTCCTGTTGCAGTCATCTGAAGTGACAAAGGTAAGCAGTAATATCAAAAGTTAATTGGTTCTACACAAAGCCTTCACCACTATAAATAAATTATCTGACTTAATTTCCGAGCAACTTAGTTGTTGTAGCTGAAGCTCATGCCTCGAAATTAGCGGAAGACTCATATATGAGAAATTAAATAATGGGAAATAAATCACAAACGAATTATTCTAAAACATAAATTGATTAAAAACCTGCAGTTAAATGGGCTGGTAAACAGCAAAACAAAATAAAATAAATACAAAAAGCAAACGTCCAGCTAGAATACGTCGCGTTCAACTTTCTCTCTCAACTTCCAGCGCGTGTCTCCCAACCACCTCGGCCAGCAGCCATTTTATTAGAAACCTTACCCCATTCAATTTTCATAGTTGAGCAGTGGAAGATGAGATGTCGTGAGATTCCACGAGACTACACATTATAAATCCATGGCTACTATCTTTAATTTCTCTCTCCCTCACTCTCTCTCTCTCTCTCTCTCTCTGAGATTCCATCCAAAGAGGAGTTGTATAACCGCACAATAAACACACACGCGAGCACTTTCTTCTTTGATTATTACATTCAACTCTACAAAATCCTTTTAAGGATTACTTTTTTTTTAAATAGTAGTTTAAAAACTTTCTTAAATGAATAACGGCGATTTCACCTACGAATACAGTAATTAAAGAACTATCTTCTAATACTATATATATATATATACATACACACATATATATATATATATATATATATATATATATATATATAATCAAGATTATATCTTCGACGATAAGTCACACAAAAGGCGGAGTTTTGTGGGTTCTTCTGGCTGAACTCAATCAGAGGAGTGTATCTATTTGTAAGGAGTTGATTTATGACTAAGAGCTGGAGGCGCTTTGACCGGAGAATATCGCCGAGCCGTTAAGGATGGTTTGCTATCTAATAGTGCAGTATCTCTTGTTTGCAACCTGAACACTAACACATAATTATCTTGTAACACATCTTTCAGCTCTTAAAAAACATTATTTATTCGAACAACAAAAACAACAACAACAACAACAACAATAATAATAACGATTATAATAATTATACTACTACTAATACTACTACTACTACTAATAAAAATAATAATAATAATAATAATAATCCAAAGAGATGTCTTCCAAGGTAATCCCTTGCAATCTCTATGCATCTGAATAATATACAAAGAAAACGCAAAGAATGACACAGTTACCTAATACAGATGAACAAGATACACCGTCTACTGTACATGGACGACCTAAAATTCTTGGGAAAAAACAAAATGAACTGTAGAGGCTAATAAATACAACTAGAATATGTAGTCAGTATATCCGAATTGAATTCTGCATTGGAAAGTGCGCACTGCTGATCATGAGAAGATGAAAAATAGAAGAAACATAAGGTACTACCATATCAAAAAGAAGTAAGGGCACTAGCTAAACACGTAAGCTAAAAATGCTTGTAGTTTCTGGAAGTAGGCAGCATAAAAGCAACAGAAATTAAAAAAGAAAATTGGGGAGTAATATCACAAAAACACTAAAATTTCTCGAAACTAAACTATATAACAGTAAGTTAATTAAAGATATAAACGCATGGGCAGTATAACTAGTAATATAGTATGTACCGTTTATAGTTTTGACCAATTAAGAACTGAGACATCTCTACCAGAAGCAAGTGAGCGTATGACTATGTGCAAAAGACTACACCCATAGGATGATAATTGCCGAGGATATGTGAAAGAAACGTGGGAGAAGAAGGTCTATTTGTTTCAGTAACACAAATACAAAATTAGCAAAGCACATAATGCCGAAAAATAATTGCTACGACAAGAAATACTGAGGAGACAAACAAGATAAAAACGTAAAGAGAAATAAACTGCGTAAAAATGTAAAATAGAGAAGACAAACAACTACACGAAGATTCATAAGAGTAAACAGAAACTGAGGCTAACATGATTACAAAAAAGAAATGTAAACAGATAAAGTGAATCCCTAATAACAGCCGCACAAGATAATGCAATTGAAGCAACAGCATCAAAGTAAGAACAAACAAAACGTTAGAAAATAGCAAATTAAGGCTCTGTGGACAAAAACACGAAACATAATTCACATAATATGCGAATGCAGCAAACTAGGACAAAAATAATATCAAAATAGTCACGATCAAGTAAGAAAGGCAGGGCACTAGGAATTATGCAGAAAATCACATCTTGGAACTCAGACCAATTGTACAACCAACAGCAGTACTTGAAAATCGAAGTCACAAACTTCTTTGAAACATGGATAAAACAATCCAATAAAGAAGACTGGATATCATAATAGTTAACGAGAAGGACAAATCCTGCAGGATTGTAGACTTTTCCGTTCCAAAAGAATGAAGATCAAAAGGACAGATAAGCGGAGAAAATACACGGAACTTGCCAGAGAGATTAAAAGGATCTGGGAGATATCAAGTCTTAATTACACTAATTGACCATACCGCCAAAGTTTGAAAAGAGAATGAGAGTGATTGGAACCAGAAGATGGCTTAGATGATACAAAAAATTACAGTAATGAAAATGACTTAAATATTAAGGAAGTCCCTGTAATATGGAGATTAGCACACATGAACTAAACGCACACACTAGACAGACGTAAAAATTAAAGAAACGCTACATGGCTCTTTAAAACTGAAACTATATAATGGTAAGTTAACGCTGTGCACCTCTTCCACCCGGCCCCCTACTTTGGTGTGCTGCTATAAATAGGCGCCACACAAAATAGATGAGGGCCAAAGAGGATAAAAAGACGGAGTAGAGAGCACTAATAAGACCTCTGCTGGATAAGCGCAAATAGAACTGGGACTTGGAGGAGGCTCATTGAAATCCAAATTTCAGTAAAATCAATATTCGCTGCCAATGAAAAATTTATAGTAAGGGGCCGTTGCGATAACTCAAATTCAACTGCGATGTTTTTTGAATATGATGGGGAGTACTGATAATCTGGGGAGATTGATTCTCACTCAGATTCCATGGAATACCACAAGTTGTTCGCAAAAAGAAATCTTTGATGATGGCCTGTTTGACTACTAGCGAGTAAATAATAATATATGTGGATAGTAATATATTATTAGCATGCAACCACTTTTACATTTCTTAGCTTAATGTTACTTAACATGTATACACTCTCTCTCTCACACACATACATATATATATATATATATATATATATATATATATATATATATTAATAACGAAAATAATACTTTCCCATTTCTACTCAATTTTATAGATCATTTCTCCTGCAAATATTTACAATGTTCGAACTCTTCTTATCATCATCATATCGTACAAACCCCAAAACTGGCATTGGTGTCGCCGTTATTTTCCCTGATAAAATTCTTTCAAGAAAGAAAAATCTAGTAAATACAGGAGAGACAAAGTTAAGGTTGCCAACGTCATATGTAAAAATATTTATTAAAAAAAAATGGACACGGGCTTGGAACACCCAGGTTGTCAGCCTGTGCCGTAAACCATTGCCCATCATCGCCTCTAACGTTTTTTTTTTATAATGTACAAGGAGTAACCGAACAATTTGTATAATGTTTTTTTTTATTTTTTTTTTTTAACTGAGTGATTGTAACGGAATATTGCAATGTTTTTCCTGGTTTCTTTCTGTTCTTAATTACAGTTGCACGTTATAGAGTATTATGTAATACGTATTGTTAGGATGTAATGTTTTTTGATCTAAAAACGTTTTGCCTCCGAACAATACTGAGGTAACGTGCGACTCTATGCAATTAAATCATAAGCATATTTTAAGAATCCGCAGAATCTAATGTTGGCATTGGTTTACTAGATATTGTTCTATCAGAGTTCTTTCTAGATAGATGTAAATTATAAATGGAAGCGACTACGTGAAGGTTGTAAGCATCCTTACTAAATAAGCTTTTTCCTTAAATGCACTAGATTCAGACTTAGTACATCCAGTACGTGTCGTAACCACAAAGCTCTCGTTAGTACCAAGAATGTAAATAAGGACAATATAAGCAAGTGTTACGCACATTTTACAAAGGAAATATCTGAAAAGCTGGCATCTATGTCTGCAATTGTTTTTCGGTGTCGGCCATTTTTGTTTTAAGATTCACACCCATAGTAGTCTCATCGTAATGAACACATTCAAATTCAGCTTTTCTTGGGTCACAGGGTATGTTAAACCAAAACATGAAACTTTTAAATAAACAAAACTAATGGCTTAAACTTGCAATTAATTTCTATTATTTATATTTATAAAGTACTGTACAGTATGAAATGCAATTATTCGACCGACAAGTTACGCAGTTAAAACTATAAATGAAGTTTGTTGGGTAGAATAAATACATTTAAGGGATCAACTTCTACTTGTGGGTTGTAGTTTGGCCATGCGTAGTCTATACTTTACCCATTACCTTAAATCTTTATTTTTGAATACAACTCAATCCACACACATAAACTTTTATTTAACATGTCATGGATTGACAAAAAAAAAAAAAAATACGAAATTTCTTTTTACCAGCCTTATAATTACTCTGTAGGCATGTGTAATACATTAGTTGAATTATAATTTTAAAAGATGTTTACTGACGTCACCGCGATCCGGAATTTTAAACAAAACGAGTATACGTCAATATATCATGGGGAGCGTTGATGGTGTAAAGATAGAAGCTTGCTTTTATGCAACATCTGCGCTCTACAGTATAGTCTGTCCTGTTGCAGTCATCTGAAGTGACAAAGGTAAGCAGTAATATCAAAAGTTAATTGGTTCTACACAAAGCCTTCACCACTATAAATAAATTATCTGACTTAATTTCCGAGCAACTTAGTTGTTGTAGCTGAAGCTCATGCCTCGAAATTAGCGGAAGACTCATATATGAGAAATTAAATAATGGGAAATAAATTACAAACGAATTACTCTAAAACATAAATTGATTAAAAACCTGCAGTTAAATGGGCTGGTAAACAGCAAAACAAAATAAAATAAATACAAAAAGCAAACGTCCAGCTAGAATACGTCGCGTTCAACTTTCTCTCTCAACTTCCAGCGCGTGTCTCCCAACCACCTCGGCCAGCAGCCATTTTATTAGAAACCTTACCCCATTCAATTTTCATAGTTGAGCAGTGGAAGATGAGATCTCGTGAGATTCCACGAGACTACACATTATAAATCCATGGCTACTATCTTTAATTTCTCTCTCCCTCACTCTCTCTCTCTCTCTCTCTCTCTCTCTGAGATTCCATCCAAAGAGGAGTTGTATAACCGCACAATAAACACACACGCGAGCACTTTCTTCTTTGATTATTACATTCAACTCTACAAAATCCTTTTAAGGATTACTTTTTTTTTTAATAGTAGTTTAAAAACTTTCTTAAATGAATAACGGCGATTTCACCTACGAATACAGTAATTAAAGAACTATCTTCTAATACTATATATATATATACATACATATATATATATATATATATATATATATATATATATATAATCAAGATTATATCTTCGACGATAAGTCACACAAAAGGCGGAGTTTTGTGGGTTCTTCTGGCTGAACTCAATCAGAGGAGTGTATCTATTTGTAAGGAGTTGATTTATGACTAAGAGCTGGAGGCGCTTTGACCGGAGAATATCGCCGAGCCGTTAAGGATGGTTTGCTATCTAATAGTGCAGTATCTCTTGTTTGCAACCTGAACACTAACACATAATTATCTTGTAACACATCTTTCAGCTCTTAAAAAACATTATTTATTCGAACAACAAAAACAACAACAACAACAACAACAATAATAATAACGATTATAATAATTATACTACTACTAATACTACTACTACTACTAATAAAAATAATAATAATAATAATAATAATCCAAAGAGATGTCTTCCAAGGTAATCCCTTGCAATCTCTATGCATCTGAATAATATACAAAGAAAACGCAAAGAATGACACAGTTACCTAATACAGATGAACAAGATACACCGTCTACTGTACATGGACGACCTAAAATTCTTGGGAAAAAACAAAATGAACTGTAGAGGCTAATAAATACAACTAGAATATGTAGTCAGTATATCCGAATTGAATTCTGCATTGGAAAGTGCGCACTGCTGATCATGAGAAGATGAAAAATAGAAGAAACATAAGGTACTACCATATCAAAAAGAAGTAAGGGCACTAGCTAAACACGTAAGCTAAAAATGCTTGTAGTTTCTGGAAGTAGGCAGCATAAAAGCAACAGAAATTAAAAAAGAAAATTGGGGAGTAATATCACAAAAACACTAAAATTTCTCGAAACTAAACTATATAACAGTAAGTTAATTAAAGATATAAACGCATGGGCAGTATAACTAGTAATATAGTATGTACCATTTATAGTTTGGACCAATTAAGAACTGAGACATCTCTACCAGAAGCAAGTGAGCGTATGACTATGTGCAAAAGACTACACCCATAGGATGATAATTGCCGAGGATATGTGAAAGAAACGTGGGAGAAGAAGGTCTATTTGTTTCAGTAACACAAATACAAAATTAGCAAAGCACATAATGCCGAAAAATAATTGCTACGACAAGAAATACTGAGGAGACAAACAAGATAAAAACGTAAAGAGAAATAAACTGCGTAAAAATGTAAAATAGAGAAGACAAACAACTACACGAAGATTCATAAGAGTAAACAGAAACTGAGGCTAACATGATTACAAAAAAGAAATGTAAACAGATAAAGTGAATCCCTAATAACAGCCGCACAAGATAATGCAATTGAAGCAACAGCATCAAAGTAAGAACAAACAAAACGTTAGAAAATAGCAAATTAAGGCTCTGTGGACAAAAACACGAAACATAATTCACATAATATGCGAATGCAGCAAACTAGGACAAAAATAATATCAAAATAGTCACGATCAAGTAAGAAAGGCAGGGCACTAGGAATTATGCAGAAAATCACACATTTTGGAACTCAGACCAATTGTACAACCAACAGCAGTACTTGAAAATCGAAGTCACAAACTTCTTTGAAACATGGATAAAACAATCCAATAAAGAAGACTGGATATCATAATAGTTAACGAGAAGGACAAATCCTGCAGGATTGTAGACTTTTCCGTTCCAAAAGAATGAAGACCAAAAGGACAGATAAGCGGAGAAAATACACGGAACTTGCCAGAGAGATTAAAAGGATCTGGGAGATATCAAGTCTTAATTACACTAATTGACCATACCGCCAAAGTTTGAAAAGAGAATGAGAGTGATTGGAACCAGAAGATGGCTTAGATGATACAAAAAATTACAGTAATGAAAATGACTTAAATATTAAGGAAGTCCCTGTAATATGGAGATTAGCACACATGAACTAAACGCACACACTAGACAGACGTAAAAATTAAAGAAACGCTACATGGCTCTTTAAAACTGAAACTATATAATGGTAAGTTAACGCTGTGCACCTCTTCCACCCGGCCCCCTACTTTGGTGTGCTGCTATAAATAGGCGCCACACAAAATAGATGAGGGCCAAAGAGGATAAAAAGACGGAGTAGAGAGCACTAATAAGACCTCTGCTGGATAAGCGCAAATAGAACTGGGACTTGGAGGAGGCTCATTGAAATCCAAATTTCAGTAAAATCAATATTCGCTGCCAATGAAAAATTTATAGTAAGGGGCCGTTGCGATAACTCAAATTCAACTGCGATGTTTTTTGAATATGATGGGGAGTACTGATAATCTGGGGAGATTGATTCTCACTCAGATTCCATGGAATACCACAAGTTGTTCGCAAAAAGAAATCTTTGATGATGGCCTGTTTGACTACTAGCGAGTAAATAATAATATATGTGGATAGTAATATATTATTAGCATGCAACCACTTTTACATTTCTTAGCTTAATGTTACTTAACATGTATACACTCTCTCTCTCACACACATACATATATATATATATATATATATATATATATATATATTAATAACGAAAATAATACTTTCCCATTTCTACTCAATTTTATAGATCATTTCTCCTGCAAATATTTACAATGTTCGAACTCTTCTTATCATCATCATATCGTACAAACCCCAAAACTGGCATTGGTGTCGCCGTTATTTTCCCTGATAAAATTCTTTCAAGAAAGAAAAATCTAGTAAATACAGGAGAGACAAAGTTAAGGTTGCCAACGTCATATGTAAAAATATTTATTAAAAAAAAATGGACACGGGCTTGGAACACCCAGGTTGTCAGCCTGTGCCGTAAACCATTGCCCATCATCGCCTCTAACGTTTTTTTTTTATAATGTACAAGGAGTAACCGAACAATTTGTATAATGTTTTTTTTTATTTTTTTTTTTTAACTGAGTGATTGTAACGGAATATTGCAATGTTTTTCCTGGTTTCTTTCTGTTCTTAATTACAGTTGCACGTTATAGAGTATTATGTAATACGTATTGTTAGGATGTAATGTTTTTTGATCTAAAAACGTTTTGCCTCCGAACAATACTGAGGTAACGTGCGACTCTATGCAATTAAATCATAAGCATATTTTAAGAATCCGCAGAATCTAATGTTGGCATTGGTTTACTAGATATTGTTCTATCAGAGTTCTTTCTAGATAGATGTAAATTATAAATGGAAGCGACTACGTGAAGGTTGTAAGCATCCTTACTAAATAAGCTTTTTCCTTAAATGCACTAGATTCAGACTTAGTACATCCAGTACGTGTCGTAACCACAAAGCTCTCGTTAGTACCAAGAATGTAAATAAGGACAATATAAGCAAGTGTTACGCACATTTTACAAAGGAAATATCTGAAAAGCTGGCATCTATGTCTGCAATTGTTTTTCGGTGTCGGCCATTTTTGTTTTAAGATTCACACCCATAGTAGTCTCATCGTAATGAACACATTCAAATTCAGCTTTTCTTGGGTCACAGGGTATGTTAAACCAAAACATGAAACTTTTAAATAAACAAAACTAATGGCTTAAACTTGCAATTAATTTCTATTATTTATATTTATAAAGTACTGTACAGTATGAAATGCAATTATTCGACCGACAAGTTACGCAGTTAAAACTATAAATGAAGTTTGTTGGGTAGAATAAATACATTTAAGGGATCAACTTCTACTTGTGGGTTGTAGTTTGGCCATGCGTAGTCTATACTTTACCCATTACCTTAAATCTTTATTTTTGAATACAACTCAATCCACACACATAAACTTTTATTTAACATGTCATGGATTGACAAAAAAAAAAAAAATACGAAATTTCTTTTTACCAGCCTTATAATTACTCTGTAGGCATGTGTAATACATTAGTTGAATTATAATTTTAAAAGATGTTTACTGACGTCACCGCGATCCGGAATTTTAAACAAAACGAGTATACGTCAATATATCATGGGGAGCGTTGATGGTGTAAAGATAGAAGCTTGCTTTTATGCAACATCTGCGCTCTACAGTATAGTCTGTCCTGTTGCAGTCATCTGAAGTGACAAAGGTAAGCAGTAATATCAAAAGTTAATTGGTTCTACACAAAGCCTTCACCACTATAAATAAATTATCTGACTTAATTTCCGAGCAACTTAGTTGTTGTAGCTGAAGCTCATGCCTCGAAATTAGCGGAAGACTCATATATGAGAAATTAAATAATGGGAAATAAATTACAAACGAATTACTCTAAAACATAAATTGATTAAAAACCTGCAGTTAAATGGGCTGGTAAACAGCAAAACAAAATAAAATAAATACAAAAAGCAAACGTCCAGCTAGAATACGTCGCGTTCAACTTTCTCTCTCAACTTCCAGCGCGTGTCTCCCAACCACCTCGGCCAGCAGCCATTTTATTAGAAACCTTACCCCATTCAATTTTCATAGTTGAGCAGTGGAAGATGAGATCTCGTGAGATTCCACGAGACTACACATTATAAATCCATGGCTACTATCTATAATTTCTCTCTCCCTCACTCTCTCTCTCTCTCTCTCTCTCTCTCTCTCTCTCTGAGATTCCATCCAAAGAGGAGTTGTATAACCGCACAATAAACACACACGCGAGCACTTTCTTCTTTGATTATTACATTCAACTCTACAAAATCCTTTTAAGGATTACTTTTTTTTTTAATAGTAGTTTAAAAACTTTCTTAAATGAATAACGGCGATTTCACCTAGGAATACAGTAATTAAAGAACTATCTTCTAATACTATATATATATACATATATATATATATATATATATATATATATATATATATATATATATATATATATAATCAAGATTATATCTTCGACGATAAGTCACACAAAAGGCGGAGTTTTGTGGGTTCTTCTGGCTGAACTCAATCAGAGGAGTGTATCTATTTGTAAGGAGTTGATTTATGACTAAGAGCTGGAGGCGCTTTGACCGGAGAATATCGCCGAGGCGTTAAGGATGGTTTGCTATCTAATAGTGCAGTATCTCTTGTTTGCAACCTGAACACTAACACATAATTATCTTGTAACACATCTTTCAGCTCTTAAAAAACATTATTTATTCGAACAACAAAAACAACAACAACAACAACAATAATAATAATAACGATTATAATAATTATATAAGAGACGCAACATTAATAAACACTAGGCACCGCCAAAAATGGCCGCAAAATCAAGTTGTTGTTTTTTTTTAAAACGAAATTACGTTTATTAAAATCCATTATTTCTGAGTAACTTTTTTTTTCCAGAAAGATAAAACCCTGAATTTTATCATATAGAAAACAGAATAATGTAAAACTTTTTCTACTATTTTTAATTCAATTTTAAATGTTAAATTTTCCCAAAAAGTTAACAATTGACATTTTTTGTCTTGCACAAAAAACGTACTTAAATATTTAAAAAAAAAAGGGGTTTTGAAATAATTAATTAATTTATTTATTGTCTAACTAAGATTTAGGATGATTTTCTAAGAGAATATGAAAAATATTATAATATAAGTACCTGAATTTCAAATAATTCCACTTATTCATATAGGTAACCAGATATTCGCGTTGGCGTAGAGTTCAGATCGACTCTGTTTACGTTTTCGTCTGATAAAAAGCAAACTATGGAAGACCAAACAGGCTAAAAAAAACTTATTTTTCAGTGACGAAAATTTCAATGTATTATTAAGCTGAGGCTGGCCAGTACCAGATGGGTGACCATTTGTATGCGTTTGGTTTTTAATGTGTATGTGTGTGGGGGCCAGACTCCCCAAAATGGGGGGGGGCAATTTAAAGCAGAATAAAAAAAAATTATTTCAGCGCGTTTGGTCCACCATAGTCAAAGGCGGCAAACTTTTTCAAACGGGATCGAAAAAAAAGATGCTATTTTTAACACAAAGGGCACAATATTTATCGATTTTTTTTTTTTGGTATCGATTATTCAAAGCATGCCCTGTTTAATAATGGTCATGCATTGTTCGGCTCGCTGAAAAAAAATTGTTAATGTATTTATCAAAAATTTTAAAATAGCTTTTTTCGTATAAATATTAAACATTTTTTTTTTTTTTGCTTAACTTAAATTAATTATTTTACTTAACATATTCACCGAATTTCACACTTCAAAACTCAAAAGCGGGATAATTAGACACAATCGAAGTTCTGATATTCAGACGTCAAAATAAGGTATGCAAACATTTTTTTTTTTTTTAATCTATAATTCTGTCCCTTACAACACTATGTTGATTTCAGTCTCAGATGATTATTTTAAGCATATTTGTTCCCACTTCAAAACAAGGGGGAGTTTGTAAGCAAAAAAATATATATATAAATATCGTTTATGAAAAATAAGTACACTGTTATAAAGTTCATTCTTCTAATAATCGCTGAAAATTTCGTATTGATCGGATAATTACCTGATTTTTGGTAGATTTTTAAAAAGACGGTCCGTCAAAAAGTACTGACCTGCCCCCCCAGTTTTGGCGGTGCCTAATAAACACGATGTTTGAAATTTCTGAATCGTTTATCTTTCCAAAAGCATTTGTAAAACATTTACATGCTTAGTAACGTAAATGTAATCAATCGAAAAAATTCAGAACAAAAATTAACATGTTTCTGCATTAACAATATATGGCGTAAAGTATGTCGGAAGCAGAAAAATATTGATTCATAAATATGAATACGTGGAATCAAACGTGATCACATGTTGTATTCAAAACGTTTTTAACAATGTATAGAATGGTAAAATACGGCAGTTAAATGTTTATATACAGAACAATTCTGTGTTCTGTTTATATATGCCCATTTTAATCTATAAATGTATTTGATACACACGAATTACTGATGTAAGGTTCATCAATGTGCGACCATATAGTTTGCTCCTTTGGTTTGCTTAAAACAGCGTGAAATATTATTTCAAGTTGTCTTTAGTTTTAGCACGCCGGAAAATGAGCTGCCCGAAATGACTAACCGAAAATATTCAGTAATTGCTATGCCGAATGATATCAACACGCTTTAAATAGTTGAATCGACATTTCCATACAAAGAGTTTAAATCATGCCATATTAGACTTACATAAAATATTACGTGCCATGTTAGGCAGGTCTTAAACTTGACGATATTTAGTGACATCTAGAATTTGATTTTTTTTGAAAGAATGGAAAACAAAAATGAGTTATATAATATAACGTTAGTAACGACTAGGGCTATTACAACAGCATATTCCTTTCATTGTTTTTACTCTCGAGTATATATCCGACACACTTAGACACAATTAATCAACCACACTACCCTACATAAAAACATATAAGATATCAATGGATATATACCTGAGAATCAAAATAGGGGAAAGAATATGCTGTTGTCATAGCCCTAGAAGTTACGCAACAATAGAAAAAAGTATGATAAACGCCTTATGAAAATGTTATCACTGCTTCCCCTCAGTCAGTTATATTAAAAAGAAAAAATACCAATACCAGTTACCGATACTTACACTCTCGCTGGAAATTCTACTATTACCTTAAGTCGACGAAAAAGTTAAATTAGTTTTCCATGAAAGCCAGTAAAAAAGAGGATATGGTCTTTCAATGTATCATAATAATAAAAGTAAAACTACACGTGTTCAATCTTCTAAACTTTAAACATCGTAACCAATAGTAATGTAATGCAACAGAAATGTAATATCGCAAAATTAAACAAAAATCGTTACAAGGTTGGCAGACAAAAAATTGTGACGACTATGTTATATATATATATATATATATATATACACATATATACATATATATATATATATATATATATATATATATATATATATATATATATATAAAACAGTCAACTGGTATGGACACCTATGATTATGGTTGTAATAATATTTTAGATGCTATTTCCTTCAAAACTTTCTTTTTTGTTTGATTAAGCAATTTTCTTATATAATTGAACGACTCATAAATTTGATTAATAATAATATCTTTAATTTTACTAAAAAAAATCCTCGCATGAAATAACTGATGTTCTATTATTTCTATTAACATGAGTTCTATCTCTAATACCGTAGCGAGGCAAAGCTGGATATAATCTACCTATAATTTCAGAATCTTGTAAGTTACTTTTTTTAACTTTAATATTCAACCCATATGGGTAAATTACTAGCATTTTTTAATTATATCGTCTTCCTTATCCTGACGTATCCTTAGGATATCGTTATCTACATTACCTAGACTATTATATCCATTACTTTCAAACTTTTCAATTATTTGTACAGAAAGAGACGACTGACTACAGGTTTCTTTAAAATGTTTAACAACATGAATACATCCCTTAGTGCTAGTCCTATGCAAATTCATGCGCTTATTTAGAAGCATTACAGTTTCCCCTACGTATTGTAAATTACAGTTTTTACAGGACAACAGGTAGACCAAATTTTGGGACCTACATGACAAATCTTCTTTAGACTGATTTATAACAGAATACATTTTATTAGTCACATTTGACTTATATTCTTTCGATGTTATAAGAATATTACAAGTTTTACATAAGGAAGCTCCACAATGAGCAACCTTAAAATTATTATCGGCCGAACAAGTCCCATTTACCACTTAGAAAGAAGGAGTTCCTACTTCTATATTACTAATGAAAAGGGCTTGACCCTGTCGAGACATCTCCGACCTCCTTGGGTGGTAAGTCCTAGGGGAACTCACTAGTTCTGAGGACTGCCCAGACCTAGCTTGCAATCTATATATATATATATATATATATATATATATATATATATATATATATATATATATATATTTGTGTTTGTGTAGACTACCGTGATCTGTTGGGTCAGTATATGTTATGGCTAATTATGGAATAATGAGTATGCGGTATTGATGTGTCAACGTGATACTCGTGACGAAAAGAAAATAGCTTAATAATTACGAAAATGGATAGAGAATATATATATATATATATATATATATATATATATATATATATATCATTACACACGGTGGTGTTTGAACATATGGTTAAGTGACAGTTTTAGTCATTTAGAACTGCTTTAAAGCGTCACCCTTACTCTTTATTCGACCGAATGTCAAACAATTATTACAGTTTATAGATCAGCTTCTCAGCTATATTGTGCAAAAAAATAATTTTCGTTTAGTAAAACAAAGTTATGATGAATTTTCTGATATTCAAAATTGTAAAAAAATATAAGAGGGTGAGCGGCAATGACTGGGTTCCATTGCAATGACGTCGCTCCAGCGAATACTGTTGATACTAATTCACTACACTCGCGAAAAAGAGAAGAAACGAGTGAAATAGAAAGAATGAGAGAATGAAAGAGAGATAATTAAGGGGGTGTTGTTGGAAGCAGATTAGTTTCGTACATTGTTATATTATATGTTTTTATAGGGGCAATAAAATAAGACTGAAATTAAACAAAA
This sequence comes from Euprymna scolopes, assembly GCF_053919585.1. Taxonomy (NCBI): domain Eukaryota; kingdom Metazoa; phylum Mollusca; class Cephalopoda; order Sepiida; family Sepiolidae; genus Euprymna; species Euprymna scolopes. The sequence continues at coordinate 10,188,502 of NC_136489.1, forward strand.
ACAAGTGGAAGGCGGGAAAAATAATACATTACAATAGAAAAATTCGAGAATGAAAAATTATATGGTTCAGCTAAAAAATGGAAATGTAAAGGATTAGTTGTGTAAACTAGAAATGAAAATAACAAGATATGCTGGTAAAAATATAATAAATTTATAACTTAAAATATTGCAGTAATAACATTTTTCCAAAATTCACTTTATAACATTATATAATCAATTCTTAATGTTGCAATGTTTTAAGACTTTAAGTTATACATTAGTTTTAAATAAACTACATTATTTTTGCACTAACCTAATATATATATATATATATATATATATATATATATATATATATATATATATATATATATATATATATATATATATATATACATATGGAAAATATAGATAGATTTCTTTGAGATGTTTCAACATTAAACTTAATCATACCCTAAGCATATGTATCTTCACTCGGTTGTATATGCATAATGAAAACGGATTAATCAGGGATTGTTTTATTGTTCTTTTGTGGTATGATAAGGACACAAAGCTATATATTATGATATCCGTTCTATGAACAGGTAAGAATTAATACGAATTATTACATTACTCTACGGTCCTTGATATGACCTTAAACGATATCCAGTGGTGAGGCCTCAGCTTGCGGGCTTTGGGGAGTGTGAACCCACCCTTTAATTACCATTGCTTCCAGGTTCACTCTGACCCGGAATCGTAGTACCTGTTAGGGTCCCAACTATGGGTTAAATAGTAACCGACTTGAAAACAACAAATATATTCTATTAAAAAATATTTCTTCAAAATCTTTGGATTCGGCATTAAATGACCCGAAAACGGTTGATATGCCGCAAAACTAAAATAACCAACCAAATACATTCCTCTACAAGTACGTAATAAAGCACTTATAATTCAACAGATATAAGATTTTCCCGTTTTTATCGAGTTTCAAAGTATTTATAAGCATTTGCATGTATTTCAATGTCTTGGAACTCTCAATTACAGAATCTAATATAGAAAAATACTTCAAAATAGGTTAAATGGAAATGCAAAATGTGTTTTTTTCCGTTAAAAAAATCCCACTAAACCTGCGTATTTTTTTTTTGTCAAACCAGCACTGTGTATCTTAACATAAATTGAAAGTGCGTTGCATCCACATTTGTAGGGTCGCTGTTAACAGGAACTCCGATAATTGTTTAAAAAGGATTTTCTATGTAAACTTTCCATAAAGTAAGCTGCATCTTGTTAAATTAAGACTTTTCAAGGTACAGTCTAATAAGGGCATCAAAAGTAGAAAGATTCACAAGGTATACTATTATAGTATACTAAACAATTAAGAAATGAAACATTCATCTAGCATGGTGATGCGAAAAACACGCCACGGGTCATGGAGATTAAGGATGTATCTTTTCACACAAATTAAATTGATGTCATAATTGCTGACTTCATCTACTACGCCCATTTTTTTTTGTTTTTTTAATGATGACACCGCATTTATAGCTGTTTCCTTTTAGGGCATCATCGTTTTACGTAATCAAATGTGCACTGAGACTTCAAGATTATAAATAACAAACAAATAAGTGTCGTAGACGTATATCTCTATATTAAGAAAACGTTCGTGCTTTTCCCAGACCATAGATTTTTTTAATGTAGTTTTAGTTTTGCGAATAAAGTTATAGTATTTATCGCAGCCAATAATAACGATTTCTCCTCTGACCAGTGGAGCATTGACGATTCTGTGTACAATTCTTCTGTGATGTGTAGATAAGTATCGTTTGAAGTTCGCACTTCCGTTACTATTCGCAAACTTTACGTGATCTTTGCTTGTAATGGGTGCAGTGAATATTGGCGTGTTTCCTTTTGATCAAGTCGACATGAAAGTCGCACCCTCAACGAAGAAATATATTCAACCTTTCGCGAAATCGTGACGTTTCTCCTTATTTGAGTCGGAACTGGCAGTTTCGGTCACGATCGGCTGCACTATTGACCTGCGAATAAAATGGCGTTTTAGTCCAGGTTTCCATTTACGGGCCTATAATAATGCAAGTAGACTATTCTTGGAGATTTTCCTCAAAGAGGAAACATTTGCATAAGCTAAATTCGGGCGGATAGTATTCGACAAACGGTAGCTTTCTGCTTAAAATCAACAAGCATGAATACGGAAATTGAGTTAGAAAAAAGAGCTTTTCTTATCCAAACTTTAAATAAAGTAAGTTGTATTCAGTTATCTTAAAACTTTAATATTTCAGCGGCAACATAAGGCTTATCTCTTGAAGACATATATTACAGGCATCATATTTCATGTTGTACTATGTCCATCCTGAAACATGTACTCACACACACAAAACACACCCACACACACACACATATATACATATATATATACATATATATATTATTTTTAAAATATAATTATATTTATTATATTTTAATTATATTATATTATATTACATGATATTATATTATAAATTATATTTTTATTATATTTTAAAAATTATATTTTAAAAATAACATATATACTGTTCCCCATGTGGCGTACCAAATTGGCTAAAAGGAAAATTATACCCAACACACATTTAGGTAAAAATGCACTTTTCTAAATATTTGAATTCATTCAAAACATATCGCTAAAATAAAAACAATACACCACTATGTATTCGAAGGCAAACAGTTACATTCAATATATTCGAAGGTAAACAGTTACATTTGGCCGCTACAAATAGGCATGTTTTTCAGGTAATGGGACTTCGTAAGATGATCCTGCACCATTCCATGCTATAGAAAAAAACTGCGTTCTTAAAAACAAAAACAAAACTATAAAAGTGTATAGCTCCCTAAAAAAAAGGATAAAAATGGAGAAGTCGTATTTCATCTTTTTGGATAGCCGTTCGAATATTACCATAACCCACATTTATAGCTAGATATAGAGATAATATAAAGTGTAGGTTGTTAAATTGGAGCTTATTCTACCACAACAGTAGATTGTGTTATGGGTGGGTAGGTTATTAAAATTGAACATCGAGTTTCATTAAGCCTGTCCACTGATAAGATAATATTTGCGTGCCGAAAAAAGGGTCTGCAAGTGTATTCATTGGGCAACTAGTCGCGTGTCAGAGGAAGTTACAGAGTTGGAAGGGGGAGAAAATAAAAAAAAATAATGGAAAGTGAGATATAGTGACTAGTTAATAACGAATTGAATATTTGTAAAAGCAGGAGACAAATATCGCGTCGAATTGTTTAAGATCGCCTGACAAAGTCCCATTGACTGAAATAGATAATTGTTTGTAGGGTTGAGTTCAGCAGCTCCTACTTTTGATTATCGCAAGCCTGGAGTTAATAGATAAGTATATACAGGGTCACTCAATAAAAAAAAGCTAAATGGAGGCCATCTAGAACATATGCTGTAGAACGGAGAAAAAACGGCCAGAGACCCTAGTATTTTGATGTGATGTTTAGAATATGATAAACTAGTTATGACCAAAGTTTCATTTCATTCGGACAAAACACTAAGAAACGGGGTCTAATTAGAGCGTGGCCCCGTTTTTTTGGGTCACCCTGTAGATGAAAAGATAGATAGATGGATAAATAGATAGATAGATATGTATGTGTGTACAGATAATAGTAAACTGTTTCACACATTATAAAGATCGGGATAATATGTCTCTCAGCGTTTGTACAAATTAAGCAAAGGTCATGCGCACTTGACAGTAGGACTAACGTATAAACAAACCATTTATTTTTTTTGTAATTTTATATTTGTAAGTAAATTTGGAGTTGTATCTTTATTCCTTGCTCTTAAGGATCAGAAAAAAAGAGAGAAAGAGATCATCATTAGAAACTGAGTGTGGCAGTTAATATATATAATCGAACATTGATGAAAATAACAAAACTTCGGTTCAGTTAATATTTTCATCGATATTTCCTATAACCACTTTCGTTTTTTTTTTTAAGCTAACAATAATGATACGAATAGCAAACGTTCTCGTTTCCTCGTCAAATCATTATCCACTTAAAAAATAAAAGCTAGCGAATAGAAGAAAATATCTTAATGTTGCTGCCATACATGCTTTTAAATATGTTAGACGCCAAAAACCTTTTTCATTTAACTCCAGTATTAAACATTACAATTAAATCCAGCGATGGATCACTTAGCCTCACATATTTAATGTTAATCTTAAACACATTATAATAGTATAATTGATTTCGTATGTAATATTCTATTTGTAGGTTGATGGGCTTGGTGTCAATGGTTTCAAGTATTTAAAAAAAAATCGGTATGCATATAAAAAACACACTCACGTATGTTTATATATACACACAAATACACACGCGCACACACGCACACACACGTGTGTGTGTGCGTGTGTGTTTGTGTGTAGAATTTGAAGAAAGATTAGTAGGGTAATTCTGAGATAATACAACTTATTGAGGAATTAATCCGTCTGTATTATTCTTACCTTTGTAATAGCAGTCGATTTCTTGTCGCATTTTTTCTGTTCGATTCCTTATTCAACGAAGTTTTTAGATTGCATCGATAAGATGTATTTATATCTGTCTGGTGTGTACTTTTCAGCTACTTGACTTTAAATGAGCAAACATTCCAAACTTGATGATCATACCCATATGTTAGTTTTGAGAAAATATGTTTGTTGATAAGCATTTATAGACATTTATCGTGAATTAAACAGTTTATGTTTTTTAAGCGTTTTGCTAACGGATTGGTCAAAACAAGACGTATACTTAATTTGCGTGTTGTTTTAGAGACAGTATTAATTTATTATTAATTAATAATTTTAACTTAAAAAACATCATGCTACAATATAACAACAAGCACACATTGTTTTTGTTTGATAATGACAAATAATAACTTTAATCAGTCTTTGTTTTAAATAAATAAACAAACACTTTAATCAGTATATATTTCGAAATAATAAAAAAAACTAATCGGTATAAGTTTTAATGGAGTAATAAATAATGCTTCTCAAATTCATATGCACATAAGATCCATAATGTCGATTGTATGTCAGTAATCAATCAAAAATATTATAGATACATATCTATATCTATCTAGACATTCTGCTATCCATCTGCTTTTGACCGAATTATATGCATATGTGCGTATATGTGTGTATATGTGTGTGTGTCTGTGTGTTTGTGTGTCATCGTGTGTGTTTTTGTACGATATATTACTTGCTCAAAAAACTTATGGAATGAATTTAGTTGTGTATGTTTTTTCTGTCTGTATATCTGTCTGTATGTGTGTGTCTCTGTGTGTGTGTATATATATATATATATATATATATATATATATATATATATATATATGCGGGTGCGTGTATGCAAATGTAATGTCTCCTATTTTACCTTCTAATCGATTAAATCTTAAGTGATATGAAACTGCATTGATCCTATTTACAATGCTTCCCCACGGGGCAGAGTTAGACACCAGGGTCGTTTTTTAATGTGGAGAAAAGGAACACAAATAAAAATTTCCCTCCACTGACAGAGAACAAGAAATTGAAGTGCAGCCTCTGAAGAACAGATACTACACTTTGATCTTGCTGCATTGTTATGATGAGTTAACACATGCATTTATGTGCCTAATATTCCATATCTTTATTGCAAATATTGATCGTGTATTTCTACATGTCTGTCAGTTATAAAGATGCGTCATCAAAAGTGCATTAAGAATGTTGGGTTAATTTGTAGAAAAATACATTCTGAAATAAAAATGGTGAAACTTTGGAGTAAATGAAAATAGAAGTTTGTTCAATTGAAACAGCCATCTGATGACAACACACTCCTGAGCCTCATGCACAACCATCGTTCAATGCTGGTAAAAAATTCTATTAGGAATGGGCCTGACTATGTAGACAAAAAATCCTGGTGTACGCGAGATCGCTCGTCTTATGGGTACTACTTTACTCTTCGTATCACTTAAACTTTGAGTAAACAATAAATGACTCTTTACTTGTAGCACCACCATTCTGTGCTTGCGGTTGCATCTTCCGTTTATTTTCTCATCGATTTATTGGGTCATTTGTTTAAATATGCTAGTATTCTGGTTATAACAAGTACTACCGTTGCTCCCATATTCCTAAATTTTATCATTATAGTCAAATGTAAGCTCTGTGTCTATTTTCCTTTCTTTCAATTACGTTTCTTTGTCTAGAAGTGGCAAGCCGACAATTCGTCATATACGTTTGACTGTATCGATGATCAACGTGTCCGATTTTCTCGCCTGTCGGAATTCGCCTTCCTGTTTATCTACATTTTATGCAAAACTCTAACAATTCACCGTCTATAACCAGCAGCGATTTATCTGCGGTGAACATAACGACTGAATAAATTTGCCGGTGTCTACATCTTATTATCTCTCGAAATGCTGTGCTATTTTCCAACTTTGGGTTTTATTGTGTTTGTCACGCCTTTCGATGGTCTATCAATGTTAACGTATTCATTCGCGTTAAGTTTTAACGATCATTACAATGTCTGGGTTTCTCTATATGTGCACCTTCTTACATAACGACATCTCTACATTATAACTGTTGGCTTGTTAACTACTATATAAAGTTTTCTCATCGAATTCTGAATGTCAGACGTAAAATGTAAGTGAATATATAACAAGCCAATTCTCATTTCATTTGTCACTGAATTTAATTATTAAAGTTTTCTCTACAATATCCATCAGTATAAGCTGATAATAATACATCGTTTGGAATTTTTAACTAAAAACACCAAAGTGGAATAACTCATATTTTTATCGAAAAATATGAAATGATTTGTGTCATTTACAAGCAAAACCGACAGATGGAGTACAGGAGGATTAAAATAAATCTAAATGTGGAAGATTATTATTATTATTATTATTATTATTATTATTATTATTATTATTATTATTATTGTTGTTGTTGTTGTTGTTGTTGTTGTTGTCAGTGTTGTTGTTATTGCATTTTGTCCCAGATCTTACAGAGAAAAATTGTATTTTATTTTGATGTAATGCTAATCAATTTTAATTGCCGATTGTCTGAATTTGAAAAATACATTTTAACTACATTCGATGATCATTAAGAATAATATATAAACTACTTAAGACTTTTACAGGATTATTGATGACAAAAAGAGAAAAACCCACGCAGAGTAATGAATTAAAATGTTCACTTCGCAATTCAGTATAATTTCTGGTTTCGATATCAAAATTTAAAAGTTCCATTATATGCACCTTCTGAATATCGGATTGAACCTTTGACGATAACGTCCTGAGGTTGGCTACGATTAAGTGCAGTAGCTATTGAAATACTACGCTAAAACTATTTTCCTACTAGTAAAGTAAAGTCTTTCTAGCCTGAAGCATTTTCTCTATTCCGGTCTAGAGTGAACATTTATAGGGAGCTACATTTTCCAAACATTGAAACACAATATTGTATTTAATATTGCCCTCGTGAGGAGAGGAATCCATCAAAACATCTATATGATAAAATAATACAAAATACAAAACAGACATGAATAAAGTACTTAACACATTGTTAAAAGAAATTATGTATTTCTTAGCATTAACTTTAAGTCAAAGTTGAATATTTAATTAAAAAAACTTATAGTGGAGATTAAATACAGACGGGTATAAAGAGTAACAGAAACACGTTTTTTTTTACTGTGCATATGTAGTTTAATACGACCTTTGGATGGTAGCGTAGAAAGAATTTTACGGATTGCACATCAATGAATATAATCGTGTTATAGTCGGTTGGGTTTAAAATGTGTTTCTTATTGATTATTGGATGATCTTTTACTATTCAATGTACAAAACACACCATGCTTTTATATAATTGCAATAACTTTAATGATACATAATACATAAATATTAGTTTTTTTTTTAATATGGAAATCGCACCACACAAGTCCTGAGCAATTTGATGAAAGAAAATAAACCTTTTTTTGTCAATAATCCGACTTACGTTGTACTAGCTTCTGTTAGGGTTAAGTGCAATTAGGTTGTGAGGTTAGGATTGACAGGTTTCAAACTTGTTAGACTCCGATTTACAGACGCGTTACACCCGAGTGCTAGTAGGGGGTACGAAGCAGGTCAGTGCGTTTTGAGTGCAAACCAGTTAACAGGATATTATTCGCACGTATCCACATTAAAATAAATAGACAATGCACATGCGTTTTTAGAATTAGTTGAATCGCATGCAGACAGTTCTTTAGTCAGACTACGATGTGCCAGCCATAGGAGATAATCTAGATTGAACGTGAGGACACGGAAAATGAAGGAAAGAGATCTGAATCGATTCAGCGATGCAGAGGCCCTGGCAATAATGGAATCTAGAATGAAGACTCCCTCAAAACAATAAAATTAAGTCGTGTTTTAGAGAAGTAAGAGTGAATCGATACAGGAATATATGCATTTGCCCCTTCCAGTCCTCCGTTTTGAAAGACAAAGGATACCTCTTGTAGGTGTAGTTCCGTGTGTAATTGTGAGGCAAGATTCGCGCAATATCACCACAACTCTTCTAAATCGGCACTGTTTAGGTACAGTGGCAAAGTGAATTTCAGAACGACAGGAAACAATGCGAGATAAGAAAAAAGAAACATACAGCACTAGGGAGTCCGAAATGGTCACTCATTTTGTACTAACCAGGTTCAACGTTGCTGAACTTCGGTGATCCAGCGACAACGATGTGTCATCATGATTACGCTCCTTACAACGGAACAAAAATACTACTTAAATGTCAAAATCTTAGCTACGATAAGTGTTAAATGGAATATATTCTGATCCCAAAACCACCAATTCTTTTTTTTATTACAAACACCGCTCATGGAATGAGAAGACTAAGGTACACAATGAGGGAAGGAAAAGTTTTAAAAAAAGTTGAAAAAAAACTACTACAACACTTAGTTAAATTTTAATTTTTATTAAACGCACACACACACACACACACATATATATATATATATATATATATATATATATATATATATATATATATATATATATATATATATATATATTTGTTTGGGGGGGTGACCAATTTATGTGGATATAAATAATTGCAATAATCTATGTATGCGAGACAGCTAGAATTAATGTGTTTCCGCTGTTAAACATATCTTCTAGTTTTATTTTTTTAAATTTACAGTAGAAATTGAAGAGCGTATTCCAGATAAGTTGATGCAAAAATATGCAGGGCGTCTAATAGAAATGTTTCAGTAGATACTAAAGAAAATATCACAAACCAGAAAAACTACTGTGTTTGTCACTTATGACAGATGATTGTAATATTTCTACTTCCCCCTCTCTCCCTCTCTTTTTTTCAATGTGTATCCCTCTTTTTCTTTCTCTATCTTGAAAACTGTAATAGTTGAATTCATCATCAGTTGCTATTAATTGTACCAGTGATCTGTATCCTATTTACCTGATTAATATACATAAGACGCGACCTACGTACCTTAATATCTGTTTAACTAATTTCATCATTTCCATTACTAATATATGTATATATATATATATATATATATATATATATATATATATATATATATATATATATATATAATATATATATATGTACACACACATATGTATATATATATATGCACACACATATGTATATATATATATATATATATATATATATATATATATATATATATATATAAGGACTATCCACTTTTTTTCTGCTTCCTTTTTAAAATTAAACATGTTTTAACTCTTTTTCAAAGTGTTGTTAGTTAACATGTTTTATAAACTACATGTTATTTTATATATATATATATATATATATATATATATATATATATATATATATACAATAACTAATTTCATTTTATATGTCTATTATTTATTATTATCTACATGTCCCGTGCTTACAAGATCCTGAATGTGGCCATTAACTTTTTGCCAACCGCACAATTCGAACATTTATCCCACGTCATCACCGTCGTAATAGCTGTAGCGATTAAAGAAGTATAAACTATATAATATTTTATAGGTCGAATGTGTAGTATTTACTTAATACGATTCTCAGGAACTGTAATAGTATTTATGTTTATTATTACTTATTTTCCAAGTGACAACCGTAAAAGAAGTTTAATAAACCATTATTTAATGTAATGTTTTTTTATGGAAATTTCTCCATGGAATCACTTGATGCAAACAGCGAAAAATATTACAAGTATCAACAACTTGTGTTTCTGTAGTCGGAAGTTTATATGGACTGGTTATATTTAATGGATGTATATAAACTGGTTATATTTAAGGGATGTATATAAACTGGTTATATTTAATGGATGTATATACACTGGTTATATTCAATGGGTGTATATATACAGGTTATATTGAATGGATGTATATAAACAGGTTATATTAAATGGATGTATATAAACTGGTTATATTCAATGGATGTATTTACACTGGTTATATTTAATGGATGTATATACACTAGTTATATTTAATGGATGTATATGAACTGGTTATATTTAATGGATGTATATAAACTGGTTATATCTAATGTGTGTATATAATCTGGTTATATTTAATGGATGTATATGAACTGGTTATATTAAATGGATGTATATATATACTGGATATATTTACTGGATGTATATGAACTGGTTATATTTAATGGATGCATATAAACTGGTTATATTAAATGGATGTATATAAATTGGTGTTATTTAATGGTTGTATATAAACTGGTTATATTTAATGAATGTATATAAACTGGTTATATTTAATGGATGTATATGAACTGATTATATTCAATGGATGTATTTACACTGGATGTATATGAACTGGTTATATTTAATGGATGTATATAAACTGGTTATATTTAATGGAAGTATATAAACTGGTTATATTTAATGGATGTATATAAACTGGTTATATTTAATAGATGTATATAAACTGGTTATATTTAATGGATGTATATGAACTGGTTATATTTAATGGATGTATATAAACTGGTTATATTAAATGGATGTATATAAACTAGTTTTATTTAATGGTTGTATATAAACTGGTTATATTTAATGAATGTATATAAACTGGTTATATTTAATGAATATATATAAACTGGTTATATTTAATGGATGTATATAAACTGGTTAAATTTAATGGATGTATATAAACTGGTTATATTTAATGGATGTATATGAACTGATTATATTTAATGGATGTATATAAACTGGTTATATTTACTGGATGTATATGAACTGGTTATATTAAATGAATGTATATAAACTGGTGTTATTTAATGGTTGTATATAAACTGGTTATATTTAATGAATGGGTATAAACTGGTTATATTTAATGGGTGTATATGAACAGATTATATTTAATGGATGTATATGAACTGTTTATATTTAATGGATGTATATAAACTGGTTATATTTAATGGATGTATATGAACTGGTTATATTTTATATTATATCATGTTTGTAACGTCTACATTGATATATTGGGGTATAAAAGTGCCCACGTGTGGTGTGTATATAATAGAACAATAACATATGAGAAAATTACTGTACAACATGACGAATAACATGCTGTGTGAGGAGCAAAGGATGCTTAGCTTTTCAATGTTTTTTCCATGGTTTCTACAATTAAGATGTTTTTCTCTCGAAAAGCAAAATGCAGAAACGTGAACCATATCTGGATATAATCATTGGTTTTTATGCGGGTCCATTCTCGGGAATAGACATGCATCGTAAAAATATACATTTTGCTATTTCGCTACTATTGACTTCTACAAGCGTCGTCCAGACCCTAGAGCACAAGACTCCAATCTGTTACATGATGCGTTGGGTAACAAACTGATTTCTCTTTACAGCCCACGTGTATATCTATTATTATTTTTCTTTTTTTCTCTCTGCCTTCGTCAATGTTGAATTAACGTAGCACAAAAGTAAGAATCACCCAATTTATGACACTTTTTTTGCTTATGTTATTAAAAAAACTAAAATCTAGTTTGGCAAAAAATTAACATTTTCTGTACATCTTCAACATAAATATTTGATCTTTACATTCCTAATTACTTTCGGGGATTTCATTTATTCAAACGTCAATTTTCATTTTCGAAATATTTCTAGTAACTAAACACTGATGATCTCTACCCGGTAATACAAGCTAATGACAAATGCCGAATAGTGAATAAGGCAGTGTCTAAACAGGAAAGATACCCAAGGTTCATAACAAAGACACTAAGATAATAAGAAATAGGAAAGCAATAGAAAGATTAATAAAATAAAGCATCGTGTTATATATTGCATAGCCGCCTCCTTTCGTACAGCTATGGAAACCGTTATTTTCTGAATATGATTGATTAAACCTTAATATCCAGTTATCATTTAAGATATAATTAAAAACGTGTAGTTCAAGCGATGTGCTTTGCATCTCTCGTCTTCCTCTTATAATGTGCCCTGTCTGATCGGCCATCTAATTCTCTGTCCTTAATACCCTTTCACTGCTACTCCTAACTTTTCCAATGAGGGGTAAATATCAAAACGAATAAAAAAAAAAGAAAAAGAAAACACTTAACATTTGTAAAGTGTCCGACTGAAAATGTAGGGGGTTTTACTTTTATTTGTGCTTTCAGGCGCAAATTGTTTTTTTTTTTTTTTTGCAATATCTTGCTTATACGAGTCACATGAATATATAATTAATATCGAACCATCTCGGAGTTTCCCCGATAATCTTCTTGTCTCAAATCAACCCCCCTCCAAATTGTATATAAATTTCTTTATTTTTAACAAGTGTATACGTTAATGTTAATGTATATATGAGCTTGCATCTTCATGAGTGTATGTATGTATGTGAATGTTTATGTATATGTACTTTTTTCTCCAGATTCTAGTAAATTACAAGCAAATACTCATTTAAAAAAAGAACGGTAAATATAAAAAGCATATCAATTTAAAAATGGAGTAAAAGATGTTCTGCTAAAATTTTAATTTTGTGGCGGGAAAACCGTCTGAATTGGTATTTGTTTTTGTCGTACACTAAGTATTTGTTTTATGGGATATATATATATATATATATATATAAGTATATATATGTATATATATATATATATATATATATATATATATATATATATATATATATATACTAGCAGAAACCCCGTCGTTGACTGGATTATAAAAACAGCTTACAGAAAATGGACTGTGATTGATGAAAGTATGATAGGGTATGAAAAAGAGGGGTTGTAGGGAGATAAGCAAAACATGATGAAAGTAAAGATAATTTTCGCGAAAATATATTTTTTATATCAATTTTGTTTCCATTCGTAGCCAAGAGTAAGCAACAAAATGATGTTTCCTTACAAAGAGAACATGTTATGTATATCTATATATCTATAAAAGTGAACGTGTCTGTCTGTGTGTCTGTGTGGCTGTCTGTTTGTGTACATTTCCCTATGCAATAACTCTGTCAATTTTTAGTCTATAGACTCGAAATTTGAAATACCGGGTACTTAGATTTGGGAAAATAGATGTGACGGGTGTTCGCCAGAAATTTGGCTTTTAAGGGGTCAAATTTCAACGATTTGACCTTTAAGAACTCTACCAAACTCCTCCGACAATTTTGGGTCTACACCCTTGAAATTTTAGATATAGGTTCCGTGGACATGGATCTAACGTAATAACTTGATTTGAGGCCAAAACAATAAACTTTCAGGGGTCATAAGAGGGGTCCAAGTTTAAAAAATTACCCCCCTTTTTTTTGATCAGCATACACCTCCAAACACCCGGGCAACGCCGGACACCCATGCTAGTATATATATATATATATATATATATGTGTATATATATATATATATATATATATATATATGTGTATATATATATATATATATATATATATATATATAAAAGTGAACGTGTCTGTCTGTCTGTCTGTCTGTGTACATTTCCCTACGCAATAACTCTGTCAATTTTTAGTCTATAGACTCGAAATTTGAAATACCGGGTACTGAGATTTGGGAAAATCGATGTGACGGGTGTCAGCCAGAAATTTGGCTGTTAAGGGGTCAAATTTCAACGATTTGACCTTTAAGAGCTCTACCAAACTCCTCCGACAATTTTGGGTCTAGACACTTGAAATTTTAGATATAGGTTACTTGAACCTGGATCTAACTTAATAAAGTGATTTGAGCCCGAAACAATAAATTTTAAGGGGTCATAATAGGGGTCAAAGTTTTAAAAGATTAATCATTTTTTTGTTATTTTCCTTTTTTTGCACAGCATACACCTCCAAACACCCGAGCAACGCCGGCCACCCCTGTTAGTATATATATAAAAGTGAACGTGTCTGTGTGTCTGTGTGTCTGTGTGTTGGTGTGTATGTGTACATTTCCCTACGCAATAACTCATTTTTAGTCTACAGACTCGAAATTTGATATACAGGGTACAGAGATTTGGGGATATCGCTATGATCGGTTTTTGGCCAGAAATTTATCGATTAAGGGGTCAAAGTTCAACGAGTTGACCTTTGAGAACTCTAACAAACTCCTCCGACAATTTTTGGTCTACGCACTTGAAATTTTAGATATAGGTTCCTTGGACATGGATCTAACTTAATAACTTGATTGAGCCCAAAACAATACATTTTAAGGGGTTATAATAGGGTTCAAAATTTAAAAAATTGACCTCTGCGGTCTCTTCCAAACTATTCAGACAATTTCTGATCTAAATATTTGAAATTTTACATAAAGAGTATTCAGAGATAGGGCAAGCGTTTTCATCAGTTTGGGTCGAAAATGTGTAGTTACCAATATATCAATGTATGTATGCATGTCTGTTTGCATGTCTACCTTTAACTTTTAATAGAGGCGATGGATTTTACTAAGATCAATATCGTTTTAAAGTTCGATCTTTCATACGCCACATATCGAAAAATTGGCTTAAAACATTAATATCTTCCCCTTCAACTAGGCACTTTTCTACAGGGGTGGGTCAATTTTTCCGCCGATATTTTTGAAAGTTATCCTCTCCTTTAGATTGTGTAGCCTTAATTTTAAAAAATCTCGCTCCCGGTTTTGCGGTGGTGGTAACATCATAAACGTTATGTTTTACCCCGTTTTTTTTTCCTCCTTTGCGGTACGGGTTCGAGCCTGCCTTCCTACTACCACTTTTTTTTTTATTTTGCTCAATATACATATCCAAACACCCGGGCAACGCCGGGCTGAAATGCTAGTATATATATATATATATATATATATATATATATATATATATATATATATATATATATATATATATATATATATATATATATAAATGCACGAGAAAGAAATGTTACCATAGTCAATAAAAGTTCATTTATGGTAGAAAAAGTCATTGATTTGTATTTTCAAGTAGTTTTTAAAGAATTGTTTTTAACTTTACGAACTTGTTTGAAAAATATCACAATTGCAGCGACTTTGAAATGGAGAGCCTCGTTTCCCATTTTAAGGAGGGGCACCTGAGCATTCTATGTTAACAATTTAAGAGAGTTCCGTCAACGTAAGGAATATTTATAAATATATTTTTATGTTTTCCGTTATGTTGTGCGTGGGGAATATTCCATTATGGCATGTGTAGTTCATATACCAATTAAATTAGGTATTTATCGCTTACATTTTCGTTTTCATTTCGGTTCGCTGAAGTAATTTCAAGTGAAGAACATTTAAAACTATTTCAAAACAAAAGAAAAACATGAAGTGCATTTTTATTGACTATGGTAACATTTATTTCTTGTATATTTATTTTTCGGATTGCGTTTCTTGACTTTTTTGCTAAACACTCTTACTAAATAATATCGACGGAATATAGAAAAATAAAGAAACAAAAACAGTTTTGAAAAATAATGAAGCTTTACTTACTTTAGTAAAATAATCCGAAACAGCAAAATGGGATATGAAAAAAGTAAGCACGTAATTGCTTTAGTTTTTAAAGCAAAGAATCGATATAAATATGAATGAGAATAAAATGGTGCCCTTTTCAAGCAGAACAGCTTCGTCTCAGTTTTACAGTATTGAACTTTTTAGTATAGCTCCGTCGGATTTAGGGTTGTACTATTGTAATGTAAAGAACACGCAGAATGGATTGTAATCAACTGACTTCCCTCTAGTGCACTGACAAAAAAGCTTAAACAGATATATAATTAAAAATAAAAAGGTTATGTAAATGTTTTTAAAAAGACACGTAATCAAGTGAGCAGGAATGTTTCATTCTTTTGACACGATGATAAGTAACGTTCTTATTTTGTATGGTTTATCTATTTATTTATTTTCGAAAGAGTGCCACTTTCAAGTGGAGAAGTAAAAAAAACAGAGTTATGGAAAATTTGTGAGAATTGTTTAAAGTTCCGACATTTTTTTTTTTTGGCTTTCACTTTAAGAAGAACGTGAATTTATGAGGTGAATTTATTCGACACAACATGAGTCAACTCAACAAATTAAATAAAACTAACGTGAATTAAGATTAAAGTTAAGTTGTTATTGTTATTTAAAAAACCTTAAACTTTGTGATATATTTACATTTTAAGGAGGTCAGGCGCGAACGAGGACCAAATAACTTTATTATACCTCATTTCTTCAAACTGAAACATAATTATCAAAGTATACTTACGGAAATAGATATGAAAAGCCTTTGTTAAAGTTTGTGCCATATTTCCATGGAGTACAGGCGCGAACGCAGACACCAACAATTTTATTATACCATCCTCATTTAAGTTGAAACATATTATCAAAGTATTCTTATGTACATCTATATCAAAAACACTTGTAAACGTTTTTTTTTTTTTTTCATTTTCTTTTTCCATAATTTTGGGGCCAGGCGCAGACCCTACAATTTTTATGAAGCACAATTCTGCCAGATCAAACATACCCATTTCTGATCCGCGATACATTCTCTATCATTATATGACATCATTTTTTGAAAGAGTCAACTAAATAGGAGTCTATTCGTGACCGGACACACACACAGACGTTCACTTATATATATATATATATATATATATATATATATATATATATATATATATATATATATATATATATATATATATATATATATATATATACTTCATTTATTTACATAAATTTAATATACGAAAGTATAAATTTATGCGTAAACTTTAAGTATTTACTTCAAAAGTGCTCAATACGTAGGTAGAGCTAGTTAGTAATTTATAAAATATATATGGCGCCTACAGTTTAATAGATTTTGAGGTTCTTTAAAGTGCAGGATAGAACATTTTTTCATGGAGGCATAATTAACATGGGTCGTCTAAATGTCTGCATGTGGTATCTTGTCTCATTATTTTCCATTCGACTACCGGCGAATGTCCGCTTTCTTTGAGTTTCCAGTATTTATTCGCTAGTGTTGTTTTTATACGGTGTTTTTTTTTTTTTTTGAATGTGCTTTTGTGGTCATAGTATCGGGTTTTGAAATCTAAGGAAGTCAAGCTTATGTAATATTTCTTGTTATTCGGGTTTTCTTTCGAAAATATTGTTGCTTGATACACTACGCTTTTTGTTAGACATTTATTTTGGACTGGGCAGAGTGTGCGGTCTACAATTTAATTTATCTAGTTCGTTATAAGTATTTTTATTTATGGTATGGTTGTTCTTGTCCAGGGTTGGTTAGTTGTTATTATTATTATTATTATCATTATTATTATTATTATTATTATTATTATTATTATTATTATTATTATTATTATTATTTCTGCTAGTGTTGGTTTTATTTCTGTCATGGTGTATACTTTTTTTATTGTTTATTTTGTTGTTGTTTACATTGTTTTCATTTAGTATTTTGTTATTATGTGCCTTAATTATCATCTCTATATGTTCGCAACAATGTAAGTTAAATTTTTATTGAAGATTTTGTGTAAGGGGTTGGTTGCGGTAAAGTGTTTTTCAATAAGATCTAGAAATTTCTTGCCAAGTTTTGTTTTTAACATTTGATTGTATGGGGCCGTATACCAAATTATAGTTCTTTTTCTTCTATTTTTAATTTCATTATAGTTGTTGGTGTTTTGTTGCTTATATTTGATATCGATATTTTTGTATCCACTATTTTTAGGGGTGTTTCGTAAATATTGGATGACCTGTTAAATGCATTTTCATCGCTTGAGTTATTACTGAGTCTACTTACGATCGCGTTAGGAATATGTTTTATAATTGATGGTGGGTGGTTGGACTTAGGGTTTACGTAAGTTGGAGTAGCGTTATCTTTTAAGTATGGTTCATATGTGTTTTTATCTAAGTTTAACGTGACGTCCAGGAAGTGTGTTATTTTTATGTTAGATGATACGTCCGCTTTTAGGCCTAATTTTTTCATTTCTTTGTGTACGATTTTCTTAAAGTTTTTTCCCTTGACTTTGTTGGAGTTTTTTTTATTATAGCTAGTCCGTCATCTTTATATAGGCCGATGTCCGTAGTATCGAATATGCTTGTGAGGGTATATAGAATGAATAATCCCACAAGATATGATGCCTCTGCAGAGTCTCTGGCACCCATCGCCAAATCGAATGAATTTTTCATTTTAGTTTTTATCCATTGGTTATTGTTATTTATTAGAAATGATTTTCTACATTTTTTAATGATGTTGATTTCTTCTGAGGATATATCAGTGTATGCCTCGGCAAATTCTAGGGCAATGTTAAAAAGTTCTTCGGATATCGAGGGATAAAAGTCTATGATGTCAAACTGTATGGACGTATATTTATTTTGTTTTCTATATTTTTATACCAGGTGATTGTTTCGGTAGTATTTGCCCACTGGTTTAGTTCTAGGTCCTGTTTGATTTGTTTGTTTACTCTAGAAAGTATAGTTTTGCTAATTCTTCCTATTTCTGGTTTAGTTGGGTTTATCAGGCGGGTGCTGGGATTATTATTAAAGTCCGATTTGTGGTCTTTAAGCAGAATGTATGACTCTCTAGGTTTCAATTTGCCAACTTTATCGCTAATTTTTAGTTTATCGGTAATTTGTTTACTTTCAGTATTTATTATATCTGTGTAGTCGCATTCGTTTGTGTCTAGTTTTTTGTAGTTTTTTGTAATGTTTTCTGTGATTAGTTTGTTATATTCTTGCTTATCAATTTTATAAAAGTTTCTTGTTTTATCTGCTTTTACAAAGATTTTATTAGAGTTGTTTATGTTTCTAACGATTTTGTGTAGTTTCCGTTGAAAATTGTTAGGTTGATTGTTGAATTCTAGGTTTTTAATTACGTTTAAAAGGTCATTTTCAAAGTTTATCAAAAGGTCTACTGTTTTCGCATTTTTAAGGGTTTAAAAACATAGGAATCTTTTTTGTTTACGTTTTCATTTTTAAAAAAGAAATTTGCTCGCCATCGCATTCGGCGTATTAGTTCATCTGTTTTTTTTATTAATTTAATAATACAGCTATGCTTGCTAGGTGTGGGGATGTTTTTAGCGATGTTTCTAAATTAACTCTTTCCATATCTATTTTTAATGTGGTGAAATAAATTCTTTTGAAAGTGCTCGACTGTTTTAGGAGTTTATATATAACTACATCATGTATTCACATAACTTTTATATACGAAAGTATAGATTTATGCGTAAACTTTAAGTATTGACTTCAAAAGTGTTCAATACGTAGGTAGAGCTAGTTAGTAATTTATAAAATATATATGGTGATTAAGCTACACTGAATATTCTGCGTTTCATCTAACTATAGGATTCGTCAGGCTTATGCGCGAATTCTGTGGTTGCTTCTTGTTTTTATATATGTTGAGGATTTCTAGTTGGCCAATCAGCTTTCTAGTATCAACCGCGCCCCTTCCTATAAGCCAATGGGCATGCATTTTTATCAAACAAAGGATTTGTTTTAGAACTAGGTTAGTGGTTTTAGGTAGACGTTCTCTTTTTTTTATACATATAAATATACCTATGTGTACACACATACATACATGCACATATATATACATATATATATATATGTGTGATCGTTTATGTATATTCATGTTTATTTAATTTATTTATTTGTTTGTTTTCTATTGTTATTGTTAGTTTTAAAGCTATTTTGTATCGCTATCCTAGAGTAAGTTTTATTTTGTGAACACAGTTGTTTGCTATTTCCCGCCTACAGTTTAATAGATTTTTTTGAGGTTCTTTTAAGTACAGGATAGAAAATTTTTCATGGAGGCATAATTTACATGGGTCGTCTAAATGTCTGCATGTGGTATCTTGTCTCATTATTTTACATTCGACTACCGGCGAATGTCCGCTTTCTTTGAGTTCCCAGTATTTATTCGCTATTCGCGCATAAGCCTGACGAATCCAATAGTTGGATGAAACGCAGAATATTCAGTGTAGCTTAATCGCCATATGTATTTTATAATTTTATAAATTACTATATATATATATATATATATATATATATATATATATATATAGTCTTCGAAATTTTCAAGCTTTCAAACTATACAAAAAGAAAGTTGTTTATCATTCGTTAGAAAACCATATATATATATATATATATATATATATGTGTGTGGGGGGGCGTGCGTATTTGTGTGTATGTGGGTGTGCTTGTGTACACACACACAGACACACACACACACATATATAGATAGATAGATAGATAGATAGATATTGATGTTGTATATTTGTTTTTGTATGCAATATTTTTGAAGTAATTAAATTTATACGAAAGTGCATTTTATCCAAAACACGGGTTGTGAATAATTTTCCCTTAAACCAATTAGGTCCTCCAAAAGTCGGGAGCAACATTACATGTCAGTGAATAATTATGTTTTAAAAACTATATATAGACACATATATGTATATAAATATATATATATATATATATATATATATATATTTACACATATGTATATATATATAAATTTATATATATATATATATATATAATTATTGTTTTTCAAGTGTAAAATCAATTATTTAATTTCTTACATTAATAATTTTCAAAAGTTTTCCATGTTAGATTTAATACATTTTTGTGTTTATCTCTAAATCTGAGAAAGAGACGGTAATAAATGTTTTCGCACGTTTGTAAACAAGTTCCTATTTTTACGTGAATTTATTTATTTGCAGGTTTTCGTTACTGTGGATGCATGTATGTGAGTCTGTCTAGATGTGTTCTTAACTTTATAATTATACGTCAGTTACTAATTTAAATGCAAGGTGCAGTTTAGTTGGACTTGTTTACATCCGGAACGCACTGAAGATTGATGCTATCTTTTGCTGGAAAATTTGTCTCGATAATAATCAGATAACTGTTACCAATCTTAGATAAAGTGAACTAGATACACATGATCACATTTAAATTGGCAGCCATCTTTCAGTTTTAAACATTGCCATTTGTATGTCTTGTATTAATCAAATAAAAGTTACCATGCTTACGAAAAGAAACATTATTATTTGGATCATTTGGATTATTGTTCTGATTCTTTATGTTACTCTCACAACGTGTTGGCCGATGTAAATTCCGACCTTTTCTAAGTGAATCATTTTAAACTTATAATGTGGTACAATCATAATTTTGGAGGGGCTGGAGCTTCCCGATTAAAATTCTATAAAAATTTGTACCAGCAGAAAGACGAGAAAAAAGTCGTTGTTGAAGAAAAGATAACGGATTAGTAAAAGTCGTTAATCAGATATGAGCCAAGCCAGGAGTGATCGACGGAGTTGACTTTCAAAGGTCCAACTCGAACAAACTCGTTGCCCAAGCCCTTCAATACTAATGAATGTTCCTATACTATGTCTACATGCCCGTTTCTTCTTGCCTTATCGCTGCTCTTTTCTATCTCTCTTTTCCCCACTTTGATTTACTTTCTTTCTTATTCTCTTGAAAAGTGATATCAACGAAAGTCTGGTAGGCTGTTTACTCCGCCGGAAAAGATGGGTTAAAACTTAATTGAGTCTGGTCACAAGTTCCCAAATGAGAAGCGTAACCTACAAAAGTAGAACTATGAGCAAGAGCATAAGAAGCCGACATAAAAAAAACTCTCAAATACATGAGTGAATCCTACTCTGATGCGGACTTGAAAATGTCTGATAGTGTATTAAAAGATTGAGCGAAATTATAATGGTGAGGCTGACTATAATACAAGGTGCTTTCAATAAATTTACAGGCATTTCAAATTCTTGTAGACTATAGAAAATTCAGTACGTCAGGATTTATTAATGGATTTATATTCTAATGAACTGGTACAGCAAGAATTGGAATATATCATGATGTTCACAGCTGGTGAACTTCAAAAGCACGATCTGAACGTACAAAACATTTAAGAACAAAGATATGCCATGAAATTTTGCTTAAAACTTGTAAAAATGTGACATAAAAGTATGGAATTATTTAGGCTGCATTTGGACCATTTTGCATGAATCGAGCATCAGTTTTAGTAAAAGAAGAGATCCAAGGAAAACGGGGAGTCTGTGAGGGATGATAAGAAGTAAGGATATGAGTAAGGAAATCAGAACACAAGACTTGATTGGCCAAATAATGTATTTAATGGGAAAATACTGTCGTTCGTCCACAAAGATAATAATTGCACAGTTGGATGGCATAGTGGGAATTGTACATATAATATTCGCCCGTAACAGTGAGTACGGAGGATTTGCGCGAATGCTAATCCACAACCCATTCTTATCACAGACTATTTGACCAAGATGGGCATCAGAAAACTTTCTCATCCTCCATATGCACCACATTTTGCCGCCATGTTCATTTGGTTATAAACTAAGCTTTAGAGATTGTCGTTATGAGACAATGATGGTCATATAAGAAGCTGGGATAAGTCTCAGTGACATGCTAACATAAGAAGACTCCCACGAGACATTACAGAAGTTGCTGGAACGAGGTTTTATTTGTGAACTACCTAAAAAAAAGTGTGTAAACTTGTTGAAACCAACTCGTAGAAATATGCACAGACCTCTCAGACAGTTATATATATATGTATATATATATATACATATATATATATAATTATACATATATATATATGTATATATATATACATATATATATAAATATATATATATATATATATTCGAATCAAACTCTATAATGTAAGGAATTTCAATGGAATCTTTGTTAACCTGCCGCGCAAAATCTTTGATCTGCTCTTTTAAAGAGTGTGTGTTTAACTGAAAATACTTGACAAAATTAATATGATAAAAGAGTTTATCAATAAAGAAAGAAACAATTAGCCTGTCATTTTATTCTAATCTGACGAAAGCTTTTAAGAGCATTAAAAATTATTTTTTTGTCCTTGACATTTAGCAATTGATGTAACTTCCAGTCGTCATCTTTATCGTACAATGAAGTTGTGTTTCTTTTGTAAATTCTTAATTATTTAAAAGGAAAAAATAAAAGGCAAACTAATTTATGTGCGTGATTTAATCAATAAATTGTATCTTGATACTACGACTGAATTCACCTCATATAAAAAAATACACACACTAAAATATTTATTGCACCTATCTATATATCTATCTGTTTCTCGTACCAAGTATATATTTATGTAAGATAGTGCATACGAGCTCGAGGAAAAATAGCAGAAGCAGTGGAGGATAGTTGGCTTTCAATGAGATTAGTAGCAGCAATAGCCGAAAAAACGCGCATATGAAAATTAGGATGTGTGCGCAAGATTAAGAAGGAAAATGGAGAAGCAAAAGCGACGTCGAGGAAAATAGATATCTACAGTTGAAGAGGAGGAGGGACTGACTGTGGTCGGCATGCGGTCGGAGAAGCAGGCGACTTTTTTAAGATGTGTCGAAACCGGAAGGTAGGGCGAACAAAAACGTTTGTTAAAAAGAAAAAAAATGCCGACCTGGATTTTTATTGGTTTCTTTCCTTTGTTAAAAATAAAATATGGTGAATATTTTTTTTTAACTACTGGAGTAGAAAGATCTTTTACATCTGGGGATCTCTACAGTGTAGGCTGGGATTTTGCAGCTTGTCGGGTCTGTCGAGGGGGTTCACGTCGTGGGGGCACAAGATCTTGCAGTTCATCAGGGCATTCACCATCAAAATACTTGTAGAACAGGCAGAGGGATGCAACGTTTCGTCGATGGGACCGATGCTGAAGCTTAGATGTCAGTTTATCAGACTCTCTTTTGAACCTTGTCAAGGAGCGAGAGACTAGTAGCAGATGCACCAGCCCAAATATGACAGCAATACTCCATACATGGGAAAATGGTTGCCTTATAGAGGTACAGGATACTTTCGGGTGTTAGTAGTTGTCTAGCACGGTAGAGTGAGCCCACCTTCCTTGCAGTAGCCATGGCATGCTCCCAATATAATTGTTCCAACTCATGTTGTCTGTGAACGTTAGGCCAAGGAGCTTAAAGACGTACTCTCAGATAAAGAGTCGTTGGCCATTACTAAAGGTGGTTGAAAAGATTTCTTGTAATTATTGAATGAAACTAGTATAGTCTTGGCGGTATTAAACGTGACCATCCCTTTTTGTCCCCATTCCACTATTGATTGGAGGGCATCTTCTAGTGTTTCTGCAATTTCTTTAGATATTTGCCAGTTTTGGCAAATAACAAATAGGATCCTGAACAGAAGTGTGCGTTCTATCCCAACCATTATCAATGGACAAGAGGTTATCTCGTCAGCGTCAGACAAGGCCAAACTATTTGCAAAGAACTTTGCAGCTAATTCTACCCTATGCGACGAAGGCCATCAACTCCCCATATTTCCTCCTATAACACAGAACAAGCTAGGTAATATACAAATATGCGTGCATGAGGTCGCCAAGCTAATAAAAAACCTAGATTCCAGTAAAGCAACTGGCCCTGATGGCATCCCAATTATAGTGTAAAAAAAGCTTCAACCAGAACTTGCTCCCATACTTACGAAACTATTTAAGCGCTGCCTTAAGGAGAAGTGCTTTCCGACCCCCTGGAAGACCTCATCAGTTTGCCATGTATTTAAGAATTCAGGTGATAAGTCATCTCCCTCTCAATACAGACCAATAAGTCTTCTCTGTGTTATGAGTAAGTTACTGGAATCAATATTAAATAGAGAAATAGTCAACCACCTCAGCAGAAACAACCTTCTTAGTGACACACAATATGGTTTCCGCTCTGCAAGATCTACCGCAGATGTGCTGACGGTTATATCCCACAGGATTAGTGAATCTCTTGACAAAGGCTTCCTTTCTAGGGCAATTGCTCTTGACATATCAAAGGCCTTTGACAAAGTATGGCATAAGGGTCTACTTCACAAGATTTCCAGCTACGGTATAACTGGAAATGTTTTCTCAATCATTAAATCATTTCTCTCCGATAGGCTCATAAGAGTAGTGGTAGATGGACAAAAATCGGAGGCCTGCAATATAAATGCTGGAGTCCCTCAGGGGTCAATCCTCGGCCCAACTCTCTTCCTGATCTACATCAATGACCTCCCTAAACACATACTTAAATCATTCGTTGACATCTATGCTGATGACACGACAGTCTACGGCAACACATCAAAGGCTGTAAATGACGAAGTTCTCTCGGATTCTCTCTCCTCTGATCTCGAGCGCGTGGTTCAGTGGGGGAAGATGTGGCTAGTTACCTTTAATGCATCTAAAACCAAACTCCTATCCTTACATCATCAACGCTCTGATCCCCAGCTGGCATCAATTGTGATGGATGGCTCTCGTCTGGGTGAGGCCCCGTGTTTTGACAAGCTTCTGGGTTTGACCTTTACTCCTGATCTGAAATGGAACACGTACATCAAGTCTGTTGCCAAGGTCGCAGGAAAGATGGTGGGATCCTTCTACCGCTCCAGAAGATATCTCACTACTGATGCAATTCTCTATCTATATAAAAGCCAAGTACGGCCAAGGATGGAATACTGTTGCAATATCTGGGCAGGAGCTGCCAAAAACAGCCTATCATGCCTTGACAGAGTACAAAATAGACTTCGTGGTTTAGTGGGGGATGCCCTTTTCTCTACCCTGCAACCCCTCTCCCACAGAAGAGACGTTGCGAGCCTATCCTTGTTTTATCGTTATTTTCATGGCAGGTACTCGTCTGAACTCCAATCCCTGGTCCCCCCTCGCCAAACTTTCACGAAAAACACCCGTCTAGCTGAATCCACTGTGAAAAATTTCCCCCACTCTATATCTGTGCCTAAATCAAAACGCGGATTTCATGACCAAAGCTTCTTTCTTAGAACTGCACGCCTGTGGAACTCGGTTCCGTCTGCCTGCTTCCCTCCGGACTACAACTTAGATGTCTTCAAGTCTAATGTTAACAAATTCCTAATGAACCGCCCCCCTAATTAAACACTTCATCAAATCTCCTCACTAACGTGATGTACTTGCAATATCCCTTATCCCTGAGTGGCTTCCGGGCTTTGATAAGTGGTGATCACTGTGTAAAAAAAAAAAAAAAGATATAGGTTCATTTGTTTTCCTTTCCTGCCTGTTATAGAATGTGGTGTCATCAGCACATATATCAATCTCAGAGGCAATTTTGTCGGGGAGGTCATTTATGAATATCAGGAACAGCAGAGGTCCAAGGATAGATCCCTGGGGCACTCCCGCATTTATATCATATTGTTTAGATGTACGACCGTCGAGGACAACCTGGATTTTTCTCTTATCTAAGAAGGATTAAATTATGTTAAGTATTGTACTAGTGATACCGTATTATCTAATCTTCCTGGGGAGACCCTCATGCCATACCCTGTCAAAAGCCTTATATATATCTAGAGCTACCGCTCTGCTCTATCCCGCTTTTTTTTTTACACAGTGATCACCACTTATCAAGGCCCGGAAGCCACACAGGGATAAGGGTTATTGCAAGTATATTACGTTAGTGATGAGATTTGATGAAGTGTTTACGTAAGGGAGCGGTTCATTAGGAATTTGTTAACGTTGGACTTGAACACATCCAAGTTGTAGTCCGGTGGGAAGCAGGCAGATAGAAAAGAGTTCCACAGGCGTGTAGTTCTTAGAAAGAAGCTTTGTTCATGGAATCCGCGTTTTGATTTAAGCAAAGATATAGAGTGGGGGATTTTTTTCACAGTGGATTAAGCTAGACGGGTGTTTTTCGTGAAAGATTGGCGAGGGGGGACCAGAGATTGGAGTTCAGACGAGCACCTGCCATGGAAATAACGATAAAACAATGATAGGCTCGCAACGTCTCTTCTGTGGGAGAGAGGTTGCATAGTAGAGAAAAGGGCATCCCTCACTAAACCACGAAGTCTACTTTGTACTTTGTCAAGGCAGGATAGGCTGTTTTACCAGCTGCTGCCCAAATATGGCAGCAGTATTCCATCCTTGGATGTACTTGGCTTTTATATAGATAGAGAATTGCATCAGTACTGAGATATCTTCTGGAGCGATAGAGGGATCCCACTATCGTTCCAGCGACCTTGGCAACAGACTTGATGTACGTGTTCCACTTCAGATCAGGAGTAAAGGTCAAACCCAGAAGATTGTCAAAACACGGGGCCTCACCCAGACGAGAGCCATCCATCACAATTGATGCCAGATGGGGATCAGAGCGTTGATAATGTAAGGATGGGAGTTTGGTTTTGGATGCATGTAAGGTAACCAGCCACTTCTTCCCCCACTGAACCACGCGCTCGAGATCAGAGTAGAGAGAATCAGAGAGAACTATGTAATTTACAGCATTTGATGTGTTGCGGTAGATGGTCGTGTCATCGGCATAGATGTCAACGAATGATTTAAATATGTGTTTAGGGAGGTCATTGATGTAGATCAGGAAGAGAGTTAGGCCCAGGATTGTCCAGATTACAGTTAGGATCTCCGCTGTGGAACGGGCATTGTCCAGTGAATGGTATATACGTTCAGAGATTACAGTTAGGATCTATGCTGTGGAACGGGCTTGTCTAAATCCATATTGTTGGTCAGTCAGAAGTTTAACATCTGTAAGGTGATGGATTAGAGCATGTTTAATTAAGGTCTTAAATATTTTGGCAAAACTGGGAGGAGGCTTACGGGGCGATAATTTGATGGGTCAGTTCTTTCGCCAGAATTCTTGAATACTGGTATTAGAGAAGCAGTTTTCCAACAGCCCGGAAAGCAAGATTCATTAAGACATGTGTTGTAGAGTTTGGAGAGAACTGGAGCTACTTCAGCTGGGCACTTTTTTAATTGCACAGCTGGTATGAGATCGGGTCAACATATTTTCGAAGTGTCAAGGTTTTTTTTATAATAGCATGCACCTGAGCAGGGGTGATTTCCAGATCGTCTAGCGTGGCGTCTCTCTGCATAGGAACTTCAGGTAGGGGGTGGTTGGAAAGGTCCAGTGTGGAGTTTGAGGCAAACCGACTGGCAAGCATGTAAGCCTTATCCGTTGCTGAACAAACAACATCGTGATTGTTGGTTAGTGGGGGAATTGTTGATTGCCCATTATTTACTACAGTGTTGTAGATTTTCCAGAAGTCACGAGTTTCTAGTTTTTGTGCTTCGATGCGTTTTTTAGTGGTCTCCGTAAATTCTCTCTTAGCTGTCACTATTTCTTTCTTAACGTTACTTCTAGCTTTCGTGTACTTCTGTCTGTTTGAACCGGACTTATGCCGGTTAAATCTGCGGTATGCATGCTGCCTTTGAGCAATGGTAGTTGCGCAAATAGAAGTAAACCATTGGGGAGAGTGATGCTTGCTATAGAATTTCCGCATGGGAACATGCGCTTAGATTGCAGTTTTGAACCATTCAGTGGTCTCGTTTGCAGAAAGAGAAAAAATATTCCCCCATGGGGCATCTCTGATAAGATCTCTGATGGCTTCCCAGTCAGCCTTTTTATAATATCTCGTTGTTTTGAGCACTGGCTCTTCAGTTTTGGCTCTAAAGTTTGGGGTGATTTCAACTATTATCACTGCATGATCAGAGTTTCTAATGGGCTGTCGGCATTCGTTATACAATCATCAGGAACTGTGGTCAAAAATAGATCTAAAAGTGATGCGTTTTGTTCGTGATGGTCAGGGAAACGGGATGGAAACCTAACAATTTGAGAATGGGAGTGAGATATAGAGAAGCTATGTGTTGTGCTGCCCGCTGCATCTGTGTAAGTAGAGAATCAAAGCCAGTTTTTGTGATGGACATTAAAGTCACCAAATACATGTACTTGTGCGGTAGTGTCGAGGCACAGGGCCGCGTCTCTGCTGTCAGAGACTTTGTTTATTATGGTGCAGTCTTGCGTTGAGGGAGAGCGGTAGAGAAAGTAAAAGTAGCTAATTGTTACATGATAAAGGCTGTCCCCTTTTCATGTAAGTATAAAAATAGAGAGATTTAGTTAGAATCAAAATTAAATAGAATAGACTAAATTCCAACCTCGTAATTTACGTTTAGAAATAGATTACTGTAAAAGCCAGAAAGGAGTTATCTCCCTTTCGCTCAGACTTTGCAGAAGTGGAGTAATCCCCCTTATAAAAGGACAGGCGAATCGCCATTTTTTGTTTACACTCGTTCACGCCGACCCGCTGTCGGATTGGAAAATCCGCTTGCTTAAAACACAAACTTTACATGGCGCTACGAACATATTGTCACTTTAAAACGTGAAATACTTATATCGCAGCATTGAACTAAAGATATCGTTACACTATGGAACAAGAAAACGTTCTCTTATTACATCAACTTGTCGAGTTACAAAAAGAAAACATCGAATTACACGTCGCAAACAAAAAGAATGCAGTGACCTTCTATAGGTCTGGATTCAACATATAGCGAATGGGCAGTCTTTTGAGACACCTGGTCACGGTACAAGGAGATGTGCAGACTCAAAAATCCAGCTGCCATTCGAAACGAACTGCGAGAAGCATGCACATCGGAAACGAACAGGTTACTGTTTGAGCTCATTGAACCAGAACGACTCAACGATGCGGCAGAGGAGTACCTTCTTCATCAAATACGACTGGTGGTCGTTCGAGGCTTACACAAAGAAGTCCACCGACAAACGTTTCACTCCATGAATCAAAATGAGGGTGAGTCAGTGACCCATTTTTTATCGAGGTTACGTGGCCAGGCGAAATTTTGTGAATTTCGTATTCAGTGTCCGAACGAACTCACTTGCCGGCAGCAGGTTAATTACTCAGACGATATGGTTGCCGGGCTAATGATGGCAGGGTTAAGAAATATCGAACACCAGAGAAGGGTACTGGCAGAGGCAGCTACACTTCCTACCTTGGATCTAAAGTTTTCACGGTTGGTTTGCCTGGAGGCAACAGACGAGGCAACTCCACACTTTTCCGATACCACACAACCGCTCGCGATGTCTGTGGTACAAAGGTCGAATCAAGTACAACAAATGCATGAGGCAAAGGCCCTGTCGACCCCACGGGACACCAAACCTTGCAACGGTTGCGGAAAAACATCACACCGAGGTGGATCGATTAACCGGAAAGATTGCCCAGCAGTGGGACTAAAGTGCCACTTTTGTGGAATAGTAGGGCACATTAAAAAGGTGTGCTAGAAAATTAATAGATCCAAAACGGAGGCTATAAAAAGCAGGGAGTAATTCATGTTTGCACCACGGATAAAGCCCCTACTCACAGACACAATGAGAGACAACCAGCAAAGATTCCTCACCTTGAGTGGAATGGCAAACAGTTCCAGGTGGGCCCCAGAACCGCCCCCCTCAGTTACAGCAGAGGTAACTGTAATGAACAAGTGCCATGCGACCTATGGAGGGGTGCTAAAGAAGCCGATGAAAGTGAACACCCACGCCATCCAAGCCTACGCGGACACAGGAGCCCAAACTTGCTCTCTTGGCCCCGAGATTCAAGGACA
Source organism: Euprymna scolopes (assembly GCF_053919585.1). Taxonomy (NCBI): domain Eukaryota; kingdom Metazoa; phylum Mollusca; class Cephalopoda; order Sepiida; family Sepiolidae; genus Euprymna; species Euprymna scolopes. The sequence goes on from NC_136489.1 coordinate 10,219,222, forward strand.
CCTCGGGTACCCAAATGGGTACTTGGTTCCAACTACCCATCGGATAAGGGTTATAACAAATAGCCAGTTACACATCAAGGTGGTCCTGTTTTTACATATTAAGGTGGAATCAAGAGAAACACGACAGGCAGTGTATGTGTCTTACAACACATCCGGGTTCTACTTATCACAAACGGCACTTAAGGAGCTGTAATTATTGCCATCCAATTTTCCTACATCATTGTCGCAAAGCAGCTCAGCGGAAACAGAAGAGACAGCCCCTTGCGGGTGCCCGCGCAGAGCAACGGCTCCGAAGAAACCAGCAGCAATCCCATTGGAGCCAACCGACATTAACAGAGAAAAATTGGAGCAATGGCTAAGGAACATTTCAAGGCCAGCGCATTCAATACCTGTCCACACCAACCACTCCAAGTAATGAAGGGTAAACCCTTAGAAATAAAATTCCTCCCAGATGCGACACCGACGACAATCCACACACCAATACCTGTCCCCCATCATTGGAAGGAAAAGGTGAAACAAGATATAGACCGTGACGTGGCACTGGGGATAATCAAACCCGTACCGGTAGGCACACCAACTACTTGGTGCTCGAGAATGGTGGTCACACCAAAAAAGGATGGGTCCCCAAGGCGGACGGCGGACTTACAAAAGTTGAACGAGGCGACCATGAGGGAGACGCACCACACTTCGTCCCCATTCAAACAGGTCTCGGTAATACCTGCACATACCAGGAAGACTGTACTCGATGCGTGGAACGGTTACCACAGTTTACCGATGTCTCCAGCTGCACGAAACGCCACCACGTTCATCACTGAATGGGGTCGATACAGGTACTGTCGAGCCCCTCAAGGATTCCATGGATCAGGAGATGGCTACACCTGTCGATTTGATTATATCACCATGGACATGGTTCGAAAAACTCGGTGTATAGATGACAGTCTCCTGTGGGACAACTCAATGGAATCCTCATTCTGGCACACAATTGAATATATAAACTACTGCGCCGATAGAGGGATTGTGTTTAACCCAGACAAGTTTCACTTTGCTGGCATGGAAGTGGAGTTCGCAGGGTTTCAAGTAACAGCGAACGGGGTCAAACCCACAAGAAGAATGACTGAAGCCATCCTGAGCTTCCCCACCCCGACAAATATTACTGGGGTTAGTTCCTGGTTCGGACTCGTAAACCAAGTCTCCTATGCATTCTCACAAGCGGAAGTTATGGCCCCATTCCGAGAGTTGCTGAAAACAAAGGACAGAAAATTTTATTGGGATGAGACATTGGAACAGATATTCCAAGAATCGAAAAAAATAATAGTGAAATGAATTGAAAAAGGCATCCAAACGTTCGAAATGAACAGAGCAACAGGACTTGCGACAGACTACAGCAAAACAGGGATATCGTATTTTCTGTTTCAAAAGCACTGTAGATGTGAGGGGGAATTAAACATGAGTTGTTTGGATGGCCATTGGAAACTCATCCTGGCGGGATCCCGTTTTACCAACGACGCGGAATCACGATATGCACCAGTGGAAGGTGAAGCCTTGGCTCTGATCTATGGGTTGGAATCATGCCGCATGTTCATACTCGGATGCCCAGACTTGGTGATTACAGTGGATCACTTACCGCTCATAAAGATATTTTTAGACCGAGCCCTGGAGAATATAAAAAAACACGCCTGTTAAACTTCAAGGAAAAGTCACTCATGTATAAATTCCAGATAAAACATCGACAGGGTAAACTCAACTTGGCCCCTGACTGTGCATCTCGGTACCCAGCGGGCACCCCACCAAGAGACCAGGACCAATCCATTGACACCGCAGTCAAAGCCGCCTTCACATCGATGTACGAGAATGATACTACGTTAAGAGCCATCACATGGGGAAGGATTGTGGCTGCGGCAGCCACAGACGAAGAATGCAGGACTTTGAAAGAACTGATTCAAAATGGCTTCCCCCAGTCACGTAACAATATCCCAACCGTAGTTCGAGTCTTCTGACCTATGCGTGAGAAGTTATATTGCCTGGAAGGAGTGATCATCAAGGGGAACAAAATCCTAATACCTCGACAAGTCCGCACAGAGGTATTGGAATCTCTTCATTCCGCTCATCAGGGTGTGAACGGAATGCTGGCTAATGCAAGACAACGACTATTCTGGCCAGGGTTGGATGCTAACATCAGGCAAACAAGAGCCCAGTGCCGCACGTGCAATGAAATCGCAACATCTCAGCCCTTGATGTCCCCAGCAGACCCGGAATTTCCATTCAAACAAACATCGTCCAGATGCAGGGTAGACACTTTATGGTATACGCAGACAGGTATACGGGATGGGTTGAAGTGGCCCTAATGACGTCGGGAACAGCCAAGACGGTGTGCGATACCTTGAGAACTTGGTTCTGTACCTACGGCGTACCGGAAGAAATTTCGTCGGATGGTAGACAACCATTTGAATCCCAGGAATACAACTCCTTTTTGAATTGGGGCATACGAAAACGTACCTCATAAGCGCATTATGCCCAAGGCAACGGCCGCGCAGAGTTAGACGTCAAACCCGCGAGACGTATACTGGCGGACAATACGGACAGTTATTGACGGCTGTGCCATGATCGGGCGGCCCGAGCCCTACTGACCCATAGGAACACGCCTGTCCAAGATCTGGACATGTCCCCAGCCATGATGCTGTATGGTCGGGTCATTAAAGACCACCTTCCTGTCCTGCGGGACAAATACCAGGTTCGAAAACAGTGGACAGAAATAGGCAAACTAAGGGAAGTGGCAATGGCCAAAAGACACATGAGGAACGAGCAGTATTACAACCAACATTGTCTCCATCTCCGGGAACTCCAGGTAGGAGATTATATCCATATCCAGAACAAGGACGGGAACCACCCACGTCGACGGACAAAGACGGGGAGAATCGTGGAGACCCAGGGGTACCGACAATACTAAGTACGGCTCGATGGAAGCAATTGAGTGACATTGCGCAACCGTCGGTTTCTCCGCAGAATACACCCGGTAGTTGATGGCCCTCGTAACATCAGACAAGAAATTCCGAACCCACCTTTTCCGGAGGAGGCAATGGAGAAGGAACAACACGCCGACACGGAATCCGCAAGCGAGGAAGAAATGGAACTGGAAGATACCACGGGAGAAGATACCCAAAAATACGGTCCTCCTCCGTTAAGGGAACCATCAAGTCGGAGGACCAGAGCTCCAAGGGTTTGTCGCCGCAAATGCGGGGGAAATCGCACGAATATAGCTCCACATAAAAGATGACCACAACAACTTGCTTTTGTGGTCACGAGGGGGAGGGGCATGTAGAGGCCAGAAAAGAGTTATCTCCCTTTCGCTCAGACTTTGCATAAGTGGAGTTATCTTCCTTATAAAAGGACAGGCGAATCGCCATTATTTGTTTACACTCGTTCACGGCGACACGCTGTCGGATTGGAAAACCCGCTTGCGTAAAACGCAAACCTTACAATTACGATAGAGAATTAGCAAATGGAATGTAAAACAAACCATTGTTAAGCTTAGAGATAAAATAGTTTTAAGAAAAGACTGTGCATTGTCAATTCTGTTATGAATATTCAATTGAAAGAATGCAACTACAAGATAATTTAATACACATGTTTTTAACATATTGGAAATATATGTTACTGGAAATATAGGTTAAAATTCCGTTTGTAAACAAAGGAAAAAGTTTTGGACACGCATCCAGAACACGTGAAAGAAGACATGTTTTAACATGTGTATGACGTCATGGAAAATGGGTAGTTCTCGATATAATTAGAAACTTTAGAGTTAAACAAGAAGAAACTGAGGAAGAGTCAGAGGGAGTTTGAGGACGACAGACGATAGTCTACAGTTGGGATTCGAACGTCTAGAAGCGAGACGGTCACTTTTGAAACTTAGAACGTGAAGCTTTGAATTCTTGACTCAGAAAACCACGACCGGTCTTGAGAAGAAATAAACCCATCATGTGTTTTTTATAAACGCTGTCTTTGTGTTGTAATTCTACCAAAAGGTAAAGTGAAAATTGTCATTATATGTCTTGTATATCATGTGTTTTAAAATGTCTTGACATACACATCTTACATACACATTATGAACACTAAGACTGTCTCAACACTATCTCCTCACTCCAAGAGCTTCTATTACACTTCTAAGTATGAACATTTTTATATATATGAAAAACATCATAACACGAACAATCTCTTACAACATCTCCCTCTAGGACACAATAACAAACTCTCTTTACGACCCTCACTCTAAATAAGACTCCTATATAACAAATGTTGTGTTGCATAATTAGTCTAAAGCACATAAAGGATTGATCATCTGTTTCTAGGTTTGTTTCTCTATGCAAGGGAAGGGTATTACGAATGTAAACTCCAAGTCCGTTCATGTGTCTGTCAGAATCCTTACGGCAGAGTGTGAGATATACAGGCATGTTAAATAAGTTAGGGGGGATGGAGGAGTGTAGGTTAGCCTCATTTAGTTCTAAGATATCCGGGGTATTTGTTAGGAGAAATGCTTTAACATCAGCTAAATTAGTTCTAAGCCCACGGATATTTGTGAATGCAAGCCTCAAGTGAGGAGGCAAGTTGGATTTGTTTGACCCTAAGCCTGGTTTAAGCTTATTTTTAGATTGTACTGTCATCATATTTTTAACAAGTTTCAGTTAGGTAAGGGGGAGTTGAACAGGAGGTTATGCAGAGTATCACATGTGCATCAAAGTAGACCATCAGCTGACTCTCCATCAACTAGGACTGTGCCACCAGGAAAGCCCATCGGGGATGAGTGCAGGGTCCATTTCCATGCGCCGCATGGCACTACAAACATCTCGATATTATACAACTATTGATGGAGCAACCGCTCTAAGCGCTACCAACGAGTTAGGGCACCTGTACTACCAGTCGTGAACAGCAGCCAGGAACTGTCAATCCGGTACCCTCAACTCATCAGAGGAAGGTCAACCCAATCTAATTGATCAGGCATATGGTACTCAAGCACTCTCAAGTACCCAGTTTTGGGGTGGGGTGTGTCGGGAGTAGGGATACGGCGTTCATTGCCCTAGACAAGAAACAAGATCTACTACTGGGTGTTGATAGTGTCTCTGCGCCTGACTGATAGGCAGAGAAGGAGTATGGAAGCCGGGCGATAGACAGAACCTATCTACTCTTTAAGAAATTTTGGTTTGCAAACCAGTAATTTGTTTGAGTCAGCAGCTCTAGGTAGGTTGTCATCCAAGACTGAAGAGGCCTCCCTTTGGTTTAGTTTCAGAGTTGTCCTTCTCCTAGACGGATGATCTAGAAAGATCTACTGGGTCCGTCAGCACTTAGAGGGTTTGCTCCGCGACTGGGTTCTAATCCAGGTATTTATGTGACCCCGCGTGGTTAGTTAATGTTACTGGGTTAGTTTTTAGAGGTTATATATCTGTGAATAGTTACACTCCTCAAAGTGAATTGGGGGCATTGCTATTTCATTGTTACTAGATAAAAGGGTTGAGTAGAGCGCATGCAGTGTAAGTAACTATGATTGTAAGAAGCTTGTTAGAAAGAGATAATGTGGTTTGAGGCTTTTTTGTATATATATATATATTTTTAATTTATACATGTTAGCTTGGGTCTAGGATAACATTAAGTGTGAGTAGGAGTTGAGAATTTATCTATGAGTTGTGCCCAAACTATATTTTAGATGTCAGCAGCGCTTGAGATGCGAGTGCAATATAGTACGGATAAAACAGTAAGTTTTGAGTCACGTGTAAGTAGGTAAATAGATATATGAGCAAGGTTTTAGTAGAGGCGAATAAAGGTTAAGGTGCAAAGTGTGTTTCTATTATTGAGGGAAGATAATTTCAGCTTTCAAGTAAGAGTCATGGTCATTTAGCATAACAAGGAGCATTGGTTCAGTTTCGAATTAGCGTTGCAAAGCTATCTAGGAGGAGATATAGTTATGTAATGCAGTGCGTTTTGCTTCCGAGTACATACTTTTGCTGTTAAATAAACTGGAATAGGAATGAACTCCAATGCATGTCTAAAAGATTGAATTGTATAGATGTTTAGTGATGACTAAGCAGTTAGTATGTGAGGGTTAGGGGCTGGAAGTTAAAGATTCCTCTACAAACGCTGTGCAATGTAGGAGTTAAGTGGTGGTTTGGTGGAAAGGAGCAGATTGTTATTATTCAAGAGACAGGGGTTATATCCATTAGGATTTAGAGTTTTAGGTAAGTTTTTTTTGCGCATGCAGGTTAGACAGAGGTAGTCGTCTTGGGGGTAACATGTATATTGGGATTTCGTAGCTAGCCGTTAGGTGTTTTTTTCCAGTTACAAGGACTAGTTCATGGCGATTCGGAATTAGTATTCTGTATTTATAGGCAGATTCGGAATTCGTATTCTGTATTTAAAGGCACGCACAGAGCATAGCACCCACTCAGGAAAAAATAGCCCTGGTATCACAACTAAGATGCTGCATATTTAAGTTACGAATAGTGAAAGTTAAATTGGGGGGAGCGCTTCTCTTTTTTGCATCTTACCATGGCTGTTAATATTAAGTATCGTACTTAAATAAAGCGGGTGAGGGGAAAGACGTAAGGGAGTGACGATTGAGTTGGCTGGGGAATCGTGTGGCTGTTGCTTCTTGTGCCGTGTTGAGGATATCTTACCGTGTTAAAGAGAGAGTCGGGCGCCATCTTGAATTTTTCCTTACATTTTTTTCTTACAAGCTATTCCGGCCATTTGGCCTCTAGGACTATGACCGAGTCGAAATTTGACTTAAAGCTCATACCCGAGTTTGACGGGTCCACGTCCATCGTCGACTGGGTTGAAAGTGTCGAGCTGACGTGCGACCTTTGTGAGGTGAAAAGGGTACACACTGTCATTCCCCTGAGATTGGCTGGGGGTGCCTTGAGTGTATATCAGCAACTCAGTGCTGCCGAAAAGGGAGATGTCACCGCAATTAAAGCTGCGCTGTACAAGGCATTTGCCATGGATCCTTGTATGGCCTATGAAAAATTTGCTTCCCGAAAACTTCTACCGGAGGAAAGCGTGGACGTTTTCTTCGCTGAGTTAAAGAAACTCGCAGTTCTGTTCGGTGGAGGGGTGTCGGAGCGGACGCTCGCGTACGCGTTTGTGGCGGGCCTTCCCACTCGGGTGAAGCAGCTACTGAGAGCCTCAACCAGCGTTTCAACAACGACCATGGAACACTTGATGGAACGTGCTCGAGCCATCATCAAAGATGAGGAGGACCTGGGGGAACCAGTTGTGATGGCGACACAGACAGGCCAGATTGGCGCTCGGGAGATTCCGAATCAGAACCCTGCAAGCAATGGGAAATGTTTTCGCTGCGGCCGACGCGGACATTTTGCAAGGAATTGCACCAACAGGGGGCGTGTGCGCTGTTTTAAGTGTGGCGGTTTGGGGCATCTAGCCCAAAACTGTGCGGGAAACGTATCAGGGGAGAGGACGTCAGCGCCGCCCTGCTCCCCGAGCAAAATTTGAACAAGGCGCAACCAGTAATAACCGTCTACGTAAACAGGATACCCTGCTCAGCACTTCTCGACTCAGGCTGTTCGCATACTATAGTGAGCACCAGGCTGTGTCCAAGTTGGACTAAGAGGAAGATCAAAGTCACCACGATAGGAGGCGAGACCCAGACATGCTGTGGAGTTGGAACTGTCAAGATCTACACGGACACCGGTGCAGCCACTAAGATCAATGTGCTCGTGACCCAAGGAAATCTCCTGGGGTTTGACCTGTTGCTCGGATACGATGCCATCAAGGCGCTGGGGGGAGTCGCAATTCATCGGGATGGAAAGGTGCGATTCTTAGAGGCCCCAGTGTGTGCAGCGCTCCATATCGATCGGCCGGATTTTACAGTGGACTACGACTCGCGCAAGAGGGCCTGGATTGCATCTTGGAAGTGGACCGAGGGAATGGCACCGACTAAACTCAAGAATGGGGTTGCAGAGTACCCTATACCCAGTGAGGCCCGAGCAGAATACGAAAAGGAACTAAAGGCGTGGATCCAAGATGGCTGGTTAATCCCCTACCCTGAGGACAAGCTTGGGCCTCCGAAGGGTCTAATACCCTTGATGGCAGTAGTCCAGCATAACAAGTCGAAAGTACGGTCCGTGCTGGACTATAGGGAGCTTAACAAGCATATTGAAGCCTACACTGCCGATGCTGACGTATGCACCAGTAAGTTGAGGGAATGGACTCAGAAAGGCACTAATGTCTCAATATTGGATTTACGAAAAGCCTATTTACAGGTGCGAGTTGATGAGACGTTGTGGCCGTTCCAGACAGTTTGGTTCCAGGGGCAGAGGTACTGCCTTACACGCCTTGGCTTCGGCCTAAATGTGGCACCACAGATCATGAAGACTATTGTCAACACAGTATTGTCCCAAGAAAAGCCCATGAGGGACTCAACGTCAGCTTACATTGATGACGTATACGTCAATGAAGATGTACAGTCTGCGTCGTGTGTCAAAGAAAAGTTGGCTCAGTTTGGTCTGGAATGCAAGAATCCCGAACGTTTAAGGGAAGGAGCACGTGTATTGGGATTGGATGTTTATGAAGAGGATGGCACCCTACAATGGAGGCGTGGCAGTGAAATTCCAAGCATCCCCAACCTCGTTACAAGGCGGACCGTTTTTTCTTGGTGTGGAAAACTTGTTGGTCACTTACCGGTCTGTGGCTGGCTCCGCGCAGCTGTTGGTGTGATTAAACGCAGACCAATTTTAACAACCACGGGTTGGGATGACATATCCGATGATGTCCTACTAACTCTGATGATTAAAGAGACACTGGATAGAGTGAACAAGAAGGACCCTGCCTGTGGGCGGTGGTGTGTTAACGGAGACAACGTAGGTGTGTGGGTTGATGCCAGTTCTTTGGCGTTGGGAGTATCGTTGGAGCAAGGAGGAAACGTGTTCGAGGATGCGTGTTGGCTGCGGCCCGTAACAGATTCTCAGCATATCAACCTGGCAGAGCTGGACGCTGTTGTAAAGGGGGTAAATCTGGCCCTGCAGTGGCAGTCTAAGAAGTTGACCTTGTACACAGATTCTCTCTGTGTCTACCACTGGGTGTCTGACACACTTTCAGGACGGACACGAATCCGTACCAAGGCAGCAAGCGAAATGATAATACGGAGAAGGCTAGACACGCTAAAAAACCTGGTATCTGAGTATGGGCTATCACTGAGCGTCACTCTGGTGCCATCACATTGTAATCGTGCTGACCAACTGACCTGTGTACCTCACAAATTGTATGAAGCCGCGAAGATGGGAATGGAGATTACTGCTCGATCTTGTGCAGTTGCAATCGACCCATGTCAAATACAAAAAATTCATGCACAGAGCGGACATCCGGGTATCAAGAGGACCCTTTATTTTGTGAGGCGTGCATACCCAGCAGTGACCAAGATGGATGTCAGACAGATCGTCAGAAATTGTGAGGCTTGCCAGTCTATTGATCCTGCACCAGAGCGATGGCAGAAGGGTCGCTTGGAAGTTGAGAGTGTGTGGCAGCGGCTGGCCATGGATATTACCCATTACAGTGGCAAGCCCTTTCTAACTCTCATTGATTGCGGGCCTACGAGATTTTCGGTGTGGCGGCAGATGACCAGACAGGATTCAGCAAATGTTGTTCGCCACCTATCATCCATTTTTTTTGAGCGAGGTGCGCCGGAAGAGCTCCTGACTGACAATGATGCAGCGTTTTGTAGCCAGCAAGTCCGGCAGTTGTTAGATGAGTGTGGCGTCCGTCTACGGTTGCGATGTGCGCATGTGCCGTCAGGAAATGGCATTGCTGAAAGAAGCCATCACAGCATCAAGAGAATTGCTGCCAGGAAGCGATGTACTATTGCGGAAGCAACATATTGGTACAACATTACGCCAAAGGACGGGACGTCCCCTTCAACCGCACCTGCGAATGCTATTTACACGTACCGAGTCGGAGTGAAGGGAATCAACACTACGCAGCCAACCGACAAAGGAACATATAACAGATATGAAGTGGGAGATCCAGTGTGGGTGCGGCCTCCAGGAAATCGGTGCACCGACAAGTTTAAGCGAGGACACATATCTGGAGTGATTAGCCAGCAGTCTGTTTTGGTCGATGGAACCCCACGACATGTGCGAGATCTTCGCCCAGCTACCGAGGTGCGTCATACAACTACAGAAGAAAGCAGTGAAGCGTCTAGCGATGAGCTGCCGATGTATGGATTCAGTGAGCCCCTTCCAGAGACTGATAGCGATACTTCATCTGATGAGGCGGAACCAGATCCAGAGTCCGAATCTGAAACAGTGAATGTACCTCTTCGCAGAAGCACACGCACTAAAAGGCCACCCCCCAGTGCTCTCTATGTGATCATCAGATCAGGGGGAGTGTAACGTGCATCCAGGAGATAAGCGCCCGCGTGTTTGCGTGTTGTGTGGGTACGTGGGAGAGACGGATGAGGGGAAAAAGACTTACCTCGAGACCAGCTCAGCGTTACCGACCAAAAATAGAAAAGAAGGACCGAGATGGCGACCGCCGTCTTTTGTAAAGTATGATGTCTCGCAAAGTCACACGAATTCTCGGAATATGCAAATTTAGCCGGCCTAGAACGACGATAAAAGCGGGTGAGGGGAAAGACGTGAGGGAGTGACGATTGAGTTGGCTGGGGAATCGTGTGGCTGTTGCTTCTTGTGCCGTGTTGAGGATATCTTACCGTGTTAAAGAGAGAGTCGGGCGCCATCTTGAATTTTTCCTTACATTTTTTTCTTACACTTCATATTTAAATTAATATATTTCAATGAGAGTAGATATGCCTAAATCCAATGCATGGATAGAGAATTGAGGTTTAGAACGTTAATCTTAAAATATGACCGTCTTATTTAAAAAGTAAATTCAAAACATTTAACCGCAAAACCAGTAATGGTAGCCATATAAAATTAGCAGTATGTTTTTGTTTTCATTAGTCAAGGGCGTGTTAGAAGTAAATGCTTCTGATCAGAGGACAACAGTAGCTTTGTGCTTGACTTTTGCATGTTAAATTTGATGCTAACCATTATATATAAAAATAAGTTTATAAAATAAACAGTGCATTCCCTACAGCGCACTGTAGTCGACAATATATTGTGAACTTTACCACTGTAAATAGACAGGTGAAGCTTACAACAGGCGGATCGCGATGGGTCCTGAATTAAAGAATACAGTCAATATTTGATGAAAAAGGAACTGACGTTTGATTGAAAAGTGGGCTATTTCATCGATTTCGAAAATAATAAAAATATGGATGTGTGAATATTTGTTGATAATCATTCAATCTGAGGCACTGCCAGGTAACCTTGCCTGTTTATATATATATATATATATATATATATATATATATATATATATATATATATATATATATATATATTCCAGTTTATATGTATATATTGTAATCAGAGTTTGTTTTTTCTGTCTGTTTCGATTTACTCAAAACCGCACACACCTCGTCTTCTCATGTATCGTTCTCTTCTTCCTCTTCTACTTCTTGCTCTTTTTCTTCTTTTTTCTTCTCAGTCGTCATAAGCGTCGTCTTTGTCTTGACTACGTTTTTCCTTCTCCCCTATTGCTCACCGTGACCCGTTTTTATGCTAAGCTGAACTCTCGTGTGTGCGAGAGAACACGAGATTTTGCGTGATTACTTGGCAATATTAACCGGCCGCCGCCATCTTGCCATTTTTCTTTGGACGTGCCCGCTTTGCAGAGTGCACACCTCGAGCGTTTGTCAGGTAAGCCCGTCTGTTCGCAATTTATTACACACTCCCCCCTGATCTCATTATCACAGAAAGAACAGGGAGGCGGTGGTCTTTTTCTTCGAGTGCTTCTTCGGAGAGGGGGATTCGGGGCTTCATCATCGTCTGCGCTGTCTTCCGTGACACGAAGGTCGGCGAACCTAAAGCTGAGCATCGCAGTATCACTGTCCGGGTCTTCATCATCAGCAGGAGGGTCAGTACTTTGAAGGCTACCACTCTCAGTGTCGCTGTGCGTTGAAGCCGTCATGAACCAGAATGATGGGTCGCTGGTCACGGATTCAATTTCACTATCTTCGTCAAGCGGCAGCTGCGTTTGGAATACTGATCTTAAGTCTTTAATATGACTAGGTACTCCATCAACTCGCACCGCCTGCGGGCTGATCACTTCAGTGACATGACCGGTTCCGTAGCGAGTCGTGCACTGGCCTCGGGGTTTTTTAACCCAGACGACATCTCCTTCTTTTATGTTCTTTTGTGGTGGCTCCGGTTCGGGTAGTGAGCTGCTCTCCAAACCTCTCACCCTGACACGGTATGTATGTAGCGCGTTGGCTGGCGCGGTGGAGGGTGAAACATCGTCCTTAGGGGTGACGTTGTACCAATAGACTGCTTCAGGTATCGTACACCCCTTCCGTGCTGCGATTGTCTTAACAGTTCTGTGATTGCGCTCAATAATCCCGTTTCCACTGGGAACATGGGCACACCGAAAACGCAGATGGACACCCCAGCCATCTGCAAACTGTTTAAACGGCTCACTAATAAAAGCGGGTCATTATCGGTGAGTATCTCAGAAGGAGGGCCACGCTCGAGGAACACACCTTCCAACTCATGGATAATGGCAGCCGCGTCCTGCCGGCGAAGGGGCCGCCACAATGAAAACCTAGATGGTCCACAGTCGATAAGCGTCAAAAAATGGCTCCCGTTGAAGTGCGTTATGTCCATCGCAATCCTATCCCAATTACGCTTCACACTGAGTATTCCCTTCTTCCACCGGACAGGTGCTGGGTCGATCGAGCGGCAGGTGTTGCAGCTTCCCACAACAGATTTCACAGCCCTCCGAGACACAGAGGGGTCGACCAATCTGGCGAAGTAAAGCGTTCGGTTTACACCGGGGTGCCCGCTTTGGCAATGGACATCATTAATATGCTCCGGGTTGAGTCTATGTCCCACTGCAGCGCAATTTACAGGTGCTGACTCGTTCACTTCTTTTGGCAGGTCTAGCCAACGGCGTGGCACTCTGGTCAGATAATCCGCCTGATTCAAACAGGACTGCACCAGTGTCACATCTATGCCCAAGTCGTATTCCTTAGTGGTTTCGGTTAGGGTAGCAAGCCGCCTCCGGATCAACATTTCGGCCGACGCCTTCGTTGTCAGACGTGCTTTCCCGTTCAAGGCATTGGTCATCCACCGATGCACACACGTGGAATCCGTGATGATGTGAAGGATTCTAGCCTGCCACTGAAGCGCTAGATTGACTCCTTTCAGTGTAGCATCGAGTTCAGCTAGGTTTATATGCTTGGCGTCATTCTCCGGCCGAAGCCAGCAGGCATCTTCTATTATCCTTCCGTCGACCGCCAGACCAACGCCAAGGGCGAGTGAGCTGGCGCCTACCCAAACTGTAAATTCACTCCCATCGACGCACCAGCTCCCCCGTACAGGGTCTTCATTGGTCACTCTGGCCACAACTTCCACCAGCATGCTTGGCAGGGCAGGATCGTGCACCTCATCGTCCCATCCAGTTGACATAAAAGTTGCCCGTCGCTTTATGGCCGCTACAGTTACTCGGAGCCACCCACACACAGGGAAGTGACCCACCAATTTTCCGCAAATGGAAAACGTGCTCCGACGTGTGATGGTAGATGGGATTTCCGGGATTTCACCACTCCTTCCCCATTGAAGGCCATCTGCACTTCCGCTCACCTGCAGTCCGAGCACTTTCGCCCCATCCTGTAGCCGCTCCGGCTCCTTGCACGACAATCCGAAGCGCTCGAAGTGTTCTTTGACCGCCTGGGCAGACAGGAGGCTCTCATTGACAAAAATGTCGTCTATATACGACGATGTCGCATGTTGCACCGCTTCATCTTGACGCCGGATCGCCTGCATGATTGCTGTCATGATGTTAGGGGCTACATTCAGACCGAATCCTAGCCTGGTCAAGCAATAGCGAGTTCCTTTGATCACCACCGTCTGGAACGGCCACAGCGATTTCTCAACACGTATTTGCAAGTACGCTCTTCGCAAGTCCAGTATGGCTGCTTCCGCACCCTGCCGCCGCCACTCCCGTAGTTTATGAGCACAGACATCAGTCCCCGCAGTGTGTGGGTCAACGTATTCATTAAGTTCCCGGTAATCAAGAACAGGTCGAACTTTCTGCTTGTTCTCTTGTCTGACAGCCATCAGGGGAATTAGCCCCCGCGGGGGCCCGAGCTCATCCTCTGGGTATGGAACTAACCAGCCATTATCCAGCCACACTTGAAGTTCTGCCTCGTACTGCCCCCTAAGCCACGCAGGAGGGGGATACTCTGTAAGTCGATTCTGCAATGACACTGGTGGCTGGTCGCCTGCCCATTTCCAGGACGCTGTCCAAGTGTTTGTGTCCTTATCGTATTCTGCATGGAAGTCGGGCTCATCGAGAGTGATTGCTGCACACATTTGTTTGTTTGGTCGAGAGAAGCTCACATCACCGGCGCCGTTCACAGTAATTCCGCCTCGCTGTGTGATAGCGTCCATTCCAAGGAGAAGGTCATATCCGAGCAGCTCCCCATCGACCACTAACACCGTCACAGCAACCGGAGAGCCATTGCCAATGCTGATATGAACAACGCTGACCCCACAACACACCAATGAGCCTTGGCCGACAGTAAGTACAGGGATCCTTCGTTTCTTCCATGTGGCGCAATCTTCCTTTCGAAAAAGGGTTTGGGTACAGCTGGTGTCAACCAGCGCTGAACGTTCACATCCATCAACTTGAATTGTTACTGCAGGCAGCGCTTTGTTCAATGCCGCGTTGGGGAGGGTGCTAGCGCTGCGGCGTCCTCCCCTTGCCCGTTTCCCGGACAATTCCGCGCTATGTGGCCTGGCTTATTGCATTGGTGACACCGTATTACTTGTCGTGCTCCATAATTAGGGGTGCGCCTTGTACCGCTTTTGCAGTCTCTGGAAACGTGGTTGGGGCCACCACAGGTATAGCATCGTAGACCCTTCGTTGGCGAGTCCAGAGTGTCAACAGCTGCGGAGACTAGTTCTCGATCGTCTTTCAAGATGTTTCGTGCTCTCGCCAATAACTCCTCCAATCCAATCTCAGTGAGTCTTGACGATGCTCGCAGCAGTCGACTTGCCTCATCCGGAAGTCCCGACAAAAAGGCGCATGCCAATATGCGATCACTTGCACCGCCGAAGGGAGTGGCAAGCTTTTTCAAGTCGGTCATGTAGACATCCACTGTCTCCCCCGGCCCAAGTCGGCGTTCGGAAAACTGCCTCCAGGCGACAAAAGGGGCTGTACCAAATGCCCCGTATAGCGCTTGTGTAATCTGCTCCATGGTCGGATCCTCCCCTAGCTGCTGGTACACGGCATAAGCCCCTTTAGTGAGTCTCAATGGGATAACCATAGCTGGGTCTTTAATCTTGCACAACCGGCAAACGCGCTCAGCCTTTTCCAGCCATTCGACCACCGAGGGACCAGTGGGGGAGCCATCGAATTCTGGAATTAATCTGATGTCAAATTTCTCCATACCAAAGCCGGAATAGCTTGTAATCAGAGTTTGTTTTTTCTGTCTGTTTCGATTTACTCAAAACCGCACACACCTCGTCTTCTCATGTATCGTTCTCTTCTTCCTCTTCTACTTCTTGCTCTTTTCCTTCTTTTTTTCTTCTCAGTCGTCAGAAGCGTCGTCTTTGTCTTGACTACGTTTTTCCTTTTCCCCTCTTGCTCACCGTGACCCATTTTTATGCTAAGCTGAACTCTCGTGTGTGCGAGAGAACACGAGATTTTGCGTGATTATATGGCAATATTAACCGGCCGCCGCCATCTTGCCATTTTTCCTTGGACGTGCCCGCTTTGCAGAGTGCACACCTCGAGCGTTTGTCAGGTAAGCCCGTCTGTTCGCAATTTATTACATATATATATATATATATATATATTATAAGGTAAAATTAAAAGCCAAGAACAATGCGAGATTTTTTTTTTATATAGAGTAAAATTAAATGCAAACAAAAGAAATAAAGTTCTTTTTTTTGTTGTTTGTTTTTTCTTTTTCACACAAATTTTAACTCTAAACAACAGTAATTTTTTTTTTCTGTTGTATTCAATGGTGATATAAATCTCAATATATTTCAGACTTATTAGTCCATTTTCAAGAGAAGACAGCGGAAGAGGGTTCAAAATTGGAAAAGTAGCCGCCGAGTTTGCCACGTGGATGAACCCGCGCGTATGTGTGTACTTGGATGTGTATGTCTGTATATGTGTATGTATTTTTTTACATGGAGTTCACCACTTATCAAGGGGCAATGGCCACTCAGGGATAAGAGTTATTGTGTGTACAGTAATCAAAGAGATAGTGTAGCAATAGTATTGGAGAATTGGTAAAGTGGCATTACTAAGGGGGGCGGTTCATCAGGAATTTGTTTGTGTTGGACTTGAAGACATTCAGGTTGAAGTCGGGAGGGAAACAGGCAAGCGGAACAGAGTTCCACAGGCGTGCAGTTCTCAGAAAGAAGCTTTGTTCATGGTATCTACGTTTTGATTTAGACACAGATACGGAGTGGGGAAAATTATTGACTGTGGTTTCAGCTAATCGGGTGTGTTTGGGAAAGATTGACGAGGGGGGACCAAAGAATAGAGCCAGACGAGCACCTTCGAAAGAACAATGACAGGCTCGCTACGTCTCTTCTGTGGGAAAGAGGTTGCAGGGTAGAGAAAAGGGCCTCCCCCACCAAGCCACAGAGTCTATTTTGTACTCCGTCAAGGCAGGATAGGCTGTTTTTTGCAGCCCCCTTCCAAGATGTGACAGCAGTACTCCATCTTTGGACGTACTTGACTCTTATATAGATAGAGAATTGCATCATTAGTGAGATATCTTCTACAGCGGTAGAAGTATCCTACCATTTTCCCAACGACCTTGGCCACAGACTTGATGTGTGTGCTCCTTTAAGATCAGATGTAAAGATCAATCACAGGAGCGTATCAAATCCTGGGGCCTCCCTTAGACGAGAGCCATCCATTTAAATTGATGCCAGATGGGGATCAGAGCGTTTATGATGTAGAGATAGGAGCTTGGTCTTAGATGCATTAAAGGTAACCAGCCACCTCTTTCCCCACTGTACCACGCGCTCAAGATCAGAGGAGAGAGGATCAGAGAGAACATCATCATTTACGGCCTTTGATGTGTTGCCATAGATGGTCGTGTCATCAGCATAGATGTCAACGAAAGATTTTAGTATGTGTTTTGGGAGATCATTGATGTAGATAAGGAAGGGACTCCAGCATTAATACTGTGGAACTCTGATTTCTGCCCATCAACCACTACACTTATGAGCCCATCAGAGAGAAAAGATTTAATGATAGAGAAAACATTTTCAGTTATACCGTAGCTGGACATCTTGTGTAGTAGGCCTTCATGCCAAACCTTATCGAAGGCCTTTGATATGTCGAGAGCAATTGCCCTAGAAAGGAAGCCTTTGTCGAGAGATTCGCTAATCATATGAGATATACCCGTTAGCACATCTGCTGTAGATCTAGCAGAGCGAAACCATATTGCGTGTCGCTGGAAGGGGATTTCTGCTGAGGTGGTTGACTACTTCTCTATTTATTGTGAATTCCAGCAACTTACTCATGACAGACAGGAGACTTATTGGTCTGTACTGAGAGGGGGATAACTTATCACCTGAATTCTTAAATACAGGGCATACTGATGAGGTTTTCCAGGGAGTTGGAAAGCACTTCTCCTTAGGGCAACGCTTAAACAGTTTGGAATGCATGGGGGCAAGTTCTGGTTGTAATTTTTTAACACTATAATTGGAATACCGTCGGGACCAGTTGTTTTACTGGAGTAAGGTTCTTGATTAGCATGACGACCTCACGTACAGATATTTGTATGTTGCATAGCGTGTTGTCTGTTATAGGAGGAAATATGGGGAGTTGATGGCCTTCGTCACACAGGGTAGAATTTGCCGCAAAGTTTTTGGCAAATAGTTTGGCCTTGTCGGATGCTGTCGAGATTACCTCCATTCCATTGATAATGGTTGGGATAGACCGCACGTTTCTGTTCAATATCCTATTTGCTATTTGCCAGAACTGGTGGAAACCAAGCCGCTGCTCAGCTACTTTGGACTTAACGGATTGCGCATATAGTTCTCTTGCATTATTTATTACACCTTTACAATGGTTACTGGCGGTTGTGAAAGCAGCTTTAGTTTCAGTGCATCTATTACGTTGGTAGCTATGGAAAAAGTGATTTCTGTGTGCGATGGCAGCAGCACATTCGGGGGAGAACCATGGCTGGCTGTTAGGTTTTGTTGGAATTTTTTGGATGGTATGAATTGGCCTATGCTTACAAGTAACCATTCGTATGTATGCATCTACTTCGTATTGGAGATTTGTATATCCACGTATATGTACTCGGATGGGAATGCGTATGTTTATGTATGTGTGAGCATGTACTTATATCTGTATATATGCGAGTTAATTATATTATTATATATATATATATATGTGTGTGTGTGTGTGAGGGATTTGCGTGTATGTGTGCATATGTCTACATGTAGACCCATGTACATCTGCATAGGCATTGTTTTTATATGTATGTGCCTATGTGTCTACATATTGGTCTGTAATATGTATGTATATGCATTATATATATCAGTGTAAGTAATATCAAAATTTATATGAATTCCCGGTTCAGGAGTAGAACTAGGTAGTAAATAATGAGAAGATTTATGTACTGCCTATGAGGAAAGCATTATGTTTAAATGCGATATGTTTTTTTTTTTACCTTAATTACCTCGGAGAAATTATTACTTAATAATATGCATGTATTTATATATATATATATATATATATATATATATATACATACATATATATATGTGCGTGTGTATATATATATATATATATATATATATATATATATATATATATATATATATTCTAGCAGGGAGACCCGATAATGTCTCGGATTCCATGCTTTTATTTTCATCGAAATGTATGTAATCGCCCATTGTTTTTTTTTTTTATTAAATCGATTGATTGGCTTCTATAGTTATAGATACCCCACAGTGTACATCAATGGCTTCATATTGTCGCAGACAGATATATCTGCAACAGAGGGATAAAACATTAAGATCAGAGATGCACATATTCATTTCTAATAGGAATGTCATTATCAATCTCTGCTGATTTATTACGGACGAATGAAAACAATTGAAGCCATTACTTTTGGCACTTCGTATTAAAAGAAACTTTTTTCTGTAGTTTATTTACAGTAAAGGCTTTTTACAATGAGGCAAAGTTGTGTGCGAATGTTAAAATAAGTATTTGTAAACAGGAAAAATTAAAAAAATTAGTGTAAAGGAAATTAGTTAAACCTCACTAAAATGGATTTCTCAACAAGAGACAGATTAACAAAGAATGTAATATATAGACAAAAATATAATCGATAAGATCCGGCTTGCTTTTTTCGAGCGTTATATGTCGAGCAATCATTGGGTTCTCTTGAAAAATAAATCGCTTATTATACACTCTAATCAATCAATTCTTCTTTGATCTTGGCTTTAATGTGAGTCGCCTTCTTTTTATATTTTACCTTTGTTTTATGTACAAGGCTCGATAAAAATTGCCAGATAAAAGTTGATAAATGAAATGTATAAAGTAGACCCAACAATAGTACATATAGCTAAATTTTGCTAAAATAATGTTGTCAGATTATATGATAATACTGGCAAATGTCAATATCTATATAATATTCTACTATATATATATATATATATATACATATATATATATATGTTTGTATACATATATATATGTTTGTATATATATACTTATATATATATATATATATATATATATATAGGTATACCTTAATGTGAATGTTATGAATACAGCTTCTTACTTCGAACTGCACGCTCATAGAACTGTCTTCCGATTGTCTTCCTTCCAGCTGACTAAATTTGATTGTCTTAAAGTCCAACGTTCTTAATGACACATCCCCATAAGCAATCCAATTTATAAAACTCTTACTACTTATGTTTACTACGCGATAATCACATTGACTAATGGATACACATTATCCCTTATCCTTGAGTGGCCTCCACGCATTGAAAAGTGGTAATTCCTGTGTAATATATATATATATATATATATATATATATATACATACATATATATATATACTCTGCCTATTATCAATTTTGAAATTTTACCGTGCCGCTTAGACAGTTAGATGGAACCAATTCTTACGTAAAAACTCGACACAAGAACACAATGAAGGAAATGTTTGATTTAAATTTACTTTTGAAACACTTCTAGGTGAAATATTCGCAAGTAACATTAATTGCAGCAAATGTGTTGGGGACATTTTTAATGGGCTCTAAAAACACTCGGCCTCTAGCGTGCTAGACTTCGAAATTCCCTCCCGGTTTTCTGCTCCGTGATTGCATACACTTGAATAGGGTTTACATTATTGCACACAGACATCTTGCTATTAAAACTCACCCATCCCCTTGTTTGATACGATCCTAAATAGTATTATATAAGGTCCAGCTGGCATTATGCCTTGTATGGTGGGTAAACAGACAGATAATATTGATTATATATTAATTTAAAATTCTACAGAAATTATCCTACATAAATTATTAGAAAGCTATATACAAGTGTTGGTTAATGAAGAATGTTATGCGATCCATCCAGAAAATCCAGCAATAAAAGAAGAGTGTTACATGTAAAATAAATACCGATGAAAATGCAGGAAAATAGAAGTGCAATGCCGACAATTTATTTTTGGTTGAGTTATTCGGAACTTTCGCAAGTTTCTTCAAAACAGAAAAAATAAAAATAAAAAAAATAAACAGAAATACCTTCCTCCCTCTGTCTCTATACTTCCCTTTCTAACACTCTTACTTCATTTCTTGTTCTCTTAAGCCTGGAACTTTGTGACATTAAAGAATAGGCTGCTTCTCTACTTGAGAAAAATAACGGATTTCCACTTTGCAAAGTCGGATTCTCAACTCCATCACTTTACAAGTTCACTTTCGAATGTCATCTCCAAGAAGTAGCATTTTCGGTTAGCGAGTAATGTGACCAACCGAGTGGAAAACGCTGTAAATGCATAAAGGGTGGCCTTTGTTCTTTTTATCTCTTCTTGTTGTACGTGTTATGGAGAAGATAAAAGGGCGGATTAGTTCATCCAAGCGATTCCAGGTTACTTCAGCGAGGTTTCGCATTCGCCTGTAGGCGTATGTAATTCATACACAAATCCGGCCGCACACGTTATACTAAACTCCATATATATATATATATATATATATATATATATATATATATATATATATATATATATATATATATATAGGTGGATGTGTGTGCATATACCTGATTTGTGCGCGTTAAGTGTTGTGCGCATGTCAACACATATTTATAGGCAAACTTGGACGTAAATTCATAGATATGTGCCTTAATTGAAAGTACAGGCATATATGTATGCTAGCGCCTAGACATGTATGTTTATAAACCCACGCACACTAATACAAACATGCGCTCACACCCTCATTTATCTCCCTCTCTCTTTATAGCTTTATATATATATATATATATATATAAATATATATATATATATATATATATATATAAATATAAAGTATAAAAAATTCCCACAGCCACTAGTGTCTGACGCGTACGCAATCATCATTTTAGGAGTTGAAAATTATAGCTGATCTAAAGATTCGAACGTTTAAACAAAGCAATATTTGGCTCTATTACAAAGGTGCAGGGCCACAATGAATTAAATTTGGGGGGATTTTAACATTAATAGAGCTTAACTTTTTCTCTTTCTCACCAAAATATTTGAGTTCTTTATTAACCAAGCTCCGGTCTATCACCTTATAGCTGCTAAACGTATGACTGATCAACGAGACAGATTTAGGCAAGCCCATACTACAGCAGACTTCATAGCAGACATCGGAACGTATATATCATACATTAGACAAGTAGGGGAGGGTAGATCAGTAGCTCTGTATATAATTATAGATTTTGACAAGGTTTGCCACGATTGTCTTAACAAAATTAAATCATTCTTAAATAAGGATAGATTCCAGGTTGTTATCGACGGACGTCCATCTAAATAATATGATATAAATGCGAGTGTACCCCAATTGGTCTATCCTTGGACCTTTATTATTCCTAATATTCATAAATCACGCCCCAAATGAAATTGTCTCTGAGATGGTTATATTTGCCGATGACACTACACTCTATAACAGGTACGAGGAGAACACGAATGAACACATAGCAAAGGAAATGGCAGAAACACTAGAAAATACCTCCATTTAGTAGCTGAATGGGGACAAAAATAGATTGCCATAGTCAATGCTGCCAAGACTAAACTTGTTTCCTTCAACAATTACAAGAAACCATTTCGATCATAAAGAGAAATGCCTAAAGACATACTACCTAAAATACTTCGATCAACCTCTGAGGCTTAGCGTTCGCAAGGAACATGTGTTGGAACAAATACATCGATGACATTGCTGTGAAGAAGATGGGTTCTCTTTACCCTGTCAAAAATTACTTACGCTTGAAAGTATCCTGCACTTCTAAAGGGTCACCATTCCCCCATGTATGAAGTATTGTTGTCACATTTGGGCTGGTGCATCTGCGTATTTTATTTGGAACCGTTTTTCACTCAGCGAATGAATGTATCTTTTTTACTCAAGGAATTGCATATTTGAAAACATCTCAAACTCATATGTCATACTCATTTACAGAATGTATATGACATTAATGGATAAGAATCTCTAACACGCATAGCTTACCAGTTGTTATTCTTCTGTTGAGCAAATACTAAATGTGAATATACCCTTTTACAAACAACGACAAATGTACTGCCAAATAGACAATATGAATGAACTATTTGGCAGAGATAATGTAAACAATATATTTATTTTCTGCAAGTCACAACACTTTACAATACATTTTAGAAAACGCAAAAAAAAGCGTTTTCTTATCATCAAACTACCCTTACTAATATATATTTAAAAAGAAAACATACACGATCAATACCAATGTAGTAAAACTACACATAGGAATTCCGATGAATTTACCTTTCACGAATGCATATAATTTTAGCATATGTTACGACCGGCTTTTTATATGTGCGATGGATAACATATTGCATATCAATAACGTTTCATTACGTTCAGTTACTACAATAGTAAAGTCGGAAAATTTATGAATCTACGATTTCCCGCCAACTAGATTATAAAGTTTTTATATCATCAACTAGTTCACTAGTGAAAAATAATATTATTTTCTAAGACTGATTCGTCTTAAAGTTACAATAATCATACACTCTATGATTGCGGTCCTAACTGTTCCCAGAGAGTAATGAAAGATCACGGCTGGTCCGTAGTATTTGTTGTTCATAGTTAATCCGAACTCTGTAAAGAGATGCTTCGTAGCAACAGTCGTGTGCACACATTATAGAGTTGGAGTCAAGGTCGGAGGAGGTAAAACGATTCGACTTAAGTTTTCATACTCGGCGTCACGGCAGTTAGTAAACACATCAAGCTTTATTGTGATGAAATTGTGTTGGAGATGGGTATATTAATTATGACTAGTGGAAAACAAATGTATGCCGTTCCAAAAATATAGGGAAACAGCTTAACAAACGGCATCAGATCCTGTATTGAATGGTGCCGTTTGTGGATGGTAACATTTAATGCAAAGAAATGTATTTTTTTCTTTAACATTTCTAAGAAAAATATCAACAAACAACAGCAATGAATTATAACAAACCGATCTACCATGTCTTCTAAACTCACGGTTTTACATTAAAAGGAAACATAAACTTGAATAAATATAATGACTGCAGGAAAGAAAGTGGGTTGTTTCTACCGTGATAAAAAACTACTCCCATGTAAGGATTTGTGTTTCTCTACGCAGTTACTATTTACCCCTGCACCGAGTACTGGTCATATATTTGGGCTGGTGAATCGTATTCTAGTGTTTTCCCTTTCGACAATAAGTAAACTCCCCAGGCATTATTGTGATGAAATAAAAATGAGTCTCAAACATAATAACTCCCGCATTATAAACCAAGCCCCATCGGCACGATATTGAACTTTTATATTTTAATTGAATGTGACAAAACGAAATCATCGCACTCGTATACTTACAACGTATATATTCCCATAAACCCGTCTAGCAGTAAGATGCCACATCTTCACTGTATAAGTCCCTGGATACCGGAAAGCCTTCTAATCTTAGAGCTAATTCATTCGAACTCTATTCTAAACTCTGCTGCTTTCTTGGATGTAATAAAATGCAGAAGTTGTAATGTAATATGAACAGATCTCGCTCATCCCTTACTGGTCACTGTTTATATGGTTCCAAATGACAATATGCCTTATTTTATAATAAGCAAGAGTAATAAGTTCCGTGTTATTTTAGTCTCACTATATAACTACCAGGATTGATCTTTGACAAATACTTGTTTATGATGGGTATTGTTTTCAGTATAAAATTGTATTAAAAATGTTGATTTATCAGAGAGGAAGCAGAACGGATTCATGGCGAGCTTTACACACGTCTTTTTGCTTGTGGTCTGATATAAAAATAGATGGTGGTGCGAAATGCATTTGTGCAGATGCAATCTGTTACATCACGTGGGGCGAAAGATCATTGCGTGTAATGTTGTCGATTGCGTGCAGCATGACCGGCCATGGCTAATGGAAATGCCGCTAAACTCAATGATTGCACACCTCAAAGTCCGAAATTGTGAATGGTTTCCAAAATCAATACATATGAGAGGATTTCAATATATAACCACATACACGTGGAATAGATGCATAAAAGCCTAATAGGAAAAATACTTCATCATTATCTATATTTCTATTAATTTTGTTTGGATTGATATTTATATTAGAAACATTTTTTTCTATTTTTTATAATTTTCTTCCCCATGAAAGCTAATGTGACACAAGTTCGTTTTTGATATGGGGGAAAACCAGGTCCTCCCAAAAAGCAAAAGGGGCACTCTGATAGGGGCCAAAGGTAATTATTGTATCATTATAGAGAGTTTCCCCCATCCATCGACTGATAAAATTTAATTTAAGTGTAGCATCAGAATAGACACTATACTTTGGTCTGGGCACAAAGGTCAAGGACAACAGAAAAAGCAAGCTTTTTTTAAATATTTATTTAGTTATTTATTTGCTTCCCCAACTAAGTAAATTAGGCACAAGGCCGTTTTTTAATGTGGAAAGTGAGGAAAGAGTGGCCAGTTCCCCCGAGAGGCAACTGTATAGTGACAATTAGTAGGAAGGGTTAAAAATACTGATTCTTCAAGAACAATGGTATGATATGCTGGAGTGTCCCCACATATGGTTTTTGATTGCAGTATCTGCCGGAACAGATGTTACACTTTCATAACAGAAAAAATATGTTTGCCCGAAGGCGAAGAAGAAAAAAGACGAACCTTTTTTTTCTATTTGTTTTCAAAGAACATACAACTTTCCTCTATATGGATCAGAGAAGTGCAGTTACTAGCAACATGTCTAGCTAATTTGCATATTAATTTAACTATTCATTTTGACTAATTATTTGGTAGTTTTTTTAGGTTTCTTATCATTTTTATTTAAGTGTTGCATGTAATTATATTCATTTAGATATTCATAATATTGATTAATGCTTACGTAATATCTGGGTAAAAGCGTTATAGTAAACACAAAACTCTATTGATATATATGTTTAGGATGCGTACGAGCAGTTTGTTATATTTAGATTATTCAGACTACATTTCTCATCTAAATTATCATATCATGTTTTGGTCGAGGTAAGTGACGACCTTTTTAAGCGATTTTAACAACTCAGAAATGATTCTGCCAGAGGTCAGTAATCGGAACGTATCTGTTTATGTAATGTTACTAGCAATGATGCAACGGATAACAGCACTGTGTGATAATCAGTTTTTTTTTTTTAGTCACAGTTTTCTGGAGTGATAATTGGAAAAAATTAGGAATTATTTCAACCTCTACTCTAATCGCTTATGAGAAAAAAAGAGCAATTTACTCCTATGGATGACGTTGATGGTCTGTTTTAAATTCTGGATAGATTCCTGACATGGGTAGATAAGATTTCGATTTTACAAAATATTAAGAGAAATAGTCAGTGGAAGAAACATCGTGAAAATAAGATTAACGATGAGATACGTAGTCGAAGTAGTCAAAATAGTGTATAACTATGTAGTGTTACTGTTTATGTCCATCTACAGAACATAGAGTTATACATTATTTTGATTACTTTTGATTATCCTGTATCTACAGTTCCAATAGAAAAATAAAAGACTACTTCCAAATTTTTTTTCATTATTAAATTTATTGCAAATTTGCATGAGTATTTAATGAAAATATAAACAAATTTCCATCCCACTCGTGGAATAAATATTATATTTATTTAAAAACATAATTATTACCCGAAGATGTATATATATATATATATATATATATATATAGAGAGAGAGAGAGAGAGAGAGAGAGAGAGAGAGAGACGATAACGAACAATAAAATCTCTTCTGATTGAGTTACTGCCGTATTTTTTTGAAATGTGACATTATTTCCCCAGCACAGCATGTTTTTTTTTACACAGTGATCACCACTTACTAAGGCCCGGAAGCCACTCAGAGATAAGGGTTATTGCAAGTACATTACGTTACTGTGGAGATTTGATGAAGTGTTTTCTTAAGGGGGCGGTTCATTTTGATAACATTGGACTTGAAGACATCCAAGTTGTAGTCCTGAGAGAAGCATGCAGACGGAACCGTGTTCCACAGGCGTGCAGTTCTAAGAAAGAAGGTTTGTTCATGGAATCTGCGTTTTGATTTAGGCACAGATATAGTGTAGGGGAAATTTTTCACAGTGGATTCAGCTAGACGGATGTTTTTCTTGAAAGATTGGCGAGGGAGGACCAGAGATTGGAGTTCAGACGAGCACCTGCCATGGAAATAACGATAAAACAAGGTTAGGCTCGCAACGTCTCTTCTGTGGGAGAGAGGTTGCAGGGTAGAGAAAAGGGCATCCCCCACTAAGCCACGAAGTCTATTTTGTACTCTGTCAAGGCAGGATAGGCTGTTTTTAGCAGCTCCTGTCCAGATATGGCAACAGTATTTCATCCTTGGACGTACTTGGCTTTTATATAGATAGAGAATTGCATCAGTAGTGAGATATCTTCTGGAGCGGTAGAAGGATCCCACCATCTTTCCAGCGACCTTGGCAACAGACTTGATGTACGTGTTCCATTTCAGATCAGGAGTAAAGGTCAAACCCAGAAGCTTGTCAAAACACGGGGCCCAGACGAGAGCCATCCATCCAAATTGATGCCAGATGGGGATCAGAACGTCGATGATGTAAGGATAGGAGTTTGGTTAGGTAAATGGATGACAATATTTGATAAAATTGTAGATATGCAAATCGTCGGATGTCCTTACACTTTTACAAAAGCATTACGATACATAGATTGATTGCATACAATATGATATAAATTACAATTTTGTCAAGTATTCAATGGAAATGTAGGAATCATAGACGCAAGCATTGATACATAAAAGGTTCTCTGTGAATTTATTAATTAGGACTAGATTTAGGAGTGTCTATATTTTTTTAAACTTAGATAACATTACTTGCAGATTCCATGGGAGAATTAGAATGTCATTATCCTAAAGCTACTTATTGCGTAAAAACAATTCATATTATTTATATTTCTATAAGCAACTAGATTAACATTACTCTATGCAATTTATAAAAGACATCATCAAAATGTTACTGCAGTAACAGTGTTTCGTACATCTATTCCTTTAGATAAAAAATTCGCGCGTATCCGCAATAGTAAATGTGTTATTAAACCTCCATATATGTGGAATAAAGGTGTAAGTCTTCGTGAACAATACTATTACTCTAATTAAAATAACTTAATTCTTAAAATAATCTTTATAATACGGAACATACATTTTAAAACATTATTACGAAAACAAAATACCTTCTTAATTCTTTCAACAAACGACGACACAATGTTATGCTGTATGCATATTCCTAATAATTTAACATATTTTCTCGATTCATACCTAATCGTTTCTATCTATTTTTTGCACTTTCGTAAATAATTGAATTTATTCAAAACGTAACGCAAAAATAAAAACAAATAATATATATATATACAGTCCTGGTCAAAATCATAAGACCACTTAGGAAAGTAAGCGTTTACGCATATTATCGAATTTTTAATCAAACAAATAGTTGAAACCATTGCCAAAAGGGGCAATATGATGGAGGAAAATGAAATCTGCTTCATTCGAAACCTTAACCCTGATCTAATAATTATTTTAAAAAAAACATTTTGACCTGGTCAAAATGATAAGACCACTGATAATTTATCTAACAAAAGGTAATTATAAATTACTGAAAAGGGTATCAGTATTTAGTATAGCCTTCATTATTACGAATTACTTCAAAAATTCTCTTCGGCATGCTTGCGACTAAGTTTTTTTAACAGTTACGAAGGAATTTTATCCCGTGTACTGAAAACTGAATCAGAAAGTTCCTTTATCGAATCATACTGGGTTCCATCCTTGAACACTTCTTTTGCCATCCATCCCCAAAGATTTTCAATCGGATTGAGGTCCGGAGAACATGCTGGATGATCTAACAATTCTATATTATTTGAAGAAAAGTATTCTCGTTGTCTTGCTGGAAAATCCAATTTCTTCCACACAGATGTGGACCTTCAGTCCTGATAGAAGCATTGTCAAGCATTGTAATGTACTCCAATGATGTTTCACTACTTGCAACTTTAGGGTCCCAGCTGACTAGAAAGCAACCCAAATCAGTAAATACCGTCCTCTACTATGCCGAGTTGAAAATGTCTCTTTGTGCAAATTTTTATCATGTCAATAGTGGTGAAATTCATGTGGACCATCTAGATTAAACTTTTTCTCATCGGAGAAAATTACTTTTCCCCACTTCTGTTTATCTCAAGTCCGGTATTTGGGCGCATATTTAAGTTGGTTAGTTTTGTGCTGTTCAGGAAGACGTGGTTTCTGCAGTCGCTTTAAATGATTGAAACCCTCTATTTTTCAGATGTCTTCTGATGGTTTTAGGACTACATTCTGCTACTCTTTGGCTGTTCAATCGACTTGAGCTCATACTGGAGTTTTTTTTAACTTCTTCTGATACGGCAATCCAGTGATAGGTTTATTATTTTTTTTGTCGACCTGGACTCTTTTTGTGCCCATATTGATCTGGAGTTCTTTGAAAAAATTGTGATGACCGTTTTGATACGATCCACTTCGTTTGCAATAGATCAATGGGAGCGTCTACCCCTATTAAGATCAAAGACCCTTCCTCTCTCAAACTCTGGTAATGGTTTCCTTTTTGCCCTTTGTAATTTAGTCAGATTTTTTTTTAATCCAAAACTAGCCGATTTTATTAAATGGTCTTATCATTTTTACCAGGTGAAAATGTTTTTTTTTTTTTTTTAAATAATTATTAGATCAGGGTTAAGGTTTCGAATAACGCAGATTTCATTTTTTTACTACTGTATATATATACACTTGTGCCCGATATTATTCATACCCCTCGGATCTTTGAGATTTCTATAAGAATATTGCTCAAACCAGAAGGTAGACAATATTAAAGGGCTTTCAAACAATAAATCAAGCATAAGCATTTAATTTAAACTCAACAAATAAATAAATTATGCAAGTTTGAAACATTATACAAAGAAAAACAATAATGGCACTAGTCCAAAATTATTCATACCTCTCTTACTAATAGTCAATAGCATGCCCTTTATTCTTAATAACTACCTGTAACCGTTTGGGATATTTATCAACAAGGTTTTTACAAGCATCAATACTGGTTTTTGACCATTCTTCAATGCAGTAGTTCTCCAAATCCCTCAAATTTCTAGGTTTCCGCTTTTTAACCTCAGTTTTCACTATGTGCCAGAGGTTTTCGATAGGGTTCAGATCGGGACTCTGGCTAGGCCATTCCAAAACATTAATTTGATTATCCTCAAACCATTTCTTGACTATTTTAGCAGTATGTTTTGGATCATTATCCTGTTGAAGGACCCAGTTTGGTCCTAAATGGAGCTTCTCCGCATCCTGTCTAATGTTTTTCTGGAGTATCTCCAAATATTGCTCCTTCTTCATGGTTCCATCTATCTTGACCAAACTACCTGGACCACTAGCCGAAAAGGAGCCCCAAAACATTAGGCTATCACCACCATGTTTCACCGTGGGTATGGTGTTCTTTGGGTTGTAAGCTTCTCCTTTCTTCCTCCAAACGTAAGAAGCATCCATATGGCCAAACAATTCAATTCTTGTTTCGTCAGTCCACAAAATACTTGAGAAAACGGACTCTGGAGAATTCACATGGGTCCTAGCAAACTTTAGACGTGCTGCAAGGTGTTTTCCGGTGTGCAATGGAGTCCTTCTTGGTCTTCTTCCTTTCAGACCATTTTCATGCAGAGTCCTTTGCAAGGTTTGCCTTGATATTTTTATGCCAGAAGACTCCAGATTTTCTAAAATGTCCTTAGTAGTGGTGGTTGGATTTGCATTAACACTTCTTACAATATTCCTGGTGGCTCTAGCAGACAGTTTCCTTTTCCTTCCTCTACCAATCAATTTGTTTGTTGTGTGGTGGCTCTGGAATTTTTTGATGATGATCTGTACTGTTGCTGCAGGGACCTCAAATTTCTTGGAACTTGACTTGTAACCTAAACCATTCTTATGTGAATTCACAATTTTTGTCCTAAGATCATTACTAAGCTCTTTTTTCTTCCCCATTCTAATAAGTTTTATTCTTTTATTGGTTTTCAGTTGATATCATTTTAATTTCTGAAAAATGCAAAAAACGAAATGAAATTAATCAAAGGTTGTATAAAAGCATTCAAAATAAGAATCAAACAGGAAACAAACAGTCAGAAACTCGATTAATACTGAAAAAATAAGGGGGTATGATTATTTTTGAACATTGCAGATTTTATAAATAGCTGTATATTTCTTTTATTACAGGTATCCCGAGATTTTAAATTGTCGAAAATGATCAGAAGAGGTTTATTAAGAATATGTATCAATAAACTCAATTTCAAGGGGGGGTATGAATAATATCGGGCACAAGTGTATATATATATATATATACATATATATATATGTGTATACGCATATATATGTATACGTATATTTACGTATATATGTGTTTAAAAGAGATAGGCCTATATAAGTAGGAAACTAAATAAGGTAATTTGAAAAGGCTATTTTGAAAAATGTAGAATCAAAACCAGTAAGAAAAGTCCATATTGAAAACCATAGAAATGCAAAACCACTTTCATTTTTTTCTCAAATAACTAAGTATTATTTCTCTCACAGATAGATAGTTAATTCAGGTATGCAGTCGATTGTTCATTCTTTTAGAAATAATCCGATATTAAATAGGTCATTTAAAAGAATATACAATACGTATTTGGAAATAATGATTAACAAATAGGTAAGATATTAAACAATTCTATCGGGATCTCTTTGTGTGCCAAAAATGTGTTTGGACATACATAAGTAGAATCCGCGTAGAAAAGAATTACGTGTTTAACCACGCCTCTTACGTCATCAAGAAAGAAAGTTTTCAATTTATTGAGGAAGATGTAGAAGTTAGGATATAGTCACTCAGAGGCGGGCTGTGACCTGACGCCCTTTCTTGAGAAGATACAATCGTAAAGTCTTGTAATCTCTGACCAGCACCAATCATTCACCTTGTATGAATAAAGATTCATCTATGTGTGTAAACTGTTGTCTCCGTCATTTCACCTAAAGAAAAAGGGACATGTGTTTTGTCTGCCATCTTGTAAACGAACTTTGTATACCTCCCTCAAAGAATTATGTACCCCCTCTGACATTATCAATAACACTCCCAATATAACCCATTTTAACAATATCACTGTATAGATAGATAATTGATAGATCGTTAAAAATTAATTTTACTTTTAACCCCTTTTTTAAGATATGTAAGTATTTTTTTGGAAAAACAAAATCCAATTCCAGTAGAATGCTCAATTACAAATAAAATCCGAAAAAAATACCGTAATCTATATTTTTATAAAGTAATAGGGTTCGTGTGTTTCTGTCTGTGTGTACAGCTCTCCACCATCAACGAAATATAAAGGAGGTAAGAGGGTAGATCTCTCCTGGAAGAGAAACATTAGAACCCATTTTAGGATGTTTCTGTTATAGGAGACATAAGAATATTTGCCTAATTTCTTTATATACTATTCTACAAACCACCCCCATATCGAATGACTTATGCTCATTTGCATATCACATTATATTAAATCTCTTTAACTAATTACCTCGACCTTATTACATATTGGAAATATTCTAATCATTTCAACTGTACTATTAACAAAATCTATTTAACATTTAATCTATCTTCTATCTTCTATCTATCTATATCTATATCTATATCTATCTTCTATCTATATCTATCTATCTTCTATATATCTATAAAAACAGAGATGTGTGTGTACCACAGACGATTTCTGATTGGTTAATCCAATAATCACATCTCCTAAAAAACAATCGTTTCTACGCTCTTACCTTTACCATAAAATATTATGGCTTTATTTATTGTCCATCTTGGAAGGGTTTAATTTTTTAATAACTTGTTATTTACAAATTAAAAAAAATACGAAACTATTATACGAAACTAGACTACACGAAATACGCGCACACACGCACACACACACGTTCACTACCGTCACGTTGTTATGGCAACCAAACCCGCTGACTTCTTTTTCTCATTTCACTCGTGGTCTTAAATTCATTTCGGGTTTGTATTACTGTACACATAGATTCGAATAAGTTGCAAAAAAACAAATATATAACAAATAAATGTTATCAAAAGCAATTTTTTCGTGTTTTTATTCAATTTAACATGTTTATTCAGCTCGAAAAGCATACAGTGTTTACCGATGTATTGGAAAATTCAAGATGGCGGCCGATTCTCTCTTTAACACGGTAAGTTTGGAAAAAGGTGTAATAAATAAAAAACCGGTTAAAATACTGTTAAAAACTCGCTCAATATATGTTACCGGTACATAGGTTGACATATATTCGGCGGGTTTTTAATAGTATTTTGTATAGTTTTTTATTTATAACACCTTTTCCCAAACTTACGGTGTTAAAGAATGTGTGAGACGCCATCTTGAATTTTCCAACACATCGGTAAACACTGTATTCCTTTCGAGCTGAATAAACATGTTAAATTGAATAAAAACACGAAAAATATATCCAGTTTTTATCGGTTTTTTACCTTCTCTGCAGAAGTACAAAAAAAAAAAAAAAAACAAAACGGAAGGTACTTTTACAGAATGTTAAACTAACCCTAACCGATGTTTTATGTTTAGTTTAGGAAAAGTCAGAAGAAATAAAAGTCATTATTGCATGAAATATACGTATTTAGTTGAAGTATTGTTTATGTCAATTCTTTCGAAGAAATTTAGCAAGAATACCTGTAAACCAGGAAATCGGTAAAATGTCATCATGGATGAATACTTGTCTATTATAATTTCTACCCTTGACAAAAACTTAGCCATAACAAAAGAGATTTATTGTTCAGATTGTTTTTGAGATTGATTTCTAAAAAGATATTTTATAAATAAAATCGACTTTAAAATTAAAGACTTAAATTACAATAATTGAATTTAAACATTCTTATTTCAATATTTGGCACATAACACCTGCAAAAATGATCACAATGTCAGGATTTCATTTTATTTCAGAATCGATGGCAAATACTAATATTTAACATTAGTTTATCATTTAAGCCGATAAAAAGCCCTTTTTTTCCGAGTCATAAAAGGATTTGGAGTTTCCTAATCAACCTTTCGGGTGCAGTTGCACGCTCTCAAAATAACTAAAGTGTTGGCTTTAAAAAAATTGGTTCATTAAAACTAAACAGGTTTAGTTTTAATAAAAAAAAAAAATTAAAAAAAAATCGCTTTGGTAATTAGATATGTCGTATGGTTATCCCTAATCGCTGAATAAAACCGCTAACGAGTTGAATGATTACGACATAAAATTAAACTCGGGTTCCTGAAACGGAAACTTCGTTTGTTTTTGTTTTTTTCTTATATATACATTGTTATTTTGTTTTCATTTTCAATCATTCGAACAGTTTTCTTTTTCAAGTAATCCAAGTTACAAAATTCCTACTGTTTACTATGCTAAAATCACAATGACTAATGTATACCTATTAACCCTTATCCTTGAGTGGCCTCTGGGCCTTGATAAGTGGTGACACCCATCTAAAAAAAAAAAATCACTCGAACAGTTTTCTTTTTATAATGTACAGTTTTAAAAGTTTAAAAACGATATAGTTTTTACATCAGGAAAATTAATGGGTCAGTTTTTACGATGTGCCCTGTTAAAATACTGTTAAAAACTCGCTCAATATATGTTACCGTGACATAGGTTGACATATATTCGGCGGGTTTTTAATAGTATTTTGTATAGTTTTTTATTTATAACACCTTTTCCCAAACTTACGGTGTTAAAGAGGGTGTGAGACGCCATCTTGAATTTTCCAACACATCGGTAAACACTGTATGTTTTTCGAGCTGAATAAATATATTACATTGAATAAAAACACAAAAAAGATATCCAGTTAGGTAGAAAAGTAACTTATCTTGCCTTTGATAACATTTATTTATATATTTGTTTTTGACTATTTTTTCGAATCTATGTGTACAGTAATCTTGCCAGGATGCGGAGGAAAATGAATGAAGGGGGAGGGGAATAAAATAAAAACATTTTGGAAACAGAGTAAGTTTGAAAGAATTGCTTTGCACAGAAAGAAATTAATGAAAAAATAAAATTAAATTTCTTTTCTTTCTTGATTTTATTTTTAGTTTTTTATGAAAAAGGAAGTCAAAATTAAGACTATAAACAACAATTTTTATTAAGAGCGAACCTCAGTCGTCAGGTCTGTAAAAAAAAGACGTGGAATAATAAATGTTTTCTAATACAAATTGTTTTTACTTATGTGTTCATTTGTCTCTTTGAAGTTCGTTTGTTTAATATATCGGTTTGCAATATAATTTTGTCATTCTGTCAGACTCAAATTTTAAATCTATATATCTATAAAAGTGAAAGTGTGTGTGTGGGTGTGTGTGTGTGTGTCTGTGTACATTTCCCTACGAAATAACTCTGTCAATTTTTAGTCTACAGACTCGAAATTTGATATACAGGGTACTGAGATTTGGAAAAATCTATGTGATCGGTTTTTAGCCAGAAATTTGGCGATTAAGGGGTCAAAGTTCAACGATTTGAGCTTTGAGAACTCTACCAAACTTCTCCGACAATTTTGGGTCTACACACTTTAAATTTTAGATATAGCTTCCGTGGACATGGATCTAACTTAATAACTTGATTTGAGCCCAAAACAATAAATTTTCAGGGGTCATAATAGGGGTCAAAGTTTAAAAATTACCCCCTTTTTTTTTTGCTCAGCATACACCTCCAAACATCCGGGCAACGCCGGGTACCCATGCTAGTATTTATATATAGATGTGATAGGTCATCTGTATCGTCGGTTGCAAAACCGATCATTACGAACTGTTTTAGATATCCATATCAAGCTCTCCTAAGCCAATAGTAATATATATATATATATATATATATATATATATATATATATATATATATATATATGTGTGTGTGTGTGTGTATGTGTGTGTGTATGTATATTAATTTCATGACATAAAACAAAAATCTAACAATTATTTTCAGAGGAAACGGAAGATAAGTAAAATCAGCGAATATACTATATAATGCATAAAAAATGGAACACTTTCAACATTTCCTTTTTTGAATCGAAAGAATAAGTGAAAAAATAATTTATCTGTGATATTATTTAATACAAAACAGTATAATATATTATCACAACTGTGTATATATAAATACATATATAAGCGAATCCTATGTATATATATATATATATATATATATATGGCGTTTAAGCTACATTGAATATTTAGCGTTTCATCCACTCTAGGATTCTTCATTGTAGCGTAAACGCCATATATTTTTGTAACTTACTAACTAGCTCTACGTACGTATTGAGCACTGTTGAAGTAAACACTTAAAGTTTACGAATAAATTCATATTTACATTTATAAATTTTGTGTGACTAAATTAATTAGTTATATGTATATATGTGTATATATATATATATATATATATATATATGTGGGGGGGGTGTTTGTGTTTGTGTGTGTAGTAAAGGAGAACAATAAAAATGGGAAATGAAATCACAAATACTATATATTGGTCAATATAGATTACTTCATTTATTCAATAAGGGAATACAAGCAATTCATTAGGGCAAAGAAGGGATTCTTTATGCCAAGGCATATCGAAGCCTAAGACTTCTCATCAGAAGAGTAAATAAGGGGCTGAGTAAAATAGTGGGGACGTTACGTGTTATGTGGGAATCATTAGAAACGATATAGGTCAATTAAAAGTATAGATGATGTTGGGGATGGTTTATCGAATTCTAAATGAGATATGAGAGTATTATGTAGAGTGTAATGTAGAAAGGTGTATACGGTCTTTATCATAGTCTTAAATGTGTGAGGTATATCTTTAAGGCTTAGGGAGAAGTATAGTGTGGTTTGGTGGTAATTCTATTATTTCGGGGTGTAACTTTTGTATTGTATGACGCCGTATACCAGATTATATTTCTTTTTCTTCTATTTTTTAAATTTTATTATAGTTATTGGTGTTTTATGGCTTATATTTGTTCTCAATATTTTTGTATCAATTATTGTTTAGAGCTATTAAATACATTTTCATAGCTTGAGTTATTGCTGAGTCTACTTATGATCGAGTAAGGAATCTGTTTTATAATTGATGGTGGGTGATCCGACGTTGAGTTTACGTATATTGGGTTAGCGTTATCTTTTCAATAGGATTAATATGTGTTTTTATCTAAATTTAACGTGACACCAATAACTATAATAAATTAAAAATGGAAGAAAAAGAAATATAATTTAGTATACGGCACCATACCATCAAATGTTAAAAACAAAAATAGGTTAGATCTCATCGAAAAGCACTTCCCCGTA
This sequence comes from Euprymna scolopes, assembly GCF_053919585.1. Taxonomy (NCBI): domain Eukaryota; kingdom Metazoa; phylum Mollusca; class Cephalopoda; order Sepiida; family Sepiolidae; genus Euprymna; species Euprymna scolopes. The sequence continues at coordinate 10,256,386 of NC_136489.1, forward strand.
ACAAAATTTTTAATAAAAATAACCTAAAGTTATCATAAAGTTGCTGCGCAAATTAAGAGATGATAATTAAAGCACATAATAACAAAACATTAAATAAAATTAATGAGAATAGCAACAAAATAAACAACAAAAAGTGGACAAAAATAAAACTAACACAAATGGCACATATGTAACTAGTAGAAATATAATAATTATTATTATTATTAATAATAATAATAATAATAATAATAATAATGATAATAATAAATATAATAATAATAATAAGAAGAAGAAGAAGAAGAAGGAGAAGAAGAAGAAGAACAAGAACAAGAACAAGAAAAGAACAAGAACAAGAATAAACCACCTTCGGACAAGGACAACTAGAATTAAAAAATAAATACAAATAACGAGCCAGATAAATGCAACTGCAGATCCCGCACACCTTGCCCACTTCAAAATAAATGTCTAATCAAAAGTCTACCAGGCCACCATATTTGCGAAAGAAAACCCGAATAACAAGAAATATTACGAAGGTGTGCCTTCCTTTGATTTAAAACCCGATATTGCGACAACAAATTGCAGTCAAATATTAAAAAAAAACAATGAAGACAACTCTAGCAAACAGACTTGGGAACTCAAAGAAAGCGGACGTTCGCCGGCAGTCGAATGAAACATAGTCAGACAGCAAACACATGCAGAGACCTAGGCAATCCATCCACTATGTCGTCACGGCAAATTTGCTCTCCTATTACTTAAAGAACCCTAAAATCTTTTAAACCATAAGGGAGACATAGCGAACAACTGTGTTCACAGAATAAACTTTACTCTAGGATAGCGATAAAAGTAAATTTACAATTAACAATAGAAAATAAATAAATAAAATAAACATACATATACATAAATTACCATATATACACACATATATATATATATATATATATAAACTCATATAAAAACAAAAAATCACACATTAAACCTAGTTTAAAATAGGTCAGCATGCTAGATATCTTCGCTCCCCGCTAAAATAGCATAAAAAACGGAAGGAGTGAATCGGAGGTCAACTGGTCTTTTGTCTTGTAAGTGCCTGCTTATTAGTTGATTAGGAAGGGTGGGGTGGAAGCTAGAAAGCTGGTCAGCTAACTAATAACCCAATAGAATATGCGTATATAAAAACGCGAGAATACTACAACTCCTCGCATAAGCTTGATGAATCCTAGTGTAGCTTAATTGCCATATATATTTTATAATTTACTACCTAGCTCTTTCTACATATTGAGCAATGCTGGAGAAAATATTTTAAGTTCACGCATAAATTTATACTTTCATATATTAATTCATGTGATTAAATAAATAGTGATATATATATATATATATATATATATATATATATATATATACTAGCTGTACCCGGCCACGCGTTGCTGTGGCTCAGTTTGTTAAAATGGAACACATATGAAAGTAGAGAAAAGTTTGATTCATTTTTTCAAGAGAATGTACAAATTATTTTTTAACAGATGTTAAGAAAATAAACAGAAAAACACTTCCATTATTAATTATGCAAAAAAATAAATAAAATGTTGATTTAGTGTTTCAATATGCTTATAAATTACGATAAAACTTGCTGAGTATGCACTGTTTTGCGGTTGTTGTAAAAATGGAACCTACACTTTAATTTCGCGTCGTTTTAATCTTTCTTAATTTTGTAATTGTGCCCCCAAAACGAATATAATCAAAACAGTAACATTCAACAATTGTACTTTATGTATATAAAACACAAAATCTTTATTAAAAAACAACATTTAAAAAAAAAAGTTAATAACGAAAGGGAAATAATTCCATTTTTAAACGAAAAAGTCAGTTTACCTAAATTACTGTATTAATGCTATTTTTTTAAGCAAGAAAAAAAAGGTAAATATCCAGATACGCTACTACAGAACACGACCACTCTTTGTTTTTTTATAGGTAATTGAGGTCGTTGACAACGAATCTGATAGTCAAACTTGGGGCAAATTTACCGTTTGCATGGTATTTACCCCTGAACCCACGAACTTCTTTCCACAATTTTGCAGCTTCCGTTTATGCTACGCGCATGCACGCTGTAGCATAAACGACGGCTTCACCAAGCAAACTACGTTGGGGGAGGGGATTTTTTTCCAGGACATAGAATTTTCTAATTTTCAAAAATACATTATAGCGCTTTTTGGGTTGAAAATTTAAAATTAGCTGAAAAAGAAATAAAATAAGAAAAGGAAAGCACACCAAGTTGGAGTAGGGGGGGTAATTTATCTGTTTTTTTTTTTACCTGGAACATCGAATTTTCAAATTTTCTGTAAGTAACGCACCAACATTTACCAATTAGAACACCATTTAACATTTTCCAAAGATTTTACTTTGTACATTGAGGGCGCGAGCGGGGGGGGCGGATGTGATGTTGCCGCGCGCCCCAACATCACATCCCCCCGCCCAAACAAATTAGAGTGGTCGGTGTTCTGTAGTAGCGTATCTGGATATTTACAAAAAAATATTTAGGTTTGGCTATACATTCCTAAACTCATTTAACCCTAAATAATTTAGGTGACTAAAATAGGAATCTAATTGAATCTTTTATTTCCTGAATAGTATGCGAGAATTAGAGGTTTTTTTCGTAATCTTACTGTAAAAATTATTTTTTATTGTTACAAATTACGATGCTTTAAAAGAAGCAAAACTAAATTCTTGCGTTTTTTATTTACTACGGAAAACCATAACTTTAGTAAATGTAATTTTTGTTTAAACAAAATAAAACATTTTCACTAAGTATTAAGTAAAAATCATTAGTTCATTATATTCTGCGATCATTATTTGAAAAATACTGCAATTTTCATTAAAATTCGTTAATTTCCTGATTTTTGGTGAATTTTTAAGTAAAGGGAGGAGTCAAAATGTGTATACACTTTGAGCGTTGCATTCATTTTGCGACCACGAGTGGTTAATTTAAATTAAAGTTCAATCACATGGTTACATTATCAATAAATCATTGAAAATTTACCGATATTGTAAACACATTCTGTTTACATTAAGACTGTAGTGTTTTTTTAGTGATGCAATGTTGTCAACTGAGATTTAAAAAAAAAACCGCGAGATCAGGAGAAAGAAATGTCCAGAAAATCGCTAGTAGAAAAAATCGATTTTATAGTGAGATTTAAGAATGGTTAGTCGAAAAAAAGGTGAAAAACAAAACAAATAATCAATAAATAATTGTTACCAAAGGCAATAAATGCTACTTTTTTTACTTACATGGATGAGTTTATTTTATATTTTAAAGTATTTTCAAACGCTTTTCTTAATTTTTTTAATAATCTAATGCGGTGTGTGGGTGCCAAATACCTCCAGATTTTCTAGAATTTCCCGCTAGATTGTAAGCGAAATCTCTAGATATAGCAGGAAAACAACTAAATTGTAACACTGGTCACGTGACAGGAAGCGGTAATAAATAACTGTCCCTAAATAAAAAAAATAGCCTCTCGGTACAAAGAAATCCACCTATTTATCACAGAAAAATTAAGTATAATGTTAAAATTAAAAAGAAATATATAAAAACACACATGGATATAGTAAACATATTATACCAAAACGTGGAAGCCATCCGTCCAGTAGTTTTTAGACAATTAATTCCGAACGAACCAACACTTACAGTTATATATATGTATATATATATATATATATATATATATATATATATATATATATTATATATATATATATATATATATATATATATATATATAAGCGATTCCTTGCGTGTATGAAACACGGAATATTCTTTATAGCTTAATTACCATATATTATTATAACTTACTCCCATATAAACAGTCCTGGTCAAAATCATAGGACCACTTAAGAAAGTAAGCGTTTACGCATAATATTTAATTTTTAATCAAACAAATGGTTAAAACCATTGCCAAAATGGAAAATATGATGGAAAAAATGAAATCTGCGTCATTCGAAACCTTAACCATAATCTAATAATTATTTTTTAAAAAACAAACATTTTTACCTGATCAAAATGATAAGACCATTTAATAAAATCGGCTAGTTTTGAAAAAAATGAATACGAAAAGCGTTCTATGCTACTAAAAGCAACTTGTTAGTAGATAAAAAAAAACATCTTTCTAAAGTATAACTGGCAAAATGGAAACCATTATCAGAGTTTAAGAGAGGAAGGATCATTTAGCTAAATAGAAGTAGAAGCTCTCATAGATCCATTGCAAACGAAGTGAATCGTAGCAAAACGGTCATCACAATTTTTTAAAGTAATCCAGGTCAATATGGGCACAAAACGAGTCCAGGTCGACAAAAAAAAATAATCCCATCACTGGATCGGCCTATCAGAAGATGTTTAAAAATAACTCCAGTATGAGCTCAAGTCGATTGACAAGACAAACAGCAGCAGAGTGCAGTCCTAAAACCATCAGAAGACATCTGAAAATAAAGGGTTTCAATCATTTAAAGCGACTGCAGAAACCACGTCTTCCTGAACAGCACAAAACTAACCAACTTAAATATGCACCCAAATACCAGACTTGAGCTGAAGAGAATTGGGAAAATGTAATTTTCTCCGATGAGAAAAAGTTTAATCTAGATGATTTAGATGGATTTCAACACTATTGGCATGATAAAATTTTGCCCAAAGAGACTTTTTCAACTCGACATAATGGAGGAGGATTTTTAATGATTTGGGTTGCTTTCTCGTCAGCTGGGACCCTAAAGTTGCAAGTAGTGAAAGGCCGGCAAACGTCATTGAAGGACATTTCAATGCTTGAAATGCTTCTATAACGACTGAAGGTCCACGTCTGTGTGGAAGAAATTGGATTTTCCAGCAAGACAACACTGCGATACACACTTCTCGACAAACACGAGAATACTTTTCTTCAAATAATATAGAATTGTTAGATCATCCAGCATGTTATCCGGACCTCGATCCAATTGAAAATCTTTAGGGATGGACGGCAAAAGAAGTGTTCAAGGATAGAACCCAGTATAATTCGATAAAGGAACTTTCTGATTAAGTTTTTAGTACATGGTTTAAAATTCCTTCGCAACTGATAATAAACTTAGTTGCAAGCATGCCGAAGAGAATTTTCGAAGTAATTCGTAATAATGGATGCTATAGTAAATACTGAGACCCTTTTTATTAATTTATAATTGCCTTTTGTTAGATAAATTATCAGTGGTCTTATCATTTTGACCAGGTGAAAATGTTTGTGCTTTTAAATTATTATTAGACCAGGGTTAAGGTTTCGAATGAAGTAGATTTAATTTTTTCCATCATATTTCCTCTTTTGGCAATGGTTTCAACTATTTGTTTGATTAAAAATTCGATGATATGCGTAAATGCTTACTTTCTTTAGTGGTCTCATGATTTTGACCAGGAATATATATATATATATATATATATATATATATATATATATATATATATATATTCTATTTTTTATTACTGTTTTATCTGTGTGGATACATATGTTTCGGATGTTGGACCGTGTTTATGCTCTGTCAGCCTCGTCAGACCATACAGAAATGGTTGGTTAATATTAGGAAGAATTTTTTTTTAGGAGGAATACGAGGGGGTTGAAAACATTACCCCTATATTTTCTCCTTCCCCCCTTCTGTTACTTTCCCTCCTGTATTCCCCCTAAAAACAATTCTTTCTTATACTAACCAACTATTTCCATAAGGTCTAACTAGGCTGTTAGATAGTAAACACAGTCCAACATCCGAAACATATGTAACCAAACATATAAAACGGTAATAAAATATAAAACACATATTTGCTCTGCAATAGTATTGAGTACTCTCTACAAGTTTTTACCAATTACCGGGTTTACCAAATATATATATATATATATATATATATATATATATATATATATAATATTCATATATATATATATATATATATATATATATATTCATATATATATATATATATATATATATACACTCATTCTATATTTACATATATTGTCTTCTACATAGTGAAGGTTTCATTCTATCCTTGTTTTTTTGTGGGATAGATTAGCAACTACCTTAATCAAAAGTTTAAAACTCGACCGCTGTTACGCTATTTTGCTCGGCTAAATTGGGTATGTGGAATTACCATGAACATATATTTTCTAGACGTGTTGCACAAAGAACCTTGTAGCAAGTTGCTATTTCTCTCTTTAATATACTCAACCATGACAGTGAAAATTCATATACACAGCTTCAAAATGTTATAAGTTTAAAATACACATATACTTAAACGTATAGTAGTGGTAGTCTGCACATCAATAATATATAAAATGCATGCAAATGTAATTAATCTTATCTGCTTTTGATTTTAATCTGCGCTAATTGATGGTCAAATACGTATAAATATAATCTTATCAGTCGTATTTTTATTGTTTTAATTACATACTGATTATCATATTGTTCACAATATATAGTAACGGCGGCCCAACCGCTCGATCGAAAAATATTTTTTAATATATTGTAATTTATGCAAATCACATATTTATTATAGAGCAAATACCTCGTTGAATATCACACTATACACCATGATTTAAATGTTAAAATTCTATGAATTGCGTTCCATTAGTAGGACGCGAAACCTAGAAAGCGCTCAAACCTCATAGCTACCAGGTCAGCTAACAACATATGTATATCAGAAATGTAGGAAGTAACCCTACTTTACTTTATAAATGTTTATTCACGCATTAGCAGAAAGGAAAAGTTTAAGACATTTTAATCTGCCAAGTTCCAATATATTTTTTACCACTTCACATGCATTTTCACCGAGTAAAAACTAAATCAGTTTTATTCCACTATATCCTAATAACCTGTATATCAAGTTTCTATTATTTGGATAAAATATTAAAATGTTGGTTTTATAGACAACCTTCCTAACATGGGCAAACAGATAAAACTATTATGTATATATATGAAAAAAATGTAAGAGAAAGAGTGTCAGAGAGAAAAAGTAGGTATAGGGCGATAGACATATGAATGATGTAAATCTTTAAATGCCTGTAAGATACGTTGACAGGTCAATTCAATACTATCAATCAAAAGAGAGAACTACAGTGACATTAATCCGGTTAGAGATTTCTAATACTTATTGTTTTCGTAGAACGATAGCATGTTTATAAATTGCCTGCCAAGTCCATCTGTTTAATACATTCATGCCTATTCGGATTACAAATTAAGCATACAATCTACAATTCCTTAAACCTGTGAGATGATCTAATATTTTCTGTAGATAATGGAACATAAGTACTCTGTCTTCCGTTGGACTCTTCTCGTTATAAAGCAAACAGGCATTGGAACAATAAAAACGATTATACGTTTCATCTGACTTGTGATAAGATAATGTGTTTCGGATATCCCCGTGGCTTATAGTTCATGTGACTTCGGACAACGTAATAAATTGATGTTGCATCACTTGCAAAATACATTTGGATATCCCAAGCACAAAGGGGACTGACAGGACAAGGAGTGCATAAGAAAAAACAAGATTTAATAATAAGTATCCGGACTTTCATTTTATGGGAAATTTTGTTGGTTCTACACACAGAGCACTCTAGGCCCCTTCTTATGGAAGACTGTCAATGACCTTTTCCACAGCCTCTTTCGTATCCTAAGATTTTCCATGAGCTTAAAGAATAACAAAAAGGCTAGTGCCTTCGTGCATATATTTGGTATCTTGAGTTATTCGCGAATACTTGCGTGTATATTTCACACAATGACATCAAACTGTCAACTTATTGTCTCTATAGATATATAATTGGCATTATTCATAATAGTCTTTGTTTGGCCAGTAAACTCTGGTTTTCTGACTTCTTCCGTCCTCCAACATCTCTGATCATACCTCACATATATCCTGCCTTTCTTTTAGCCCTTATATCACTAAAAAAAAACTAATGCTTCTTTCATGCAAGTTGCATTACATGCGTTTCTGTGGCATCTTCACTGTTTCAAATCTTGCATATTGTTTTTTTAAAGTGTTCTTATTGTTAGACTGCATTTTTGGAAATTCACTAGTTGTGAAAGTCAGACTTTAGTAGAGTGTATTCCAGTTCCTACTGTAGATGTGGTTTAAACCTGAAATCATAAAATTGGTCAGTCTCAGTCATCTATAAGATGTAGAAAACTTATCTAGATTTCACGATAAGTATAAAAGTCCTGTACAATACAGTCTGGAAAGTTATTGAAGGCACCTCCATACGTAAATAATAGTAACTCTTTAAATTGGGTTGCATTGTGAAGAGTTACCAGGGATTGCCTACTGGGTATTTAGGGTCCATACAGCAGCTTGAATACTATAATTAAAAACGGGAAATATAGATAATTGTTTTCATTGTCATCAAATTTTTTTGTGTTTAATGTATATTTTGGCTTGGCAAAGAATGAGACATCTATACTAGTTTTTTTTTCACAATTCAAAAAATAATAATTGACATTCAAATTCTATTTATTGTTGTAAACATACTGCAACTTAACATATTTAAATATATTTTCGAATAAGAGCGTCCTGGATATTATGCCGTCATCCAACAATGTATGCTGTCTACTAGCAAAGAATATTACAGAATAGTTATGTATGTATGTACGTGTATTAACATTTTGAAAACATATCTTCTTTTAGGAAATCAGCTTAATTCGAAAAAGCATTAAAAAAAGTTGTCTTCCGTGTCAATCATTTTATTTGTTCAAAATAACGCAACCGGTAGCAAACAAATACAGAACAGCTCTCTATGTGTCTTTCTATGTCTCTCTTCTTATATATATATATATATATATATATATATATATATATATATATATATATATATATATATATATATATATATAATTGGTTTGATAAAATCTTATTTTTATCCAGATTGTGTATACCAATCCTTCAATCTATGTTTTACACAACAAAAGAGCTCATATAAAATAATAACATTATAATTACATTCCAAGATCCAAATATTTATGTTTCATGCAAAACAGCTCCGCTTATACGTTACACTTCTAGTACATTTTTTAAGATTTTATAATAAACAATTTTTTTTAAATTTTATCATAAACAAAATGAAGTAAGATAGTTGCCGGAACCAATAGATTGTGTTTTATCTTTTATGATATTTTTTCTCTTGCAACATTATATTGCCTTGGATTTATCTATCCAAGGAAAATCTTCTAATTTTTCAGAATTTTTTTTATGCACGTAAAGATACGCTATTGACATAATATTAATCATTTGTTTCTGCATAATGAGACTGGTCTGTAAAAATGCAACGTACTTTTACACACATACACTCACACACACGTATAAATGATGGAGTATGTAAGTACCCTCATTGGACCATGTGTAAAAAATTAACATCCTGTGTAGCAGCAAATCCTGGAAACATCAAACTGAAAGGACAGTTAGAAATGCCTTATATACCATACATTACGACCATGTAATCCCTACAGCCACCTACTTTGTCAGGTTTTACAGCAGCATTTTCATTATTATATGGAATAAGTCGGAAGAAGTGGCAACCTTGGTTGAAGTGAGTGTCTCTAATGAATAGAGAAACAGTACAAATATCAAGGTATCATTTATGATATGAAAAGAAACTGGCATTTAGGGGGATATCGATCATACAAGTTAGTATAGGTGCTACATGGCTTATGAAGAAGTCCATGAAGTCCGACCTAACTAGTATTCCTGGTGAAGCAAGTACAAAACAGATCCAGACAATTGCATTGAAGCGAGGATACTAAACAGACCTCTCGGTTGGTTCCAATAAAAAAACATGGCAATGGATGCAGCTGGTTTTGCTGCCCCATACCCAGCTTTACCATCTTCAAAGAAAGGAAATAAAATGAACTATAAAGCTACATGAATAGATACATATACAGATGAAGAATATATAAGCATATATGTGTCTTTTCTCAGATTTAAATCATGTTAAATTCGAGTTCTAATAAAGAGCATGAAGAAATCATTGCAGTTTGGTAAACGGGTTTCACTAACATTTAAAAAAAATACCATCTCTTATATCAATATTATTTATTAGTAACGCAAAGATTCATAATATATCTGATAATATGCCTTAGTATCTCTTCTTTCGATGATTTTTTTATTACATTTGTAATGTATATATATATATATATATAATATATATATATATATATATATATATATATATATATATATATATATATATATATATATATATTCTTGTTTGACCGATAAATCGGAATCGGAATCGAGAATAATACAAATTGAAAAATTCGGGGGTTTCGGAATCAATACCGGAATCCGAAAAATCAGTGCCTCTTTTCCTATGCTAAATCGAATCTTTTAATTGTCTTTTTTATTTGATTTTATAATAAGCACAATCTCCATTCAAGGGAATACTGATAAAATAATAAATATTTATTGATTTTAAAATATTAGAAAAGCAAAGATCTATAGATTATCCTCAACAAGTGTATTTTTACATTTAGGAAAATATCTGCATATTTAACATATGTTTTTTTTTTCTATGACAGGGAAAATTGCAACACTTTAGTTAAATATTTAGAAATTTATAAAGAATCGGAATAGGAAACGTAATTGTTTCCGAATCGGTAATTTAGCACGGAATCGGTAATTGCATCGAAATCTGGAAAAATATACGAATCGTCCTATCACTAATATGTATATATATATATATATATATGCATGTATATATATATATATATATGTTTATTGTTATACAAACATGCTCACATCCCGCTGCTACTTGACTATTAAAATGTTCAATGAATAAAGATTATTCATTGAACATTTGAATAGTCAAGTCGCTGCCTGATGATATCTCTTGTTTGATTGAACAAGTGGATGTTTATAGCAGCGGGATGTGAGCATGTTTATATAACAATAAACACGTATTCTCAGCTCTTTTTATTGAGCACTATCTAACAACCTTGTTGAATTCACCAGTCCAATACTTTTGAATAAAAAAACCCCGAGTATATATATATATATATATATATATATATATATATATATATATATATATATATATATATATATATATATATATATATATATAGTAATGAGAATCGACGTAGTCTGGGATTGAGTGAGGATCATATTTTATTGTTTTCGAAATAAGCGAAATCCCCCATTTTGCAATCAAATCAATGCCCTAGATGGGAACTTGCCGTGATGTACTGGAAGGAAGTTCTACATGGCTTCCACAGTGAATCCGTCCACTATACAAAAGTCCATATTGAACTGTAGAGAATCTACAATTGATTTTATAAATTATCTGTATTTACTACTATTGATGTTATTAAATGTATCAGCATTAAACGTGTAAAATGTAATGTCGTAAGATCATTTTATATAATTAAAACAAACATTAATTTTTATAAAATAAACCCTTTCTTAAAATTTCCCACACTGGATTTTACTAGTACAATTTTTCTACTTCTTGCGTTTTTGATTTTTTTTAAATTTCTGAGTTCGACAGAAACATTCCCAAAATCGAGAGGATAAACCTAAAAAAGATAGGAGGTTACGCAAATTCCAAAATAATGATTAAATAAAGAAGTCCGAGTTTTACCAAAGTTAACACTTTGATACATAAATCATAAAGGAATCTGGGGAGGTTTATCACCACACAAACAGAAAGCATATTTTTTAACACTTCGGATTATTGTTCTCATCTTTAGTGCTATTTTTACAGCGTTGCGATTGTTTATAATATGGTGATGCCTGCGTAAAAAAATCGCAACGTTGTAAAAATAGCACTAAAGATGAGAACGATAATCCGAAGTGTTCACAAAAATATGCTTTCTGTTTATGTGTTGATAAAACTCCTCAGATTTTTGCATGATGTCGACTTGTATTAAAGTGTAAACTTTGGTAAAAATCGGACTTCTTTATTTAATCATTTTGTTTCGATTATCGATTGTCGATACTTATCGGAGGCATTCTAATTCAAAAATTTTAAATCACTCCTAGACAGATCAAACGCCTTCCTCAAAAATTTTAAAAATTAGCCCTACCGGTTTCGAGTCCATAAGGAAATCGTTCATTCTCTCTCTCTCTCTCTCTCTCTCTCTCTCTCTCTCTCTCTCTCTCTCTCTAACACACACAAATATTCTTCATATAATACTATGATAGATTGATTATATATATATATATATATATATATATATATATATATATATATATATATATATACTAGCATGGGTGCCCGGCTTTGCCCCGGTATTTGGAAATGTATGTTGAGCAAAAAAAACTAAGTGGTCATTTTTTTTAACTTTGACCCCTATTATGACCTCTTAAAATTTATTGTTTTGGGGTCAAACTAAGTTATTAAGTTAGATCCATGTCCAATGAACCTATATCTAAAATTCCAAGTGTTTAGACCCCAGATCGTCGGACGATTTTGGTAGAGTTCTCAAAGGTCAAATCGTTGAACTTAGACTCCTTAATCGCCAAATTTCTGGCCGAAAACAGATCACATCGATTTTCCCAAACCTCAGTACCCTGTGTATCAAATTTCGAGTCTTTAGACTTAAAAATATGTGTGTGTGTTTTGTACACACACACACACACACACACATACATATATATATATATATATATATATATATATATATATATATATATATATATATATATATATATATATATGTTAACACATATACAGTAACATATGCCGAAAAACATATATCTTATAATTTCTTCGTTCAGATAGCTGTACTTTGCATTTTTCCGTCACCTGCTTTCTTGTTTGTATAAGCATGGAGAAATTTAAATGTAATTCCAACGGGCATTTCAGTACAAAACGGCCTGTACTCTATCTCTCTCGATATGGATCTAAACTGTAGTCGCTTAGTTCAATCGGCAATATGCATTGTCTCGGATCAATAGGAGTTTAATAAAGTAGATTGTGCAAACCTTGATTCAAATTTACACGTCCGGGCACACGTATGTTGGCTGGGCAGGAACCATGACTAATTGTGGGGAGTGTAGTATTTTCTGTACGCATCATAATATATTCTCAGACAATAGCTTTTCTTTTTATGTGTACAACATCCCCTATTTTTTAATGTTTATTTAGAATATGTTCTGTTGTCAGTATATAAGCCAACCAGGCATACATGTTTCATGAAGTATACGTTCATTAACTCCTTTTTTTTCAAGTCAACGTATGTAATTCATTCAATATGGTATCATCTAAAACAAGTAAGAAATGCAAGCGAGAACGTATATAGTTGCTAGTACACTTATAGATATAGATAGAAAAAAAAAGAAACAGAAAGAGAAAATAAGAAAAGAAAAACAAAAGCAGACTACGGAGAATGGGGATACATGCTTTGAAAGTAAACGAACTTGAAATAAAAATTTCTACAATTTGGGTGGGCGAAAAATTCCTAAAATGATGAAATTAAAACAAAATAAAATCCCAAAGCGGAAAAAAACTGCTTTGAGTCGGGGGAATAGCCCACTTAAATTAGCGCTTATGATGATGAAATAAGAAAGAACTTGTTCAAACCATAACAAAGTTAAATGTATTTCTCCTGAGCGTGTTTGCCTGAGAAAGGTTTAACGTAGTTTGTCTCGTTTTCTTTCTCACACTGAAAAAGAAAACATGAAATCTAAACTAATTTAGTAAAACAAAGGTGCCTTTTAACTTTCGGGAATTTAAGACGGTAAATGCAGAGAGGACATATTTTATAATGGAGTTAAATATAGTTGCATTTCAGAATTTTTAAAAGGCATGCGTACGAATACATACACGCACGGATATATCATATATTTATTATATCCACTTATGTGTATATCAATATATATGTTTATATGCACAAACACATACACTGTTGGCAAAAAAGAAGCCCGCGCGTGTAATTAAAAAAAACTGCAAATTTAAGCTAAATTTAATGTAACTGTTTAAATAAACTATACCTCATTTGATTGACCTTTTATTCTTCTATATTTTTACCTGTTCTTGTTTGACTTTTAATTGAAATATTAGAGTGTTCACGTCAATTAAAAAAATAAATTCAAATTTTGCCGCTCGATTAGAAGTAATTTTTTTTTTTAAATTTACGTGAACACTAGAATATTTCAATTAAAAGGCAAATATGAACAGGTAAAATTATAGAATATTAAAAGCCGAATCATATGAGGTATAGGGTGTTTAAACAGTTACATTAAATTTAGCTTAAATTTGCAGTTTTTGAAAAAAGTAAAAGTGCGGACTTGTTTTATGCCGGCACTATACGTATATAGGAGGTGTATTCAACAAGTTTTCAGACCTTTTTGTACAGGCATTGAAAATCGGTGTCGAATCCTGTAAATTTCAGTAAGTTATTGCTACACATCTTATGAGATGACAGAACAATTTTATGATTGCAGGTTAAAATGGAACAGCTACAGCAGTAATCAGAATACACTCTAATAAACTTGATTAGCACAGCTAATAAATTTTTAAAATACAATCTGGGCATAAGAGCACTTTAGAAGAACGATATCCAATAAAATTCTGTTCCAAACTTGATAAAATTCTACAGAAACTTATGGGGTGCTTCAGATTGCTTTTACGTAATTTTGCATGAATCGAACATCAGTTTTCAAGTAACATAAGAGATGCAAGGAGGGCAGGGAGTCTGTGAGGTATGATGAGATGTGTGACAGGAGATAGGCAGTCTGAACACAATCGATGATTAACCAAATAAAAAATTTCATGGATAAAAACTATCGTGTTTTTATAATGACAATAACTGCACAGTTTTATGCCAGTGTGGGTAATGTACGCACCATAATTTGCGAGGAAGTGAAGATGCGGAAGATTTGCGCAAAGTTTGTCGCAAAGGTGGCATATTCTTGTAACATACTATTTGACAAATATAGGCATAAATACTCATACTCTTAATAGTCAAACTTGTTCATTGTGATATTTGGTTATTCCCTAAGCCCTAAGAAAACTTTATAAGCTCTCGTTATGAGACAACTGAGGAGAAAAAAGAGTATGTGATGAGGGCCATTGGCACGTTCACACAAGAGGATTACTTCTAAAATACATGAGATGTTCGTACTATCAATAAAAGTGACCTTACAAAAAGGTTCTGAAAACTTATTGAACGCAACTCATTTATGAACACACATATGCACACGAGCACACAGATGAATAGATATTTAGATAGATATCCAAAAACACTAAATATAAACATCAAACGCACGTACAATCCATTCATATGCATATATATATATATATATATATATATATATATATATGTATATATATATATATACATACATATATACACGCACGCACATATAGAGGGTGGCACAAAAACGGGTCCAACTCTAATTAGGCCCCGTTACTTAATGTTTTGTTCGAATGAAATGAAACTTTTGTTATAACTAGTTTATTATATTCAAAACATCACATCAAAACACAAGGGTATTTGGCCCTTTTATCTCCGTTCTACAGCATAGGTCTAGATGGCCTCCATTTAGCTTTTGTTTTTTGGGGGGTTACACTGTATATATGTGCAGGTATGTGTGTGTGCGTGTGTGTATATGTTGTGTGTGTTTAAATTGAGAAACGAATATGCAAATTCGAAAATTTCCTTTCATGAATATGAACGTAATCCTGTTGATACACCGCTTCTTGTTTCAACACCGACGTTTATAAATACCTTGTGCTGTATGTGCTAGACGATTTCTCAACTATGTGTAAAACTAAGGTTATTAAAATTATCTGGTCTGAACGAGAAATACATGCGACTGATGATTGCTTGTCTCAACGAAAAACATGAATTGTATATTAAAACTGATTACAATTTAAATATTAGAATATTTACATGCATTTTGTTAAATTATATTAAGTACTTTATGCTTTTTAATTTTTTGTTTTTGATGCGTAATCGATTAATATTATAAGGTTATCCCAAATGTGCGTAAACTCTGATGAAATGTTTATTTTGATGCTATTCTTGTTTTGTTTAGATATTTTAGAATATAAAACTGATTCCCATTTTTCTATTCCAGATGGCAATGGATTCAATTTAGCTGCGAATCAAGTCACACCCCGCCAGGTAAACGATAAGCAAGTCTAAAGAGCAGAACGGCGTTGAGGGTCTCTTACAGCCATCCTATAGTCCTGAGGGTGCACGATCAGATTACGGCCTTTTCCGCTCAATGCAACATTTTCTTAAAGGCTGCATATTTTACTCGTTCGATGAAGTCAGGCAAGCGTGTAAAAAATTTTTTAAATCAAAATCTTACTATTTGGCATTGCTCGGTCGAAAGATTCGCTTAAATATATCAGGCGGATGATTGAGAAAATCCTCTATATTATACTGCACCTAATACAGTTTAGCCAGAAAAAACCAACACACACACACACACACACACACACACACACACATATATATATATATATATATATTGTGTGTATATGATTTTCAGAATGTGAGAGACTATATATAATAAATTGCACAGCCAAACAACGTCGCAGCACACAAGAATCATGGCAATCAATGAAGCGGAAGTCCAAGACTCGAGTTTCGCCCTCATTTGGTCTTATCAGTTATACACATCCGAACTGTCGGGTTTCGAATCCTGACTTTATGATGATAGAAGATGAAAGGAAAACAAGAGATCAAAGAGTTAATGATGCATTTGAATTCGATTTTGTTAAGAAAAAAATGATCTGTGTGCGGCCCCCACAATTCGTAATAATGAAGATATGATTTCTAACGACAAGCTGATATTTTTAATTTCTATGCATTGCCTCCTCACGAGGGCAAAGTGACATGATCGGTTTTGCGTATTGTTATATGACTTCGCAAATGAGAAACTGACTATGGGTCAAAATAAGATACTATAATCTTAACCTGAAGTGAGAACAGATTAGACACCTCGATAGTCTGGGACGTGAAAACATCAGTGCAACTATAAATGAATGAATCAAACTTGTTCTCTCATATTTACCAATGCACCCAAAAAAGATTCATTTGTCATGTAATCAGGCTAAATAAATGCTATTAAACTTTAAATAATGTCATCTCTTTTAAAATAGAAATGTGTAACTAACTAGAAATAGTTGTCATATTGGTAAGGAACAAATTTCCGAATAAAATACTCATCCATAAAGCAAGCATTCATGAAAATTACAGATTGTTACGAAAGACTTTAGGAATGGCCTTCTTAAAGGCGAAAACACGAAATCACGAAGAAAGAACGTATAGATAATCAAACAGTAGGACCCCTAGTCTTCTGATTAAGATTACACTGTATTGTAGGAAAAAAGTGTGTCATGAGTAGAACTGCAAATCTATTAGGGAAGTTTAACAGCGTTCTCTCTAACTTGTATTACGGTAGTTTCACTTTTCCCTTTGTGTTTATGTAATGGTAGGTATTTGAGTGTCTCGTGTGAAATAATTTTAGAGATGATCCTGGCATGAAGGCAACACCACCATTAACAGCAAGGGCAATATTACACAAGTGTTCATACATAAATAGAAACTTGCAAGTAGAGATTTAAAATAGGACATAAAGTGGAAAGAGAGAGACACAGGGAAAAACATATACATACACAACTGATCTATTTTTGCAGCATCAATTAATTTTTCTGTTTTCTGGAGCATCAATTGTTTTTTTTGTTTTCTATTAGTTTTATCAATATTAGTAGTAGCAGTAGCAGTATCATCAGAAGTGCCCGACTTCAACGCAGATGCCTAAAGTCCTTACTACTAAACAAACACTTATTTCTATAGATTTGGAAAAAAAAACGTGATTTTGCTTGTAATGCTCTTATGCGTCATGTTATTGGCTCCCTGTCCGATATTTTTATGCTTTATTTCCGGTAGAGACCGGATATTGTCTTGCGTGTCAGCTTGAAGCAGTACAAAAAGAAATTGTGGAAAATATGACGCTTTTTTTTTTACTCGACAAAAGAAATAGAAATCGAGAACAATTTTCTGGATGCAAATATAAAAGAAAATAAACTTTCTGCGTGGTGGCAGTTTTTACCCAGATATGTTTGTTTATTGCTTTCTGACTTGAACTGTTCGAATATCCTAATACAATGTATATGGTCGAGTGCAGCAGTTCGAATTTCTTGTTTCATACGCCTATCAAGTCTTAGTTTTAAGAGAATACGTTTTCAAAAAAAGAATATATATTCTACCCAACAAAAATAATATCAATGCTAAATAATATTTTATCGATAACTAACTTTTGTGTCGTAACACAATATTAAAAGAAGAAAATCAAGTCGAGGTTTGTTTAACAAACGAAGTGTATTAACATCACAGATACAAAGGTAGGAATACGGGTATAACTCACTGGCGCTAAGCTAGACGGTAGAGTACTGTCGCTCCTTCTCACCTGTGTAGATATTACTGGCACTATATATATATATATATATATATATATATATATATATATATACATATATATATATATATATTATATATATATATATATATATATATATATATATATATATATATAGTGAGAACATGGTTAATTTCGATTTTGCATAAAAAGCCGGTATAACACCCGCCCCCCCCTTTGAAATTATTCCATCTGAGGATATCCTACTCAACTCAACTGATTTTCGTTTTCTTTTTGACCTCCTATTCTCAGGAGCTGTCTCTGGTATGGTCACCTAAAAAGTATCAAACGCTCTGTCCAAGATGCCCTCCTCGAGCGATCTGGCCACCACATTGTTCGTGTGTCTTTTCGCAATTTAATAGTGTTACGTTTGTGCACGAAATCTGGCCTCTTAATCATATAGACCATGTTGCCTATTTGTTTTTCAACAATGCCGGACTCCCAGACAGTTTATTATTTTTTGGAATCTTATAGAAGACTCGTTCGCCAACGTTTTTTTTTTGTTGTTGTTTTTTTGTTATCGGTTTTTGAGGTTTGGCCTATTCTTGTTTGGTAACAAATTTGGGAAAATCGATCTAACTTACGTCCGAACATGATCTCAGCAGGTGTCCTCGACATTCGACGTGACTCTATAAACATGTAAAATGTGTTAGATTGATTAACCGTCGAAGATCCACTAGCTTTTTTAAGAGCTCTCTTGAATCTATCAACGTATCTCTTCGCTTGCCCATTTTCTCGGGTGGTATTGTGGAATGGTTATATGCTCGATAGATAATCGTCACAAAAATATTTAAATTTAGTAGACGTGAACTCCGTTACATTGTCTGTAGCAATAAGTCTACTAACCCATAATTAACGAATAGTTCATACAGGAAGTTAATAGTTGTCTCGGATGTGGGGTTCTTGCATTTTAGTATTTCCGGTCATTTAGATAGGCTGTCTACAATAACTAGATAATAGAACCCCTTTAGACGTCCTGCAAATTCTAAATGAATTCGCGACCAGGGTGGGTCCGGTTTTACCCACGATCCGAATTGAGTCGGAGGAGCTTTCATAGGTAATGTGCATCCTCTACACTTCCCGACGTTTTCTTCTATATTCTAATCCATGTTTGGGCAAAAAACGAAAGAGCGCATAAGGCTATTCATTCTTGATATGCCTGAATGTCCTACATGGAATACCGTGAGTATTCTTTTTCTGTGGTGTTGCAGGAATTACACATTGTCGCTATGTAACAGGACGTTATCGCAAATTGAATAGATTCTCTCATCAAGTTAGTTATTGTTGATTTTTTTCTTTCGTGCTTATAATAAATTCGTCTACCTCTGCCTTACTCTTAATCTCATCAAGCGTTGCTGTAAGTTCTCTTATCGTATAATATAAAGTATTTTTACCTCAACTTCCGCTTGAATAGCTTCTATTACCATATTGTTTTACATGGTAGTCACCACTTATCAAGGCCGGAAGCCATTCGGGGATAAGGAGGTACAGTAATCAATGGGATGATATCGTAGCAATCGTTAGTAATGAAGATTTGATAAAGTGTCTTACTTTAGGGGATGGTTTATCAGAAATTTATTTTTGTTGGACTTAAATATATTCAAGTTGTAGTCAGGTGGTAAACAGGCAAATGGAAAAGAAGGCCACAGACATGCACTCTTAAAAAAGAAGCTTTGTCCATGGAATCTACGTTTTGATTTAGGCACAGATAAAGAATACGGAAATTTATTGACAGTGGTTTCAGTTAGACAAGCACTTGCTATAGAAATTGTGCCATAATAACGATAAAACAAAGACAGGCTCGCAACGTCATTCTATGGGAGAGAGGTTGCATGGAAGACAAAAGGGCAACTCGCACTGGGCGAAGAAGTCTATCTTGTACTCTGTCAAGGCAAGATATGTTGTTTTCAGCAGCTCCTACCCAGATGTGGCAGCAGTGATCCATCCTTGGACGTACTTGGCTTTTGTATAGTTAGAGAATTTCATCAGCAGTGATATATGTTCTGGTACGGTAGAAGGATCCTACAGTTTTTCCAGCGACCTTGGCAACAGACTTGATATACGTGTTCCATTTCAGGTCAGGAGTAAAGGTCAAGCCCAGAAGCTTATCAAAACATGGAGCCTCCCCTAGACGAGAGCCATCAATTTCAACTGATGCCAGATGGGGATCAGAGCGTTGCTGATGTAAAGATAGAACCTTGGTTTTAGGAGCATTAAAAGTGACCAGCAACCTCTTTATCTATTGTACCACGCGCTCAAGATCAGAAAAGAGAAAATTAGAGAGAACTTTGCCATTTACGGGCTTCAATGTTTTGCCATGGATGGTCGTGTCATCAGCATAGATGTCAACGAATGATTTAAGTATGTGTTTTGGGAGATCATTGATATAGATCAGGATGAGAGTTGGGTCCAGGATGGACCCTTGAGGGACTCCAGCATTAATACTGTGCGCCTCTGATTTCTGTCTATCAACCACTACTCTTATGAGCCCATAAAAGAGAACAGATTTAATGAGTGAGACAATATTTCCAGTTATACCTCAGCTGGAAATCTTGTGAAGTAGGACTGTATGCCATACCTTATCGAAGGCCTTATATATGTCAAGGGCAATTGCCCTAGAAATATAGCCTTTGTCGAGAGATTCGCTAATCCTAAGAGATATAACCGTTAGCACATCCGCTGTAGATCTCGCAGAACGGAAACCATATTGCATGTCACTAAGAAGTTATTTCTACTGAGGTGGTTGACTATTTAATATGGATTTCAGCAACTTACTCATGGCACACAGGAGACTTATTGGTCTGTACTAAAAGGGAGATGAATTATTTCCTGAAATCTTAAATACAGGGCATACCGATGAGGTTTTCCGGGGTGTTGGGAAGCACTTATCCTTAAGGAAACGCTTAAACAGTTTTGTAAGTACAGGGCCAAGTTCTGGTTTAAGCTTTTTCAACACTATAATTGGAATGCTGTCAGAGCCAGTTCCTTTGCTGGAATCCTGATTAGCTTGGCGACATCACGCACATATATTTGTATGATGCATAGCATGTCTGTTATAGGAGGAAATACTGGGAGATGATGGCCTTCGTTACATAGGGTAGAATTAGCTGCAAAGTTTTTAGCAAATGGTTTGGCCTTGTGTGATGTGCCAATTTATCCCAAGTGCCACGGAGAAGAAGTAGCCACACAGCCACATCCAACATCTCAGGTATGATTTTCTTCTTAAAGACCCTATTGACTGGTCATCTTCACATCTTCATGAGACCACTTCTAAGACAATTAGTGTAACAGCTGAAGCCGGTAACACCCCAGTGACCGGCTGATCGTGTTATACTGATATGGACGAACCTCAGGTTCATTGATGATCGTTGGGATAGAACGCACGGTTCCGTTCAGGATCCTGTTTGCTATTTGCCAAAACTGGTGGGAATCAAACCACTACTCAGCCATGTCACGATTGTCCTGATACAACGCAACAAATCGTTCACAGTCAACCGCTAAGCTTTGTTGTTTGAAATTCCGCTCGTTTTAAAGTTTATCTAAACCGCGACGCTTGATTTCAGCGTCTTTATTTAAGACCAGCCCTTGTACAAAAATTAAACATTTAAAATGATCTGATGATAATTCCTCCAGTTAACTGTGTTGCTTCTTAAGTTTTCCTTTGTTCTTCCTGTATTTCTATCGAGATGTTTTCGAAATATTTGTTTTTGCAACAGTTTTCTTTTTTTAATTTTGCCTCATTTTCAAATTGTCATTGTTGCAAAGTACAGTTTTGTTCTGCTTGAATCTTTTAAAAAGTTCTCCTCACTTACAAGCTGTCTTTGTTGTGAGGCGAGATTTTATTCTGATTGAAATTTGAATAATTGCAAAAGAGACTCTCTGAAGTCTGTGTCCATCGTAACGAATTCAATTTACGAAACACAATTTACACTTGAAATAAAAAATCAGTTTTCTGAATATTATTTCGTGAGCGAAAAGTCAATCCAGCTTTTCTTACCTCAATTCTTTTGTTTGAAGCATAACAGCAAAATAAAGCGTACTTTTTGAAATATAATTTGTTGTACGCCATATTTCTTGTAAGAAATAAGTCCGTCGAAATAAAATTTGTCAAACAACATCTTGCTTTTTACTTGTACGTGGTTTTACGTAGCAAACGATAAAATCCGTCGCTTTTTAGCGAGTCGGCTTTTTTATGGGAAACTCATTTATTTTAGTTTTAACGTTTGTGTTTTGCACAGTATGACTTGATTATTTAACAGGTCTTTTATAAGCACTACTTCTTACGAATACATATT
Organism: Euprymna scolopes; assembly: GCF_053919585.1. NCBI lineage: Eukaryota > Metazoa > Mollusca > Cephalopoda > Sepiida > Sepiolidae > Euprymna > Euprymna scolopes. The sequence goes on from NC_136489.1 coordinate 10,279,069, forward strand.
TTTTCTTTTCTCTTGTCAAGTTTGATGGTCGTTTTACTAATAAATAGGCAACGTGTTTGTTCAAATATCGGAAATAACGACTCGAATTAGTGGTGGTTAATCTGAACAAGTCATTTGATGAAAAAAACTCATACCGTGAAAAAAATGGTTACTTATGCGGAAAAAAAAAACAGTGAACCTTTTAACTAACTTTTTGACGAACACTTGTGCCAGTTTGTTTAATTATTTTAATAATTGAGCATAATAATAATCGCGTTATCTCGCTGTATGTTTGTGACAGCAATTCTTTATTTTATGTTTTTGTTTTTTTTAAACATCGTCACATTAATATTCTTGTAATTCATTTGCAGTTAATCCTTGCGCATCCAAATATCTGTTTAAAAATACGAAGGTAATTTGTCCTAAAAATCTCGGGAATCCTTGTATTTCAATCATTTTTTGTGATTGTTTGCAGTGATATCTTTTCGATTCCCTCGTCACCAATCTGTTGTGTCGTTACACAATAGCAAAAGAGAAAATCAAGCCGAGGTTGGTTTAACAAACTAAGTGTATTAACATCACAGGTACAACAGTAGGTATACGGGTATAACTGACTAGCACCCAGCTTGACAGTGGAGTACTGTCGCTCCTTCTAAACGGCGTAGACATTACTGGCGCTTGCACTATATATATATATATATATATATATATATATATATATATATATATATATATATATATATATATATACAGGGTGGTCAAAAAGTCAGGTAACATTTTAAAGAAAAACGATATTAGCAATACACGTATATTTAAGTACCATACATTGAAATATAAAATGAAACAAACATGAAATATGTTTATTTTGTTAATTGTCGTCCATTTCTCTCTATCAATCGCTGGAAGCGATTAACCACTGATTGTGTAACACGTGTAATCATGTCAGCTGATATCCGCGCAATCTCCTCTTCAATAAATAACTTTAAAGACGCTATTGTATCAGGCTTCTTGCCATAAACGCTATTCTTTACATAGCCCCAAAACCAGAAATCAGGAAGATCCCTATATAAGATTATAATGGATCATATTGTTTTTTCTACCTTTAACATGTTACCTGACTTTTTGACCACCCTGTATATATATATATATATATATATATATATATATATATATATATATATATATATATATATATATATATAGTAAGAACCAGTGTAATTTCCCTTAAGCATAGAAAGGCCGGTATAACACTAACATAAAATAAAAGTAAGTGGTTGTTCAAATAAGCGGTCGTTAAAAAGAGTTCTAAAGTTCAATTTACGGTTTTGAATTAAATAGTGCCTTGTATAAGTAATTATTTCAACTGATGCCGCGTGCGTTTATATATCTGTAAAGGTTATAGGCAAAAAGATTCGCATATATATTTGCGTGCCTAGTTTAGTAGTGAGAGGGCGTGCGTTAATATTAAGCGGCATCATGTGTGTATTGTATTTGATAGAGTTCGATGAACAGTGTGTAAATGATTGAAGTCTGTGAAAGTCTTTTTATGTGTGTTACTTGTCAAACTGCCTGATGGTTACGCGATTAAGCAAGATGTAATGGGAGAAACCGTGTTTTCTTTGCGAGAGAAAAAAGCATGGGTGGCATCTCGATGTTTAAGTTATTATGCACGCCGAGGTTTTTAAATTGACTGAATGAAACATTAGATAGAAATCTTAACATCAATGATGATTGAATCTAAAGGATTCAACATTGTACTTTAGATTTCAAAATCTCACTGTGTGAATTGTAATGCTTGCTTATTCTTCAATCTACTTATAAAATTTGGCGTTTTATAATTAATAAATCCTTTAATTTTATAAGTGTTTGTGCATGTGCATAATGGTTGTATGGATTGTAAATTCAATGAACACACGTGATTAATAAAGAGTGCTCAATGCCAGATAGAGTTAAGAAATATATGCTTATATGTAACCAATAATAGTTGTATAATATTTATATATATATATATATATGCACACACACATATATATATGCACATATATATATATACGTATATATATATATATATATATATATATATATTTACAGTCTTAACAACTAGTCCTTTTACTTCCAAGCATACTGTTCATACTCGAATTTTTATGTAATATATATATATATATATATATATATATATATATATATATATATATATATCTTCTGATGAGTTAAGGGCATAATATATTCACTAATTGATATAATAACTATATGATTGGTTTTGCATAAAAAATCGAGTATGAACAGTAATATGCTTGGAAAAGTGAAAGGACTAGTTGTTAAGACTAGAAGAAATACAAGATTTTCTAGTGAAAAATATACTGAATTTATAACTTAAAATATTGCAATATTAAGATTTTTAAAAAATTAAATATAACATTATATATAAAAGTTATATGTCGCATGTTTTTATTCCTTTATAATGTACCAAACAATTACTTAAAATTGCATTTAAATTATGACTGAAGATTTCATGGTTCTGGAGGATGCAATACGTTGGCAACGTTTTTCCAATAACAACGCCCTCATAGCAGTCTGTAAAATAGCGATGTCTTTTACGACGAGGCATCAAGGCCCTCGTTCATCACTGGCAATTTTTTATTGAAACAGTGGTGCCATAGTAGAAAAATAAATTCTGGAGCGCAAAATATAACCTGTTTAATGGCATCACTCCCGTGTTCGTAGATCTTCCACTTTTAGGTTTTAAAAATAGGAGGCATTACTTTAAAAACGATCGTCATACACACTAATAGTTACATATTTACAGGCTATTTTTTCTGTACAACGACTCTTTATTGTGGTTCGACAAGTAACAATCCGAAGCCAAGTCCACCACTCACGCTGAGAGTTGGGGCGAATTTAATCACTTTGTTCCGATTTCGCTGCCGTTGAAAGTAAGCGAAATCCTAATTATGGGCATTTCCAAATGCCAAAAGCTCCAGTTGTTTACACAGATCATTGCATTCTAGGATCCTGAAAGTAGTGGTGTCACTGATAATGTTCAATCTAATAAGTGAAACACATTTAGCCATAGACAATTTTTTTATGTGTCTGTATCACTCTTCATTGTAGTCATTTAAAACAACTGCATCTTTTTACCTTCTAAAAAATAATAAGACTAAGTCCCACTTTTTTACTCAACGTGTCAACAGGTATATTTATACTCTAATAACTTTTTTTTAAATTAATTGCCTGCTCCGTGTTTCTCCAACTATAGAACTCTTCAGAAATGTCAACGTAATTTAGTAAAATATACTGATGCACACTTCCGCATTTAATATGCCTTCTTATTTGTTTACAGTAAAAGGATTTCGTTATACGCAAGCTGTAGTTTGTTGTCCATCTAAACATGATGGAGTCCTCACTGCTACAGTGTTGAGCTTTTTCTATTCAAGTCATCCATCAAGTTATTTTTTAAGACGATTGTCGTTCCATCATTGCGGTCCAATGCTACATTTCCGAATAAGTGTTTTAAAATGTGTGCACAAGTAAATATAATAA
>NC_136489.1:10287587-10290087 GCF_053919585.1 Euprymna scolopes
AAAATAGTACCTATTGTGTTTAATATACAACTGACTCAAGGAGATAAATTAATAAGTACAAATAAATACGCAGAACAATGTCGAACTACATTGTTTAATACAAATAATAAAATAATATTGTAAGATAAAATCTTCAATAAAATTCGTCAGTCAGACATGACCTAGAAAACAATGTCCCCTTTTTTTTCCTTCTGTTTCGCTTAAATTTTTCTTATTTTTCCCGAAATTCTGGATAACTTTTTTGGTGAAAAACTACAGCAAGTAAAATTACTACGAGTTTCTTTCCTCACAATATTTTACAATGTTTTATTATGGTCATTTCGTATTATTATTATTATTATTATTATTATTATTATTATTATTATTATTATTATTGTTGTTATTGTTATTGTTATTGTTATTGTTATTGTTGTTATTATCATCATCATCATCATCATCATCATCATCATCATCATCATCATCATCATCATCATCTATTGTCGTGGTTGATGTTGATGTTGTTCAACACCAGGCTACATCAAAGGGTTGATCAATTGCCGAATTTTGCAAAAGTGGCTTCTGAGAAACAGTTTAGCCTTCACAAATTTTATTTGGTCGCTTTTCAATGCGTAACATACCTAAAGTAAGGAATGGACAAACAGAATATTATATAAATTCTCTTTTTAGTCCCTTTGTACTGCACCCCCCGCACATACAGACTTAATAATAATAATAATAATAATAATAATAATAATAATAATATATATATATATATATATATAAATAAAATTGCATATATATATATATATATATATATATATAAATATATATAGTAATGTATAAAATATATATGGCGATTAAGCTACACTGAATATTCGGCGTTTCATCCCCTATAGGATTCGTCAGGCTTATGCGCGACTTCTGTGGTGGTTTCTCTTTTTTATATATGTTGAGGATTTTAGTTAGCCAATCAGCTTTCTAGTATCCACCGCGCTCCTTCCAATCAGCCAATGGACATGCATTTTATCGAACAAAGGATCTATTTTAGAACTAGGTTAGTGGTTTAAGGCAGACGATTTTCCTCATTTCTGCTCTTTTTTTATATATAAATATACATATGTGTACACATATACATGCACACACACACACCCACACACACACACACACACATATATATATATATATATATATATATGGTGGTCGTTTATGTATATTCATGTTTATTTAATTTATTTATTTGTTTGTTTTCTATTGTTTTTGTTAGTTCTAAAGCTTTTTTGTATCGCTATCCTAGAGTAAGTTTTATTTTGTGAACACAAGTGTTTGCTATTTCTCGTCTATAGTTTAAGAGATTTTGGGGTGCTGTAAAGTACAGGATAGCAAATTTTTCATGGAGGCATAATTTACATGGGTCATCTAAATGTCTGCACCTGGTAGCTTGTCTTATTATTTTCCATTTGACTACCGGCGAATCCGCTTTCTTTGAGTTCCCAGTATTTATTCGCTAGTCTTGTTTTTATACGGTGTTTTTTTTATTTTTGAATGTATTTTTTGGTCATAGTATCGGGTTTTAAAATCTAAGGAAGTCATGCCTACGTAATATTTCTTGTTATTCGGGTTTTCTTTCGCAAATATTGTTGCTTGATGAACTACGCTTTTTGTTAGACATTTATTTTGAACTGGGCAAGATGTGCGGTGTCTACAGTTTCATTTATCTTGTTCGTTATTATTATTTTCATTTATGGTATGGTTGTTCTTGTCCGGGGTTGGTTTGTTATTATTATTAATATTGTTATTATTATTATTATTATTATTATGATTATTATTATTATTATTATTATTATTATTATTATTATTAGTATAATTATTATTATTATTATTATTATTATTATTATTATTTCTGCTAGTGTTGGTTTAATTTTTTTTATTATTTGTATTAATCTTATCATTATTATTATTATTATTATTATTATTTCTGCATGTGTTGGTTTAATTTTTTTCATGGTGTCTACTTTTTTATTGTTTATTTTGTTGTCGTTTACATTGTTTTTATTTAGTATTTTGTTATCATGTGCTTTAATTATCATCTCTAAATGTTCGCAACAACTGTTAGATAACTTCAAGGTATTTTTATTGAAGATTTTGTGTAAGGGGTTGGTTGCGGGTCTAGAAATTTCTTACCAAGTTTTGTTTTTAACATTTGATTGTATGGGGTCGTATACCAAATTATAGTTTTTTTCTTCTATTTTTGTGTGTCTGCGTATTTTAAATATATATTACGAGATATAAAAAAGTGAGTTTCTTAGCAAAATTGTATATAATAACATACGATGAAAAAGAAACGTGGTGATCAACATTATCATTGTAAAATATTCTCACTTAATTGTCTATAAAAGCAAAATTAAATAATTAATATACACTTTTTCAAATGTCAGTACATCTCTAATCCAAGGAATGTTTTTTTCTGGTTCGCATTGATTTAGAAATAAACATATCGACAGAACACTTTATGAAATTATAT
>NC_136489.1:10295087-10362587 GCF_053919585.1 Euprymna scolopes
AATTTATTCCTTCGTGAAGAGAGAATAAAGTGGTAAAGTGAAATAGATTTTGAATGTTGAGTTTGAACTCATATTATGCCACTTATGTTTTACTAGCACATGATAAGTATACGATGTATGTATTTCGACCCGGAAAACACCAATTATCCCTCTTTGTCAAATATATTCCCCATAGGATATAAGAACCAAGTGACAAAATAGGGGATGCAAAGTTATCAATCTTAATGGAATTTACGTTATTGTATCCATCGTAGATCTATTATTCAGCTAGTGCCATATTCAAAGAAAGTTCTACTAAAATGAAGAGAATAAGGAAATAAGTGTAGCTAATAAAAAACAGTCGAAGTGTCTAAGATGGCGATTTATTCCCGCTGCCAGTATTACATAATCAAGATAGCTGTACGATTTACAAGTTTCCCGAATCAAAATATTCGAGAGCCATGAATACAGAATTAACGAAATAGAATGCCTCAACAACAACCGGTTTTATCATTGGCGCTTGCGAATCTGCTTTCTTAAGATGGGCGGTGAATTTGAGAATAATTCCGATCGGTAATTCTCTTGGAGACAGTTTGTGTTAACGGACCTGCGTTGAGCCGATGATGATATTCTTTCGTGGTTACCAAGATCGGTTTGCGAGTTTGAGCCAACCTCGGCAACCTTTGTATAAACGTATATACGTTACTTTCTTTTCTTAACAAGGCAGATATAATCATGCTGATTTTGGAAAAACAAAAAGTAATAATCGCGCCTTAACAAAAGCTTACACTATTTTCTATAAATTTTAGAAAAAATAGTTAATAGTCATATAAAAAAGAGAAAAATCCTACTTTTGTGCGGGTAGAGGTAAAAAGATAGAAAGCTTCCCTCGCAATACTTAGTTTGCTCAGTAGGTTGTTATGTCCGCGCAACGTACTGAGCAAACCAAGCGTACAGCTGAATGCAATCTCTAATAGAGAGAAAAAAAAACCTTAAATAATAACATAGGTTTAACATTAATAAAAACCTACTAAGTATCCTAGTGACATATGGCCACTTGGTCCTAGACGTTGTATCAAAGTTTACAGTTACCCAAAGGTGCTGAGTTCAATCCCTCAATACTGAACGAAGGCAGTGAAAAGTAACATTCAAAACAAAGAATCAGCAACTATGTCCCAGAGCCTAGCTGGAGTCCGAACACGGTATCCCCGTAATAATAATAAAGGGTTGGGTTCGAGACTTCCAACAAACGGTTCCCCAGTTCGATACAAAACACCTGATGAAGGCCGGAGGACAAAACGGCCGAAACGTTGTGGCTATAACAACCAAGATGAGGAAGTCAGTCCGGCAATCTCAATAAATGAAAAATACAGACAATTACGATCTCCGTTCTATTGTCATCTTAGACGAATAGCTGTAACTCACAACAATATATTCATTTATATAACATTGGTATATTTGCACTGTTATGTAAATCGCGCCAATCAGCCAGAGTAGCCACTTGATGGAAGGCCTAAGATTCCAATTTATCTTAGTCTTGCAAATATCAAAGTTATAGTTATCCGTCAGATATCAATCAACATTATAGATCAAAGTTATAGATATCCGTCAGCTGCAAGAAAGTTCTACATATCCAAGGAAAGAAAGCTGCTGGGATATGATGATGTGATGCAATAATGCATCCAAACAGCGATTCGAGAAACATATTAAACGAGTTTTCAGAAAAGTGGAACAAAATAGAGCAGAAAATTCTTAAGAAAACATTTCGTAATAGCAAAATAGAAATGAAACTAGAACCATGGCTTCTGTGAGAGGTAATGGAAACTAGGTGTAAATAACAATACGTTGTTTATTGTATCAAAAACGCTCAAATATGTCAATGATTTGTCAGTCCAAATATGAGAGCAATATACTATAAAATAAAAGATAAGTAGTGAGAGCGATTAGCTCCAGGTTCATGTAAGGGTTTAAGCCTATAGAGTTAATTGACCTTACTTGAAAATGGTTTAGTATTGGATTACCAACAGATTTATGAATTAGTAGAATCAGAAACATTGAGTTTGCAAAGATATTAATCAAATAAAAAGACAAAATTAGTAGACTGCGTCTCCTTTTATGTACCACATAACGGATTTCTCTCGTTCGTACTATTAGAACCTATTTCTATACTTCCGGTCCTTGATAATAAAGTATTCTAAGCGTTTCTCTCCTTATATATTTTTCATCGAATATTAATAAATACAAAGAGATGTAGAAGAAAAATATGATCAGAAAAAATGGGAAGCTTGCAAGAAGCGAGAATAATAAAAGCACCGTCATATAATATGCATTGAGAAAGTGTGAAAATGATATATAGTAGCTTGTTAAGATGTTATAATTCTTCAATTAATTGCAAGCTATAGTAAACTATATAAATTGAAACATGACTAACTTCTTGACTGGCGCAATATGTGCATGCATACTGTGAAGTAAACCTACAGAAAATTAATTCGAACTGTTGATAAACCAAGCCATACTATAATCATGGATATACTTCTGACCGATCAACAATATGGATTAAGGCAAGCCCGTTCCACAGCTGATATCTTAACTGTAATCTCTGAACACATATACAATCGCCTTGCATAAGCAGGGAAGAAGAGCGGTGACTCTTGATATATCTAAGGCTTTTGACATAGTATGGCACGATAGTCTTCTCAAGAAAATCAGATCATATGTTATCACTGAGAGAATATATTGAGTAATTAAATCCTTCAAAAGTAATAGAAAAATCCAGGTTGCCGTCGACGGTCGTACATCTAAACAATATGATATAAATGCGGGTGTACTCCAGAGGTAGATCCTTGAAGCTTATTATTGTTCCTAATATTCATAAATCACCTGCCTGATGAAATTGTCTCTGTTATGAGTATATTTGATAATGACAAATCGCTCTATAACAGGCACGAGGAAAAGGCAAATGGACGCATATTTAAGCCTCCTAATTAAAGAGCCATTGCATCTTTGGGGGGGTACTGAATAAATACATATACATGAATGTGAGAAATAGAAAGAAAAATAATATAACTGAACTAAGAGGGAGAATAAGCGTCGTGGCTACGAGGAAACTAGTATATATATTTATATATATATATATATATATACATATATAAATATTTACTATAATAATTAAATTATATATATATATATATATATATATATATAAGTGAACGTATCTGCATCTGTCTGTCTGTGTGTCTGTGTGTCAAGGATTTGACCTTTGAGAACTCTACCAAACTACTCCGACAATTTGGAGTCTAAACACTTCAAAACTTTAAATATAGGTTCCTTGGACATAGATATTACTTAATAACATGATTTGAGCCCAAGACAATACATTTTACGAGGTCATAATCGGATCAAAGTTAAAGAAATTGACCGCTTTTTTTCGTTTTTTTTTTTTGCTCAAAATACACCTCCAAATACCCGGTCAACGCCGAGAACCCATGATTGTATATCTATAAAAGTGAACGTCTCTGTGTGCATGTCTGTATGTCTGCCTGTCTGTCTGTGTGTATGTGTACATTTCGCTACACAATAACTGTCAATTTTTATTCTACAGGCTCGAAATCTGATATACAGTGTACTGAGATTTGGGAAAATCTATGTGATTGGTTTTCGGCCAGAAATTTGGCTGTTAAGGGGATAAAGTTCAACGAGTTGACCTTTGATAACTCTACCAAACTCCTCAGACACCTTTGGGTCCAAACACTTGAAGTTTTAGATATAAGTTTCTTGGACATGGATCTAACTTAATAACTTGATGTGAGCCCAAAACAATAAATGTAAAGGGGGCATAATGGGGGGTCAAATTTAAAAAAATGACTGTTTTTTTTTTGCTCACCATACACCTTCAAACACCGGGGCAACGCCGAGCACCCATGCTAGTATATATATATATATATATATATATATATATATATATATATATATATATAATTATATATATATACGTCCAAAACATAGTGACGAAAGGTTAATACCTAATATTTGTTAGAAATAACTGTCAAAAGCTGGAATTTTTACAACTGGTAGCATACAAAATAACATACTAAGATTCGAATCATTTGAAAAGGATGGAAAAAGAATTATAACAATTATTTATCTATTTTCAAAATATGAACGTCCAAAAGTAAGAGACAAAACTGAGAAAACCAATGTAAACAGCCAAAAAACAATAAAAATACGTGCACAATCAATATGTAGTAAATGAACCCTTGCTCCCAATGAAAGATGCATGTCTTCAACTACAAGAAGGAATCAGTTCTTGACAATGCTCGATACTAAGTTTAGACCAATCTTCTTGAAGCTTCACTAACAAATCCTCCGTGTTTGTGGGATTGTTTCTGTAACTTTAACTCTTAAGGTTTTCCAAAGATTTTCTATTGGATTTAAGTTTGGTCTTTGAGGTGGCCAATCCATAATTTCGAAATCTTGCTCGTTAAGGTAACCCATTACCACATTTGTCTTGTGACATGGGGCATTATCTTGCATAAAAGTAGCCCTATCGAACCCTGAATTCTGTATGATTGAAACAACATAATCTTGAACATGTTCTCATAGATCTACGCGTTTACACGAGTTTGTGATCGGACAAGAGTTGTTGTACCTTGGCTAGAAAACATCCCAAAAAACCATGATGCTTCCGCCCCCAACTTAACAAATTATGACAATCTTGATGCAAAATAAGACAGAGAATCAGCAAGATATCAAACGCATTCAAACGCATTTGGTAGGTTACAATATAGTCTGGTCTGATGGTGATCTTACTTTGACAACTAAAACCCCAGTATATGAAGCATGTGTAGTACATTCCCAGCAGTGGAGGATACTAATATACAGGGGCGCAGAACACTTTGAAGCAGTCAAGATAGACCGAGCGAAACTCAGCTGAGCGTGTCATTGATAATCACATTTATTTAGTCTGATGAAAATATCGAAAAGTTTAGTGAAATAAACGCTGACTTAATCCTTAAAATAATAATATTGACTAAATCGTTATTTAAATATAATATTTCATATAAAACTACTACTAATACTACTGCTAATACTACTACTACTACTACTACTACTACTACTACTAATAATAATAATAATAATAATAATAATAATAATAATAATAATTAAGTAACAATGCCCCTTAAATCTATAAAGATATCATAAATAAAATAAAAAAAGACTGCGAACCATTGGCATCAATGGAAACACTGGAGCTCAATAAAGAATTGCAATGAGAAAAACCGCCAAGAACTTAAGGAAAATCCTCGGATACGGAAATCAACGCGCATGCACGCTGTGCATTCATCCGACCATCATAAAACCGTAGCAAATATAAATCTATCTTAGCCGAATGAATGAGTAAAAATAAATTAATAATGAATGAAAACATTAAAAAGTATATAAATTCAAAATCAAAACAGCAAATACTACACACACGATATTGTTAATCAGGACGAAAAAACTGCATGAGGAACGTAGTTATTTGACCGTAACTGAACCAGTTCAGAAGACGAGGCGCCGGAAAAATCTACTGCCACCCAAATCCACATGAGATCAGTTTCTGACAGCGTGAAATAAATTGATGTTGCGATAACGTAAAACTATTTACAAATATATTGTATAAAGAGGAGCATAATGGTAATTAAGGTTAACGTGTCGTCACCAAGAGTCCCGGTAACCTCACCGGATTATCAGATAGTATTCTCTGATAGTGTTTTGTGCGAGAACTTGTAATGTTTACATCATCATCATCATCATCGTCATCCTCATCATCATCATCAGCAGCAGCATCATAATAATAATAATAATAATAATAAAAATAATAATAATAGTATCCACATGTGTAAAGAGAGAAGTGGAGAGAGATAAGGAGCAATAGAAAGAAAAAGAGATGGAAATGCAAGCTACTTTTATAAGAGCCCATGGTGTTTTATACGACAATTTGATATGCTACATCTCTTTTTCAGATATACAAGATTTAGGGGGAAAAAACTTGTTTCTGCAATGTTGTACACATATTTAAAACGATGGCATATAGAGCCAGAGGGATGAATAAGGATGGAGAATAGTGATAGGAAATGAGGACACGGACAGAAAACATTTTCGTTTGGAGCAAATTGTAGTATACGTTCTTGTCTCACCTATGATCTTTTCTATCATACGTCAATTAAAGATAAGTTGTTTCTGATTGAAAAAACGTTCAGCATTCTGTCTAAATTCCTTTTAGATTAGATATATTGTCTCCCACATTAGGAATCGATCTTTTCTCCAATTTTGCCCGTGTGCATACTACTATATTAATAAGTACAACACCGGACATTTTTTTTAAAGACGTAATCAATCAATAAGTTTGTGTATGTTTCGATGTGATTTATTTGAAAATAATCATATTTTCACCTTCTACGAATACCAGAGATGTTCCCTTATGTTATAAAAAACGCATGAAATTAAATATATATGATATAAGAATTTAAAAAATGACACCCCGTAATCATTTGTAACCTTGAAGGTCACCGAGTGTATTAAGTGCAGAAATCATTACATTTAAAAAGCAAAATTCCAACTGTCAATTCCGATCAATGCAAAGAAGTGCGTGAGAAACGGCGTCTTAAATAGGATTTATTTCTTAGTTAAGATGCGTCTATTTGTATAAAAAGCTACACATCTCTCTTTCCCTCCCGCTTCAACCCATTCTCTCTTTTTTTCCGTTTATAACTCTCCTTTTTGTGTCTTTCTCGCTTTATCTCTCTCTTTTCTATCTTTTTTCTTTGACGTTGTATCTCTTAGACTTTTTTCTCTCTTATTCTTTCTCTCTTCTCACCACACCTTCCTATCTCGCTCTCTCTCTCTTTCCATCTCTGTTCCGATCTGATTATTTCTCTGTCAATCTATCTATATTTATCTTTCTTTCTATTTGCTTTTACTATACAGCGTAACCCCGTTGTTAGATTTCAAAATGGTGAGGCTATTCAGTACTAAAATGGTTGTAGGTGTTCTCCGCTTATAACGATACTCTTTCCTATCTTCTTAGGCGTTTCTGTGCCACTGAAATTGATGGTATGAATGAGGAGATTAGTAGTTAAAATAATGAAACACTAGCTTCACGATTTAGCAGGTCTCATCCATCATCCCTCCGACGTTTTGACTGCGGAACATCTGTTCATTTGTCTCCATCCCTCTCATTTTCATGTTATTATTCTTTTTGTGTCTCTTTCTCTTTCTTTCTGAGGATTGTTTCTTACTCTGTCTGTCTGTGTATCTTTCTTTCTCTCTGTGTCTTTCTCTCTGTCTCCGTCTGTCTCTCTCTGGCTGTGTCTCTATTTATAGGTATGTCTTCATTTCTCTCTCTTATATGAAGGTATTGTTTCTGTGACTGTGTTTTTCTCTCACCATATTTCTCATTTCTTGTCGCTTAAATTTTCCTATATTGTCTTTTTGTCTGCCAGTCCATCTGTCACCTTTAAATTATTAATATAATACGGATTTTTCATGCAATACTTTGAAAGGAAATGTCCGTTGATAAGTTCAGCTAATTTTGGAAGCAGACATTTTATTATGTTTTTACAGACATTTTACTTAACGACCCTGGTGTCTAACTCTGTCCCGTGGGGAGGCATAGTAAATAGGAACAACTTGTTCGCTTTCAAAGTTAAATACAAGAAATTCCTGTCAGAACTCAATTAAGCAAACACAGTGTATACAAATGATCAATGTTAACTCTCTCATTAATTCCATTTTTGTTTTCTAATACATTGCCTTTAATTTCACTGGTTAAACTCTTATAGGGAAAGTAATTTCAGCTTGATAAGCGTTGACATGGAAAGTAAACCAAACATCTTAAAAGGAAGTCATGTAGCATTTTTATTGGTCTGTTATCATGAAGTTTGTAAGTACGGTGCTTCCTTATCTGTCATCCTTAAGTCCAAATAACATGATTAGATGCACCCAAATGTTTATACGATTGCTAGTATTAAGGTCTTTCTGCTGATCAAGTTTAAGAAAGAAATATACGTCCCAAAAATATGATTAAACCCTTTTTTCCGCAGCTTATTCAACGCAAGCACTTGCCTGTATACTAAAAAATAATATAAAAACAATTAAGTACAATCAGATACAATTTTCTGAATATATCGGAATAGCTGTTTTAATCGGCGCCGCATGTATAGAAAGCCATATTTATTTATAAAATGTGAGTCCCATTCTTGACAGCGATAAAATCGCCCTCCACTCACAGCGTTGTTGGACCCAGAGTAACTATCTCAACTTACATAAAAACATTAAAAAACATAAGCATAAAATCCACCATCATCATACACACAAGGACACTAACGCGCGTACATGCATCCAACCCATTAATCTTTTTTCCCATTATCATTTGCTCAAGAAACAAATGCATGGAATAATCCTAATTTTTTTAATATTTTTTTTTCTACAATGAAAACATAAACGTTGCCTTCCAGTCATAAGATTCTAATGTAAGTTACGTGATTTAGTAATTAAGATTTCATTGCGATTTTTAGACCCATTGATAATTAACGCCCGTTAAAGTATAACAAAGCTACTGGCTCTTATGCAAACGACCGAGCTGTGGTGCATGCGTGACATCATAACGGACTCTTAGGAAAAGAAGGTACAGAAAAGCTGAAAGGAAAGATACATGTCCATAAGAAAGGAGATAAAGCACGTGTCGACGCGGCAGAGTTTTAATACAAGTGGTGACACGACAAGAACGTTTTAAAAAAATGTAATCCGAACTTTTAACAGTGCTTTCGAACGGCCGCTTCATTGGAAGGGAATTACACGCATAACAGCTGGCATAACAGCTGGTTATAACTGCAGATGAAGCAACTAATTGGCCATATTGTTGCTGGCTTGGAAAATACATCAGGAGAAAATATAAGAGAAAACATAATAAAATCGCAGGTCGTGAAATGATTGATAAGAAATACGTTCGCTTTCAACTAGAAAAATCGTATGCAATTTCTTTCAATTTGTTCTCTTGCAAAACATTAGATACAATATGAGAAATATTATTGGAAACCGTAATATAGGCTGCACAATCTTATACAATTGTCTACTCAGATTTCCTCCATATCTCAGCTAAAGAATCTTCATAATTTACGACTCTATAAATATTAACAGACATTGTACATTTACTATGTATGTAAATTTTTAACATGTGTAAACTATCTCTGTTGTGAATGTTTTCAGTTACACAACTTACAGTTAGGATTTATTTCAATCAAAATTCCCAACTTTTACTGATTGAAAAGTTATCAAAATAGAGGCCTTCCAGAATCTGGGTAGCTCAACAGTGAAGGGGTATAATGTTGCTGTTTTGATTAGTCGATAGTATTACGTGAAAAGGAACAATAGTAGAACGGTTTCATCACAGCACATTTTACTAACGTCTCTGTAAAGCAGATACAGAAATGCAACATTGCGACGATGTGACGGAGGATGGTGCTTGGCATAGTTGAAATGTTATTTGAATGTTACTCTTAACAGATAAATAGACAAACATGAATGTTGAACATGAGAGATTTGGAACGTATGTTATTAATACTTGTTACATCATTTTCATTCTATTATAATGCTATTACTTTATTATGTGACATGGACTTTTCGCTGTAAGGAATAATATAAAATATTGCTGTTTATACAATACATTTATAAACACACACACAAACACACAAACAATCTATTGTATTGTCTTTTAACGCTTTCCAATTTTCTCATCATTTTCCTTTCTCTAGGTAAGAACTAGAAGCTGTACCTGCCAGAATGGTTTTTAATCCGCCGGACCGTTCCTCTGTTACGCTGTGTCATAAAATGAGCGTTTGTTGTATATTGGTTGCGGCACCAAATGAATGTTTGTTGCGTTGTCGTATCATAAATGAGCGTTTGTATGTATATTGGTTGAAACTGGAATGGAGATGATATATTAAAACGTGTCTATTTATAAAGGATTGAGTGTTTAATTATCTTATCAGAGTCAATGTCGTTGTGCGTGTGTGATCTCTAGTGGTATTTCTATTACATATGTTCATGTACTGTTAAGTGTGAATATGTGGGTGACATGTCATTTGAACATACTTTCTGCCATTTTGTTGGTACATCTGGAAATTCTCGTCTGGGAGGGAGACTTGATACCTGTTTTTGGAGAGGAAGATTTATTTCACACCAAGACAAGAAATTGGTTCTATAGTTTTTTTTATTCACCTTCCAGATCGATCACAGAATAAAGAAAAGTGAATTTCTTCTTCTAGGTCTTATTTCTACCACGTCAGCGTTCGTCCCCCCTAGCGAAGGGGAGGAGACAATGGCGAAGCCGTCTGCTCTCGTCCAAGTCGCAACCAAATCTCGTCGATTCAGCTAACCTGATCACATGACTCACACGCAATCCAATCAGCTGATCTTGACTTCCGGTCAACGTGTCTGCACTATAATTCTATCTCTCTCTCTCTCCATTCTCTAACACCTCAACGAGTATTCAACAAACTGATTTTAACACATTCAGCTTCAATCTGATAATATGTAGGCAGAAATCGTCGATATAATTTGTTGTGTGTGAGAGTGTGTGTTTGTGCCTTTGTGTATCACTTCGGTCGAAGTTCTCAAAAATCAAGGAACTCATTCAACTTGATATCTATATAAATACATAAATATCCCATAATTCCAGGAAAATGTCCATTTGCATCTAAAATCCTGAGTTAATAACTAAAGTTAAAAACATTAATTTTCTGCCCGTAATTGACCCGTTAAATATGTTATATAATTTCCTGTCTCTTGGTCCTGCTGGATTTCAGGATAAGAATACGTCTTGTCAGGTGGAGTATTCAGTTTCGTGCTGTTATAATAGACAACATGAAGATGAACAAATTCCTCACATAATTCATGGTGGATTGGCCATATTTGGGTCGCGAGTACTCTGTGATTTTGAATATTTCGTCAGGGATTACTTGCATAGAAAATGATCCTCATGACAGATTGCTCTGGAACACCCCTGTACAATAAGACTTAAGAAACTCAAGGACAGTCTTTAGTAGGCAATGTGCAAATATGCTTGCGCTTATTTTATTTATTAGGGAACCATCCAAACACAATGGATGCATAGCTATACATCCAAACACAATGGATGCATAACTATACATCCAAACACAATGGATGCATAGCTATACATACACACTCGATGGATGCATAGCTATACATACAAACACAATGGATGCATAGCTATACATACAAACTCAATCGATGCATAGCTATACATACAAACACAATAGATGCATAGCTATACATACAAACTCAATCGATGCATAGCTATACATCCAAACACAATGGATGCATAGCTATACATCATAACTAAATGGATGCATAGCTATACATCCAAACACAATGGATGCATAGCTATACATACAAACTCAATCGATGCATAGCTATACATACAAACTAAATGGATGCATAGCTATACATCCACACCCAATGGATGCATACATATACATACAAACTCAATGGATGCATACCTAGGAACTTTAAAACGTCATATTGATACAAATATATCATCGTCATCTTCTGACGGAACAGCAAAACTACACTGAAATCAAATTCCAACGTGTGATTGGAATTATATAGCTTATATTTCGTTCTGTAAGAGGGTAATGGCAAGTTCATCAGTTTATCGGAAGAAAAAGACATGACACAGCAAAACCCAACAGGTCAGTAGCAGATTACATTCTAGACACGATGACTTTCAATTGTTATTCTATATGCAATGATTCGCTTAAGGCGTTCTCATTTGATGTCCTCCTACTAAGTTGTTATGTCAGAGATTTGGCAACAACTCAATCGATTACTGGAACACACGCATATAGCATGGCATACATGTCATGCACTTATATTAGACACACGCGCATATATACATATTTCTTCCTCTTTCTCTCCCTTCTTCTCTCTCTATGTATGCATACACACACAAACACACACACACGTATATATATATATATATATATATATATATATATATATATATATATTCTATTATTATACAGTTTGTTTTTGTTTACAATTATCTTAATATTTACAGAAAGTACGCTGTTTAACAAATTAATGTTCACACTAAAAACTCTCTCTATCTCTCTTTCTCTTTCTCTTTCTCTCTCTCTCTCTATATATATATATATATATATATATATAGAGAGAGAGAGAGAGAAAGAGAGAGGAGGCAGGTTGATTGTATTTTTTAGCGATATGTTTTGAATGGATTAAATTATTTACGAAACTGCATTTTTACCTAAATACGAGTTGACAATAATTTTCCCTTTAACTAATTTGGAACCCCGACATGGGAGAGGTATATATATATCATTTTTAAAATATAATTATCCTCACCTGACAGTGGATTATTATATTTAAAAATAATGTATATATATATATATATATATATATATATATATATATATATATATATACACACACACATATACACACATACACACACACAAACACACACACATATATATATATATATATATATATATATATATATATATATATATATATATATATATATATATATATATACACACACTCAAAAGTACCCGTCGTTGACTGGGTTCAAAAACAGCTTACAGAAAATGGACTCTGATTTATGAAAGTATGATAGGTTATGAAAAGGAAGGGTTGTAAATTTGGGTTGAATTTGGGGGTATCAAAACCAAAGCAAAATATGATGAAAGTAAAAATAAAATAGATAACCCCCATAATTTATTATACCATACCTGTTCACATTGAAACACTTATCACAATATTCTCTGGATATATATTAAAAAACCTAGTTAAACCTTTTGACATATTTACATTCTATAGAGGTCAGGGGCGAACGAAGACCCCATAATTTTATTATACCATATTTCTTCAAACTGAAACAAAATTATAAAAATATACTTATGCAGATAGATATGAAATGTCTTTATTAAAGTTTGTGCCTATTTCCATTATATGAAGGTCAGGCGCGAACGCAGACCCCACAATTTATACCATCCCTATTTAAGTTAAAACATACTTTACTTATCAAAGTATTCTTATGTACATCTATTTAAAAAACACTGATAAACTTTTTTTTTTTATATTTCACTTTTTTTTATTTTCATACGTTCTGGACCAGGCGCGTACGCAGACCCCACAATTTTAATGAATCGTCATTATGCCTGATTAAACATACCCATTCCTGTGTATCTTCTTTCATTATATGTGATCAGTTTTCTAGAATAGTCAACCATATCTGGAGAAATATTTGATCGAATAAAATCTACTGATCTAAGAGTGGCAGGACGTATGTGTTGAGAGACCGTGCGTTTGCCACAATTTTTCTCTTAGTAAAAAACCTCGCTGTAATATTTAATTGGAAATCCGACTGATCCCATGGTCGTTTGGAGTAATCGGCCATTCAATTCCAAAATAAGGCATGGGCTAACGAATTAGTATTACGTGTAAAATTTAATTCAAATATGCTAACTCTATTAGTGAACAAATCAAAACCATGGTTTCCATATTTGATGATTTGGCAGGCAGACTTAATAAATGAAAATCACAAAGTTGTGCATCTCCTGAATGACTTTCCGATTGCTACAATATGTTGGTGACAGCACTCGAAGCTAATCGAGAGCTTACTTTGTATATCTTATTAACTGTGTGACTATTGCGTAAATAATTCAAAATTAATAAAAAAGGAAAGAAAATCAGGACGAATTGAAAGCCGTGGCATTAAAAAAACACGTCAGCAGAAAGATACCCAGGTGTTTTATTGAGATAAAAACAGACAAATTAAACGCGATTATCAACAGCTTGGGGACGATACTAAAGAGAATTTCAAGCAGAGTCATCTGAAAAAGAAAGCGTTTTTCGTTAAGAATATGCAGGGTAATTCATGTTGTAGAATTCTTCTAACATAATGTGGTGTCTAAGAATAAAATTAAAGATTCTATCGTTAATTCTGATGCTACGTTTAACACGTGTTATGATATGAAAATATTATAAATTTTCGAAAATTTTATGTGTCAGAAACAATAACCGATTTCGGTGGCTTCTCACTGGGAGCAATAGAATTAAAAACAGTAGAATTAACTGTAAGTCTACCAAAATGGAAATACCACAGATACAAAGTATACGATACGTTCCCAAATGATGTTAGTAATTATAAAGTGGGTCATAAGAATATTGCAGACTTGCATATTTACTGAAACAGGTTGGAAATCTTTGAACAAACAGGAAATACCAGCTAGAGGTGTGAAGTTTGGGGCTTGTATTATTTAAACTGCATTAACATAAAAGAAGCAGCACATGCAGCAATTACTTGTTCAAACCTTAACACGGAATAAGATTTCAACTTTTCTGGACTATTTCAGGATAGTAAACATCATCGTTCTCCATTTCCTCAAACTGGTGAAAACCGAAACACTCAACGTTCCAAAACCGTGTATGTTTATGAAAGTGATTTCGAAATGTAAAAACTAAAAATAAACTGTACGAAAGAAAAAGAAGAAAACAAGTTTGTACTGATTTATCAGCTTCATTCAAAATGAAAGAGTCAATGTATTTGACTGGTCGAGTTCGGCTCAGTACATTAAAGGGGAAGATGAAAGAGGACATGTATACAAAGGATGAATTGATCGGCAGGAATCTCTCTCAGATAAACGGAGCGGAAAATGTGATGCAAAAAAATCTTCCACAAAATTTCGAGAAAGGTCCATTAGTCAAACGTCAAGAAATAAATGGTCGCTTTGACTTCTGCGACAGAGATGGCAGTCATACAGTCTTTGCTCATCCTTTGCACCTAAGGAATTTGTGTTTATCAAATTATTCAGGAAAACTACCTGTTATTAACCAAATGACTTTATGAGAAATGCGTTCAATATGCCTGCGATCCTAACCTGACAGTTTCTAAACTTCTGATCGGTCAATAACTTTTGTTTAGTCAAGCCCGTTCTACAGCAGATTATCATTATATGTAATCTCTGCACCTATATACAATACATTAGACAATGTAGGGTAGGGTAGGGCAGTAGCCCTAGATATATCTAAGGCTTTTAACAGGGTATAGCACGACGGTCTTCTCAGGAAAATCAGATCATACAGTTTCACTGAATGAATACTTAATATAATAAAATTCTTCTTAAATAAAAAGAAGAATCCTGATTGTCATCGACGCTCGTACATCGAAGTTGTAAAATGTTTTTGGGTATATATTTAATTGCTGCCCACATCAGCAATATGTGGCACAAGGCCAGAAAGTGGGAACTCCGCAGGCTCCCCTAAAGAAGGGGTACTCCTGCAATTTTAAAAATTGCCTGCGTAAACCCTGTCGACATTCCCCGGTCGGGGCGCCTCAGGTAGCAAGCAATAAACTTTCCCCGCCGGAAAGCCCGGTGGCAAGGCCTGGGAGGGTGGACCGAGGTATTACCCAGGCGGCGTACCTCAGTCCAAGTGGTGCTGGGCCGGTTCCCGGCCCCTCACCTGTTGGACTGAGTGTCAAGTGACGAATCCTTGACATGTACTATCTTGTTTCCCTGCAGCCGAAACCGCTAGGAGACACATCCCATCACAATGAACTTCTGATGAGGGCATGAGACGAATGGATTCACCACTCATTTTTATAGCCAACGGCGATGCTAAACAACCAATGAAAACGTTCTAAAATTATTATAAAAATTGTCGAATTTTGGATTCAATTAGTTCGCCGTTAGCGACGCCACGGACCGCATTTGATTCTTGGCCGCCATCTTGGTTACTGATATGAACTACGCCGCGATCTTTGTTCAACACAATGTCCCAAAACTTAACAGAAGCAATATGATATAAATACGGGTGTACTTCAGGGATATATGCTAGGACCTTTATTATTCCTGATATTCTTAAATTTCCTCTTAAATATAGTTGTCTCTGCGATGAATATATTTCTTAATGACACACCGCTCTATACCAGGCACAAGGGGAAACGCATATCTAAGGAAATGACAGAAACACCAGAGGATGACGTCCAATTTGTAGTGGAATGACGACAAAAATGGATGGTCACATTTAATGCTGCAAAGACTAAGATACTTTCCTTCAATAAATACAAGAAAGCTCCGGAACCACTAATACTTTTGGCTGATGATACACTGCTTAATAAGTCTTTATAACTCCTGGGTTTACACATGGAACATAAGTTCGAACAGATACATTGAGTGCATTGCCAAGGTTGCTGAGAAGAAACTGGGAGATATTTATTTGCTTTCCCACTGAGTAAATAAGGCACAAGTCCGTTTTCTAATGTCGAAAGATTGTGGGAAAGGGAGACCAGTTTCCCAGGGAGTAGTGGCAGTTGATAATGGCAATTGCTATGAAGGGTTTCCCCTACATCGATCAATAACTGATTGCTACAAGAGCAATGGTCTTATACGTGAGGTTGCCCATACATATGGTCCATGATTGCAGCATCTGCCGGAACAGATGATACACTTTCATCTTGGCCGGAAGGCAAAACCCTCTAAGCAGAAACTAGGTTGTGTTAATTTGCTTCTCCGCGAGAGAAAATAAGGCATGAGCCCGTTTTATAATGGGAAGAGGAAGTAGGGGAAAAGGGGAAAGGGGACAAGGTCCACAGAGGTGGGAAATGGGAGCTAAGTAGTGAGATGCTCTTAGTATATTGAGTTGCCCCTACATGGACCCAAAACTCATTGCCACAAGGACAATGGTGTTTGCTTGCAGCATCTGCTAGAACAAGGCCAGACCGTCTAAGAAGAAGCTGGGTTGCTTTTTATTTGCTTTCCAACGATAGCAATTAAGGCATGAGGCCGGTTTGTAATGTAGAAAGGGGGAGGAGGAAGAGAAAAAGGGGGGCAGCTCCCGAGAGGTGGGAAATGGGAGCTGGATAGTTAGAGCCTCTTGGTATATAGGGTTTTTCCTACATTGACCAGAAGCCCATTGCCACAAGGACAATAGACTTTGCTTGCCGCATCTGCCGGAATAAGGCCAGACACTCTAAGAGAGAAGCTGGGCTGCCACTCTCGTGCATGAAAGTTGCTTATGCCTTAAATATCCTATACCTCTATAAGGCCACCATTCGCCCAGTGATGGCGTATTCTTGTCACATTTTGGCTGGTCCATCTGCAACTAGTCGCTGACTCAGTAACAGGGTTAAAAAGAGAGTGGCCAACGGATAGGTCGGGAATTGCAGTGCATGCTTCAACCATTGTCCCACCGACAAAATATTGCATTTCTCTGTCTGCTTTACAAGTATTTTTAATGGTGGATTCTTCGTGGAACTATAAACATTTTCCCTCCTCGACATAAGTAACCTCGTCAAACCCGACAAGCAGCAAAGCCCTTCTCCTACACATTAGATATATTTAGATGGACGAAAGTATTCTGCTCAAATAGTTATTTCCCCAGAACTGTTTGACTCTAAAATTACCTTCCAGATTTTGCGTCCCTAACATGCAGAAGATCAGGGATCCTGCTGCTCAACTCACTACATAGCATACCTCTAAATTATGTACCTGATAGTAGGCTGCTACATTAAAGTGGCACTTTGCCTTGTTTCGGGATTAAAAAATATGACGTATTTTGTTAAGAATAAAATACACAGGCAGACATATAATTAGACAGACTTACAGGCAACACGATATATATATATATATATATATATATATATATATATATATATGTGGGTGTGTGTGTGTATGTGTAGGTGCATATTTTTCAAACTGATAAGTAAACAATCAGTATCGAAAAATGACATCATCGATTCATTTGGATCGATTCCAGACTTGAAACGATATATTGATCCTAGATATTTATATTTTTGATTTTTGTGCAAATACAGAAAAATCAATCCTGGACAGAATATTTAATTTCAATACACGTGACAATAGCCATTACCTGAATTATAATTATAACATTTCTACATAATCGTATTTATGTAGTACAACTTTACTGGGAGATATACTTAAACATTACATGAAATAAATTGAATTATAAGAGAACTTGTAAATGAAAAAACGATGCATTGGATTTCCTGGAAATATCAATATAGAATGCAAAAATATGAATTGGATAATAAACTGAAACCTACATAAATTATCGCCACAATATAATATACACAATATTTTACATAACAGCACTTTTTTTTCTGAAATTCACGTGGAAATACTTAAATGTTTAATGGAAAAGATTTCTACAAAATACTTACGATGTCATGAGATTCATATAACACTGAATTAACACGTTTTATTTATGCACACACGCATTATAGAGCTGATTAAAGTAATAGATTGTTAATTAAACACATTATTTTTCAACATTAGTCATTTATATTAATATCAATTCCCTCCAAAAATATTTGCCTATTACACCGTATTTTTTACAATTAAAGGGTGACCATTGATGTTGTGGCAATTTATTTATACATCAATGTCTCTTTCCCTCTCTCGCTCTCATTATGTATGTATATATATGTTCATATATTTAAAGGAGATTAGAACAATAGTCTAAATAGCAGAGTATATTTTAATGTAATAGTAAAATTACTAATTTAATTAAAATACAGGGAAAGAAAAAGTGCCCGTTGTAATTTAGATATATAATAAGCTCGATAGGTAAATATCCTAGGGCTAATTTAATATTCAGTAATGTGATTGATAATTTAAAATTCAAATTAGAATTAAATGAAAAAATCCGTTTCACAAGAAGGAACAACAACAAAATCAATAATTTGTACGATCGTTTCGGAAAACAATGTGTTTTATTGTGGTAAACATTGTGGTAGACATGATGGCTTAACGTCTACCACAATAAAAACATTGTTTTCCCAAACGATCGTACAAATTAGTGATTTTGTTGTTGTTCATTCTTGTGAAAGGGATTTTTAATTTAATTCTAATTTGAATTTTAAATTATCAATCACATTCCTGAATATATGTATATATATCTATATATATATATATATATATATATGTATATTGTACCCCATAAACATAAACCACAATCACAAACCCGACAAACAGCAACACTCCTAGAGATCCCTCGATGTAACAAATACTTCTACTCCAATAGTTTCATCCAAGGACTGCTACACTTTGGAACTCTCTTCCGGGTTCTGCTTTCCCAATGTGCTGACATGCAGTAATTCAAGTGTAATGTAAACATACATATTGCTCCCAAACTCTCTGCATAGCATCCCTGCAACTTATTACACTTCTAGTAGCCTCCTACTTCATTTTGCACAGTGCCGTGTATGGGGTTAAAATTATAATAAAAAGTTTGAAACCTTAAGAAATGTGTAAAAAGGAAATACATCTGCAAATACAGCATTTCAGACTAGTCACAAAATACGATGCACTGCCATTTACTCACATTTACGAAACGAAATACAATGATAGCATTGCAGACTGCAAATAAAAAACGATATAAAATTTTGACAATAAATGGTATATTTTACATCAATGTATCAATGAAATACTCAATGCAAGTAATGCTAGCTAGTATTTATTCTTCGATTCTTCTGGGAAAAATGTAAAATATGTGGATTAGATTACTACATCAAACATTGATTCAGTTAAAAAAATGTTTCTGAAATCCGACAGTATATTCGTAACAACGTAACATGTTTATACTAAACATCTACTCACAAAGGAAACCCTTGTATCTTCGCATATCGATTTCTGGCAAAAAAGATATTTCCATTGATCGAAGCACACCCCGAAATGATGAAGTACAACGATTTATCTCAGACGTTTGATTTCCAAGACGCAAATATTATTTGAATACGCCATTATTATAAACACGCACCTGAGACTTGTTCTCGTGCAGGGGACGTTTCACGCGAGATGTTGCGAGACTTTCTCTTCGCAGCTGACAAGAAGCATGGTGCACGCACGATGATCAAGATAAAAGCGCGCGGGATGTTTTATTAAGAGGCTTTTGTTATGTCTAGAAAAGGCAAGAATCAATAATATGTCTTTTTTTAAAATAAATATGGAAACATGTAACATCGGGTGTGAGTCAGCTAATTAACTCGGCAATAAGGCTCGTTTATTGCGTGATATCGCAGAATGGAGAGTACAAGATGAATGAAAATGAAAAAAACATAGAATATTTGGATCACAGCCTCTGGCAAAAACAGTACACTGAAGGATAAAAAAAAATACAATAATATATTTAATATTATTCAATGCTGGTTTGTTTAGATATGAGTAAATGAATGCTGTATTAATTACAACATATTAAGGATATTAATTAAGATATTGAATTTAATTTATCTTAGATTCTGCTTTATCAATATTTTATTTTTTAGCATTTAATTATAATAACTTATACGATAGTTCACCTGAAATATCTATACACACATACAGACACAGGCATATATACATGCATAGAGAGAGGCAGAAAAAAAGGCAAAGAAAGAAATACATATACACATACAGGTAGGCAGGTAGATGGAAATATAAAATTGTGCTGTAATATTTTCGGTGCATTTCGCAATAATTTTGTTACGCGGACTAATATTCTATCCGTCCGACTTGGAAAGTAACCTTATTTTAAAAATGCATTCGTTTCATAAGGTACGCACTCTGTAATCTCTCTCCTTCTTTCTCTTTCACTCTAGCTCTCGCCCCCCTCTCTCTCTCTCTCTCTCTCTCTTGCGATATATATATATAAGTGAAATTGTCTGTCTGTATGTCTGTGTGGCTGTGTGTCTGTCTGTGTACATGTCTCTACAGAATATCTCTGTCAATTTTCAGTCTACAGACTCGAAATTTGATATACAAGGTACTGAAATTTGAGAAAATCCGTTTTCAACTAGAAATTTGGCTGTTACGGGGTCAAAATTCAACGATTTTATCTTTGAGAACTCTACAAAATTCGTCCGCCAATTTTATGTATAAACCATTAAAATTGTATATATAGGTTCTGTGGACATGGATATAACTTAATAAGTTTTATTGAGCTCAAAACAATAAATGTTAAGAGGGCATAATAGGGAGTCAAAGTTAAAACCAATTTGACCTCTTTCCAACGTCTTTTTCCGTTTTTCTGAAATAGAACTGCGTCACACTGTGCACGTGAAACATTTTCAAATATTTTGTACTGGTATTTTTTTGTTTTTTAATCTCATCCATCCAGATGAAGTCTCGAAATAAAGACGAAACGTTGATGAACACATAATACGGTGTGTTCCTTTTTATTTCTCTTGTTGACGGAATCATATTTCCATTGTTTTCATTATATATATATATGTGTGTGTGTGTATATATATATATATATATGTGTGTGTGTGTGTATGTGTGTGTCCTAGCAGTTCAGCCCGGCTTTGGTCGGGTCTTATTTACTGTTAATACTTTTATATACATAGGTATATATGTATAAAAATTTGACTGATATTCAGGTAACCTACAACTTAAATTTACATATATTTCCTACAAGGGTAACTTTGTAAACTTTTACCTATTGGTAGAGTCTGCAAGGGTTACTCTGTTCACTTTGACCTATTGGGATCCAGATTTTGACCCTTAAACGTATTGCTGCATACCGGAATTCCTTTTATGTAAAATTTAAAATGTTTACTCAAAATTGAGTGTATAGTTTGCCAGAAACCGCAAAGATCAAATCTTTTAAACTTGAAGCACTTGGTGGCCGATTTCTCGGGAAAAAGCCGATTACAATGCTTGCATTTTCTGAATACATTTTATGTAAAATTTGCAATATTTAAACCAAAAATTAGCTGATATAGATGAGATCGCAGAAGTTGAATTTTTTACACTTTCACCCCGATCTTTGACTCAATAGCATTCATTATTTTAAGCTAAAATCAAACAAACAGCGTTTGATCTATGTTCTAATAACCTACATCTGAAATTAAAAGTGTTCAGACCAAACTTTGGCACAGTAGTTTGGTAGACTTTTCAAGTTAAATCGTTGAAGTTTGCTGCCTTGACAGCAAATTTTTGGCCGAAAACCGATGAAAAGATTTTCCCAAATCTCAGTATCCCTTATGTCAAATATCGAGTGTGTAGACTGAAGATTAACAGAGTAATTTGATAGAAAAATGTACAAACACAGACAGACCAGATATGTATATATGTATATATATATATATATGTATATATAATATATATATTATGCATATATATAATATAT
This sequence comes from Euprymna scolopes, assembly GCF_053919585.1. Classification (NCBI taxonomy): domain Eukaryota; kingdom Metazoa; phylum Mollusca; class Cephalopoda; order Sepiida; family Sepiolidae; genus Euprymna; species Euprymna scolopes. Next base: position 10,317,282 of record NC_136489.1, read on the forward strand.
ATATATATATATTATGTATATATATATATATAATATAAATATATATATTATGTATATATATATATATATATATATATATATATATATATATATATATATATATATATATATATATATATATATGGGGACAAAGAGAAATGCGGATAGGACCGGAATCGGAAGAGGAATAAAAGGAAAAACAAACAAAAAATAGGCGGGTATATTCGAGTAGAGAAATGTCTAACTATTTATTCATTCATCACTCCCCCTCTTATTACATAATTAATTTGAAACCAAGTTATTTGCATGTCTGGTGTGTATAAATACGTTGGTTTAATTTAACTTAGATTAATTTCGAAAAAACTTGATATTAATTTCAAAAGAAAACAAGAGTATACGCAAGATGTTGAAAAAGACCAGGACAGCAGATAGAACTTAGAACAACAGTAAAATGGTATTAGTTAAATCTGTAGATAACTAGGGATACTTTTTTGTAATTTATCTTTATTGGCTACATCGTTTTAATCTTGTTTTATTTATTATTATTATTATTATTATTATTATTATTATTATTATTATTATTATTATTATTATTATTATTATTATTATGTCAAACTAGTGAAGTAGCTAAGATTTTCTTTCTTTTTTAAAGTATCGCAGTAAAATCCGGGTAACTCATAGTAAGCTGTGTGTGACTTCATTTCTTTTATCTTTTTGTATCTAGCGTGTTATAAATATATGATTTGCTGTTTATCTTTTCATCTTCTATTTTTATTTGCATTAATGTGTGACTGGGCTTAATTTTATGTATTTTTCGTTATACTTTTTTGCTATTATAGTCTTTCTTTGTTCAGGTATATCAATATTTATTTTTACTTTTATATATATATATATATATATATATATATATATATATATATATATATATATATATATATGTGTGTGTGTGGGGGGGGTGTTATTAGTTTGTAGATATATATATATATATTATCAAAAGGGAGATCTATATAGATACATAAATACACACACACGCATACATATATATATATATATATCATAATATATGCATTTTTCTCTTTGTTATATTTTAATAATTGCCTAATTAAGTGTACTTGATATAATGTTTAACATATTTTATCTGAGTAGATGAAACCTCTATAATTTTGTGTATCTTTATTCATTTACCCTTTTATAAACTGGCTTGAAATATAATTTTCTCTACCCTCCCCTACACACTTATATAAAAGAAACACAGAATATATTATTTCCCACTCAAATCTGACAAACACAAAGTTGTTTATGATAGACGTAAACTCAAATAAACCTTGGCCGTAATACAACACCCACCTCCTCCAAAGAATCTAAATATCTACAATTGGCTTGAGGTGACAAGCCTCGTAGAATTTGCCTTCCCTGTTTTCTTTTCTTTTTTTTTCCTCCTTCCTACTTCTCCTTAATCTGGCGTTCTTTTCCTCCTTTTCCTCATGTAAAACTGTCCTCTAAAATCAGAGCAATTAGCCCGGGAGTATTAACATATGCTTGTGGTAAAACAAAGTGAAATAAGCTTTTGTTTAAATATTTACCAAAATGGAGACTTGCTGATGTCGGAGATTTTCTTATTCTTAATTTGCACATATAGTTTAACGTATCAAGTTCTGGATATATGTGCATCATTTTGTTATAATCGATGGGTATACATACGATGCAAAGGAATATTGATCTCGAATAAGATAGATGTCTCCGCACCCGCAAAGAATCTTGATTGGTCTCCAAACATACACACAAGCGGATCTTCGTCGAAAGTAATTACTATACATTATACTATTGAAAATCAAATTACGGGATAATTCCACATTCTGGATATTACCTCAAATTTGGAGCTCGTTTCTTATAAAACAGATAAGTGTATTACCTCTAATTTTCCATGTGAATTACTAATCGTTTGACCTGGCACAAATATACTGGAAATAACTGAAAATTTAACGATGGATTGTCCAGGCTATACCGTTTATCTGTGACATGTAAACAGCATTTAAATAGCTTTTTCAATGTATGTATTTATGAACAATATATATGTTTATTCAGAGCTGAAAATCTAGCTCAGTTAAAATCATTTCCTCTGATGACATGAAGATTTACTAAGATTAATGGATAAGGGAAATAAATATAATTAGTTTTGATATATTTATTGTTCCAAAAAATAATTGATTAACTTGAGTGTATTTTACTCTAATGATTAATGTATTTTGATTAATTAATATACATATAGATGTATATACATATGTATGTTTTATTTTTTTATTAACGTTTTATCTGTTTGGTTACATATGTTTCAGATGTTGGACCATGTTTATGATCCAACAGCCTCGTCAGAACTTACAGAAGTGGTTGTTGGTATTAGGAAGAAGTGTTTTAGAAGAAATACGAAAGAAAAAAAAGAGAAAAAAGGGGGTGAGGTAAGAGATGATAAAGGGGGAGGGAGACGGGTATTGACAATATTTCAGTTTTGAGGGTTAAGATACATTACATTGTATTGTGTGGGTGGGGGTAGCAGATTCAGGTAGGCGTGGTGGGGATATATGGATATAGGGAGAGGGAGGTAGAAAGAGTATGGTAAAGTAAAGAAAAAAGGGGGAGTAAGGAGAGGAGGGGGAATATTCAATTCTTAAGTTTTAAATTTTAACTGACATTTGCTTGTTCAGTAAGGTATATTAAGTAGATGAGAGAGACAGAGAGGGAGCGTGAGAGGGAAAGAGCAGGAGAGAGAGGGAAGGGGTTAGTGTAGATGTCATGTTTTTGACAGGTACAGGGTTCATTTAAAATTATCGTCGTCGCTATACGTCGACTTGTCCATTTCTGTTTACAATATGTTCTTTTTTTATAATACATGCGTTAACGCATGCGCAAATACGCATACATGCATAAATATATACATGTGCATTTCTACACATCCATATCCAGACACATACGCACACACACACACACACATATATATATAAATATATATATATATATAAACAATGTATATGCAGACATACATGGATCCGTATGCAGACACACATACGCATACACACAGCTCTTATACACATACATACACTCACACATATTAATAGACACCTATACATATATATACACACCTACCTATACACATATATGTGGATATATAGATCTCCACTAAGAAATAGATGTACCTATACATACATACATACATACAAATACACACGCATCTACCCTTATACATGTATATGCAATTACATAAATATAGATATTAATAAAAGATATAACCATACAGACCTATATAAACACATACACATATATACACAGAGTTATATATATATATATATATGTGTGTGTATGTATATATATATATATATATATATATATATATAAGAGTAAATAGTTAATAAACATGTAAAGGAACACTTTAAAAAGAGTTAAAAACATATTTAATCTGAAAAGGAAACATTTGATAACTGGATAGTCCTTACTCCGCGTAGTTTCCAAGAAATACTTTCCTTCTCATCAGAGGGTAGGAATAAGCAAAATCCGGGATCGGATTCTGCATACAAAAGTATTTGATAAAACTGCAAGTAAGTCACAGATCTTACTTGACAACAAAAAGTGAAGCAGAGGGAATATGGTGAAGAAACAGGTGATTTCGCGTGAATGGATAGTCTGGTAAAAGGAAAAATATACAATGACAGTAAAATCCAAAAATGTAAATAAAAGAAAGTTAATAAAACTTCTATTCGCACAAGTAAAATCAACGGAAATTATATATATATATATATATATATATATATATATATATATATATATATATATATATATATATATATTTCAGAGGAAACATAATTTAATTTAAATACCAAAAAACAAGAAATGGGCAGGTGAAATTATTAAAATTTCCTTAAGGCCTTATCGTCTGACCCTCTAAGAGGAAACGTCAGAATGATAAATTAAAAACTAAGAAACGAATGAGGGAAGAAGGGAATTTTGGTTTCAGTTGGAAGAACAGTGAAAAAAAAAATCTCACTGTTCAGGTGGTTTTAAATCAATGAATATCTCCAACTGATGTTTCAGAATCTTTTGTCTACACAGGCTAAGTTGAGAGTTGTTAATAACTAACGCCTCAATAATATTGAGATGATAGTTCGACCTCGCACTGTATAAAACAGAAAACCACCCATCGGAATATTGATCAGAACACCTATTTATACTCAACAGGTGATTACCAATGGCGGACTCATGAGCTTGGGAGTGCCCGGATGTTCTCGAAACCTGGTGTAGTCGAATATCCCGAGGGATATGTTGGGATATTCTCATTTCTAATCTTTGGGATGTTTTGCCAACGTAGTCAGCTCCACACTGACAAACAAATTTCTAAACAACAGAATTCTTTTGAATGGTTGGCAAAACATCTTTACGAAAAGAAGAGAAAAAGGTTCGAGTTGTGTAAACTACTCTAAGCATAGTAGCTGGAAAACAATGTTGAGTAGCAGAAGAAATCCTTTTAAAAATATGAAGGCCAACAGGACCCAACCATGGTAATTTTAAATAAATGGGACAACGTGATGGACCAATATGTTTAACACTATTAAATGTAGTAATTTTACGTTCAATAGTAGATTTAATTATATTAATGGGATATCCATTGCTAAGAAAAATATTTGTGATTTCCCCAAGTTCCGTATCAAGACGGTTTGGTGAACAAATCATAAGTGCACGATTTGTAAGAGCGCTAATGAGGTTTATTTTTCTAGACTGAGGGGCAAAAAAAAAAACAATTAAGATAGAGCCCTGTAAATGTAGGTTTTCTATATACGGAGGTCTCAAACGTAGTACCAACTTTAGAAACACGAACGTCGAGGAATGGGAGAGAGCCACAGTCCTCAACCTCTATAGTAAATTGTAAAGATGGATGCAGGTTGCAAAGAAGACGAATAAACTGTTCAGCTTCACTCCGTGAGGGAAAGCATGCAAAAGTATCATCGACGTAGCGTGTGTAGAATGCTGGCTTAGTAATTTTGGAAAATAATTCGTTTTCCAAAAATCCAACGAAAATGTTGGCTAGCGAAGGACCAAGAGGGCTACCCATAGATATCCAATCAATTTGCCGGTACATAATGTTGGTGAAACTAAAGGAGACTGATTTAGTAGCAAGTTCCATGAGTTCAACGAAAATTCGTTCAGGAAATTGTGGAGATTTTGAGGAGCCACGGTATAGATAGTCACCACAAATACCAATGGTTTCATCCAAAGGTATATTAGTAAAGAGACTATTAATGTCAAAGGAAGCCAAGAACTCGGTATTTTTAGATAAAGATAATTTTTGTATCTGAGATACGAATTGAAAAGAATCAGAGATTCTATATATGTATATATATATATATGTGTGTGTGTGTGTGTGTGTATACACAGACATGTATATATGTATACATAGTTAATACTAAATAAACAAGGTAAAGTTAGGATAAATAAATAATAATAAATAAATAAGTAAATACAAAGTAAAGTTCAAATATATAAGGGGGTGGGCCCCTAACATAGTGCTTTGGGCATATATATATATATATATATATATATATATATATATATATATATGTGTGTGTGTGTGTGTGTGTGTGTGTTTTCTTCCTAATGCCAACAACCACTTCTGTAAAGACTGACGAGGCTATTGGATCGTAAACATGGTCCAACATGTGAAACATATAAAACCAAGCGGATAAAACGGTAATAAAAAATAGAACATATTTTCTCCGCAATAGTATTGAACACTCTTCAGGTTTTTCTAATTACCAGTTTTACCACACACACACACACACCCACACACACACACACACACATACATATATATATATATATATATATATATATATATATATATATATATATATATATATATATTGGCAGAAGTTGACTGGGTTCAACAACAGCCTACAGAAAATGGACTGTGAATGATGAAAGTCTGAAAGGTTATGAAAAAGAGAGGGTTGTAAAGAGATAGGTTTTGATACTCAAAAATTTTACCCCAAGCAAAATATGATGAAAGTAAAGATAATTTTCGCGAAAATATATTTTTTATATCAACATGACAAAGGAAATGATGTATCCTTACAAAGAGAAAATGTTATATATATATATATAATAATATAAATATACAAGAAATAAATATTTTCATAGTCAATAAAAGTTACTTTTATGGTAGAAAAGTTCATTGGTTTGTACTTTGAAGTAATTTGTAACATTTTTTATTCACTAATTGCAAATCGTGGAATCTACTATATAAAATAAAATCTCTAATTTCAATAAAAGTAAACAGCCACTTTAAGAAACTCGTGACTTATCGTTGAGCACTTAGAATTGAATTAACTTGGCCAATTTAGCTCTTATGCATAGATCATAGTATAACGATTAGATTAAGCTCACTGACGTGGAAAAAAAGATTTAAAAATAAAATGTTTAAATTCAACGTTATTTCACGCGGTTACTGGTAACCGAATATATACGGTATTTGCTAATCAAGTCAGAGATGGCGTGTGTTTCCGGGTTCGAATTTATCGACTAGTGTTAATCGTAATACTCTGCACTGAAGATTCCAGAAATGATTAAACACTAGTGTAGGTATTTAATTATTATAGTAAATAATTGTGTGTGTGTGGGGGGTGTTTAAGTGCGCATATGTTTCACCGGTTACGGCTATTCCGGCTTGTTAGATTTAATAAGATTCCAAGAAGAATGCACTGGGAGAAGCGCCCAATACCCACGCAATATGCTAAGAAAACGTCCCTATTCTCTGTCTCTCCGTTTTTCTCTTTCTCATTCTCTGTATTTTTCTGACAATGTCAGAGACATGAAGCAGATGCAACGATATCCTTTTTAGTTCTATTCATAAGATTGTCGATTTTATCAGTTTTCTTTTACCAAAGAGAATTGCAAAAGGCGCAAGTTTTAGCTTTCTTTTTAGATAGTAATATTATATGTCAGTAAAATATGTCGACCGACTTTAGTATTTGGCAAGCACTCAACCAACCAGAAGTCCGAAAGGGCGTTGACTTTTGGACTATTATTTCAAAACTTATCCAATAACCATATAACTATGCACTCATTGAATCGATTTAATTCAAGAGTTTGTTTTTGATTTTGTGTGTGCGTCTATGTAATTGCATACTTTTGTGTGCTATACAGGTCGTGTTAGATCAAGTGAGATAGCGGAAATGATTGAAATACGTAATAAGAGACAGCATTTAAATTAGATGAACTATACATTTATTAAAATAAATAGAATAGAACGTATGTGTCTAGTCATGTACATATGAAGGAGATTACGCGACCCCCGCAAATATAGGATTCGTGTTTTTTGCTGATATTTCCCCCCTCCCTTCTTTCTCCCTCTGTTTTTCTCTCTATTTCTATCACGGTGCAATTGTGTTGTAAGATCGGAAACTAGTATTTCAAGACTTATGCTCTAGAAGAAATGAATTTTGATTTGGAGAAAGTGACGTTTGCTTTCCCCGATAGAGGCGTCTCATTCAATCAGAAATAAACTAAACCCTTTTCTAGGGGATGAGTCATAATAAGGGAAGGTCAATCTCCTTGAATTTTACAGTGCCAGAGACTTATCTCAGAATGAGTCAATACTTTTTTAAATTCTCTTTAAATGAGCAAGAAACAATTACGTGACTAATGAAAATCCTCAGGGACAGTGACTTCAACAACACTTTCCTTTTCATTATATGATGTATATATATACATACATACATATATATATATATATATATATATATATATATATATATTCGTATTTGCATCTATTTTTTCTCAGCTATAAAGCTAAACATTCAATAAGAGATAGACTTAGAGATTGTCTTACAAATCATATATGTGAATACAGAAATGTACAAGCGGCAGTCCCTAAAAATACATTTAAAAAAATATTTTTTTTTAAAATGACGATCTGTTTATATTTCACGTATGATTTCCTTATTTTTTGTATTATTTATTGTTAAATAGACAAGGTTCAATAATAATAATAATTATGGGAAAATACACAATTTTCAAAATGTTACACATCTTTGTGTCCACACGTGCAATATAATCGCGGTATTGCGTTATCGATGCGTTTACAGATGACAGACATATAGTACAAGTGCCTTCGCGGTATCAGATATGTAGTATATTTAGGATGAAATTGTGGAAATTCTACACATGCCTATTATATGTAAACGCGTTGTACTAATACCGATAAAATTGTGAAGTTAATTCATGTTTTGGAGTCCGACAACAATTTGAACATCAGCTAAAGATAAAACTTTAATGCCTATAAGACATTGCTATTGAGTGGGTGAGATATCTCTGTACAAAGCATCCAGGTATGAGGACACTTGTTCCTACATGTAAAACCTGATGAATTATTTAAAATTACATAGAATTTACGGCCCAAAAATGATCCTGATAGTGCTTACCCATACTTGCTTTTTCGAGGAATTGTACAGCTTTTCTAAGTAATGTTATCTTATTTAACAACACGAACTGAGTATTTCATAAGACTATATTATTTCGGGTCTTAGAATCCGGTAAAAATAAGAGACTCCAAAATAGATATAAGATTACCTATTTAAATATTCGAAGTCAGAGAGTTTATGACCGCAGCTTCTATACTAATTCTGTGTTTAATTCTTAAACACAGAATTAGTATAGAAGCTGCGGTCATAAAGAAGAACATTAATTAACTATGTGAATAGCTGTACATCTTCTATAGAGATCAGGTGTAAACTCCAGAAAAGGTTGTCCATTGTTTTCCAAGAAATTCTATTGAAGTAGAATGGAACACAAAGTGCTTAAGTAATTTTCTTGGAAACTAATCTCTGGGGATCAAGCAATCCCATATCAAACGGTAAGTCGGGAGTAACAAAATACCGTAAGCGTACAATAATCCAACTAGTGCGATCAGATATAACTTACGTATAAATTATTTGGTTCGGTTGTTTTGCTTCACGGTCTATCCTCCTCTTTTTAACCATTGTATTTAGTTGTATCGTTATAAGCTTTATAAAAAAATGGTGCGTTATTTTTTTCATCTTCTAGAAATTTTCACACCAAGTTCTTTATATGTTAGATATATTATTCATGGTGTTTAGTTTGTAGATGATTAGTATTTTTTATGATAGGGAACTCGCTTTACAATATGTAATTTAGCTTAAAAAGGATATGAGGCAAAATAATAAAATACTATTTTGTAGATTTATGCCAAGAAATAAAATAGATAATGTATTTAGCATCGCATGAATAAGACATGCTCCTATATAATTGCCTCTTTTATGAGCACAAGTTTGACATAACATATCATTTTAATATATGAAATATCTACTTCACCACAAAACGTGCACTTTCTGTTGTATTGTGTTTCTCTGTCTGTAACAATTTATCTAGTTACCACCCATATTTGTATGTTGCAATTCTACGAAGATGACTTCTGTTAAATAAATACACTATAGCTTGTTTTAGCAGTTTGTCAATGAAACAGAAGACGGTTTATGATGAAACTGTTTTTTATGAAATTAATATTTTTCCTCCAGTGTTTGTCGGACATATCAGACAATGGTGTAAAGTGAGCTTGTGGTGTAAGAGCTAATGTCGTATGGAACATCTCTCTCTCTCTCTCTCTCTCTCTCCAACTCTATCTCACACCATATATCTTTGTTTGCCGAAACTTTTGCCTTTATTGACAAATTCCTGATTTTTCCATCAGTAGACAATATATGTGTCAGACTCCGACATGGAATTTTCTTTATTTCATCAGAAGTCAATATGTGTGCTAAAGTTCGAGATGATATTTTCTTATTTTCTCATGTTTTCTGCTAACATGAAATGTGTGTTCAATCTCCAAGTTTTTTTTTTTTATTCAGTATTTGGTTTGAAGTAAAACGTTTAAAATTCTAAGTATTTCCGCTTTACTGGAGGTAAAATATCTATACGTTTATCAAATAGATATTGGAAAAATGGTTTGACAATTGGATATGATAGTTAAAATGAAAACAATTTAATAATATGTGAGCGGGTTCAACAAGTTTTGGAGTAATATGAAAAAACGCTCCTAAAAGCCATGTTTGTTTAGCTCTAAAAGTCCCAGAGGGATGCGAGCTATAATTTTTTCCGGGATCCACCATACTGAATTTATATTCAGTACTAGCGCCTCCACATTTTAGCCAAGTATCATGAAAATTTAATGGAGGGATCAAACATTATGAGGCAAAAAGTGTAATTTTTGGCCATTTTGAGCCATTTTTAACCTCTTTTTAGCCCCTGGGGACGCCGAATCCCAGTGTAAATTGATAATGGTGTAGTTACAGGCCTTAACACATGTATATTTTTGTTGGCCACTATGAAAAAAAATATATAGTCAGACATGTCAAGATTTTTTTGAGAAATGTGAAATAAGATCCACAAAATGGGGCATTTTTAACACATAAGTCCAAGTGGACGTGAACTAGAATGTTGCCAGCGTCACCCATAACAGAACGTTATGAGGACAATTGTCTCCACATTTGGGCCAAGTTTCAGAAAAATCCATCGGATAGATCAAAATTATGGGTCGAAAAGTTTTATTTGTAGCCATTTGGGGACATTTGTTCTTTTTACCTGTTTTGAGCCTCTGGGGACGCCACGGGAAATTTCACATTTTTTTACTGTGCAAATCTGTTTAATGACATACAATCTAAAGGAAATTTTCAGGAAAAACTAATGGACGGTTATCTTGCAATCGTCCAGAATATCGGACGCACGGACGCAAAGAGGGACGCACGGACGCCACTGAAACATAAGTCCCTCTCCGATAAATCGGGGATCAAAATAGAATACTTTATAATATATTATATGCAACGATACCATACACAAAACGCTGATTGACACAACGTTGAAATAATGCTAATAGATATTCGTAATAAACTCGCAGATGTGTTCTTAGAGATAAGCAATTAAACCGATATATTACACATAATTACATTAAATCATATCTTCAAAAACAAGTTTGCATATAAATGAATATTTTTCATATGTACCCGTGTTATAATCTCTATCGAAAATTTCACCTATCGTCAATCAATTTAATTCAATGTAATTGAAAATAAGAATGATCGTTTTATATTATTTATTTTCACTTCACGATATGTTTAGCATAACGTCATTAAACGCTTTAGAGGTTTCCGAAATAGCTGAGAAGTTTCGTCGGTATTTCCTAGTATATACGCTTTAATATTATACCCCAACCTCACCAAATCACCGTCGGAATAAATAGTAGCCATTCCTGTGGTCATTAAAATCTCGAATCAGATATGTTTCTCATCGAAACTAATTAAGAATATATTCCAAATAACGGCGTAATATATTTGATAATGCATGTTTAAGTTATCTACCTTATACTAACGTTGCGTAATACGTCCTCGTTAGTCAAGATTACGTTAATATGGCATACATGTTAAATTACAAGTCATGAAATGCGAAGCACTATCAGTATCAAATGTCGTATGACCTTTGCTATATGGGTATAAGTAATATCTTAGCGCTTTAGATTGAAATAAATTGTACAGTTCCAGTTCACGTTTGGGCAATAGGTTACATTTTAGCATATCACTGATTCTCTATAAATGTATTATAGAGGAAGTAGATGAAACGCCTCAACTGTGGTGGTAGAAATTAATCTAAAAGAAGAAAATTTCAAGAACAACCAATGACGGTGTCAAAAGAGTATGTTACCTTTGTAAGGCAATTTTTTAATGGTGGTGGTGCAAGAAAAAATTTCAGTATGAATTTATCATAAACCACTTCAAAAGTGGCAACTCATAGACAAATGTCTCAAAAATGCTCATTTGTAAAGATGCCGAAGTACAATAAAATATTGTGGCGTCTTGGGCTTAAATACCCGAATAGAAAGATTAAACTGTGAGTAACTGTTTCAAGATTTTTTTTATATAATTAAAGTGTATGATTAAGGACAATCGAAAAGTTCTACTTATGGATAATTGCGATGGAAACAGATAATCAAAGCAAGCCACGTTCCGCTAGCAACCAATCAGAAGCGAGAATCGTCCATTAAAATATTACACCTTTTAGAATTCCCATGCATAATTTTCCGACACACATGAGAAAGATGTTTCATTTTTGTCTGAAAATCTTTAAGTTTCATACAGAGCAACTACGCATCGAAAAGTTCGAAAGCTGTTTTTAATCTCCATGGTGTAGAACGATAAGCGATTTCTCCGAAACTCTTCAGAAATTAGGCATAACGTTCGATTAATAATAACACATTTCTTAAAAAATATATCTCTTCCATTCTTTCCCTAATTAATTCGATTTTTGTGTAAATTATTTGTTCGTGGGGAAGATGCAACAATGAAATTCCGTGTATTCTCGGTGAGGCAATAAAATATACTTATGTCGAAAAAAATCTCCTCAGAGCGAAAGTGCATATTATAATTTAATATCCTATTTGATGAAAGGGGGGTTATATGAGACATGATTGCAGAGATATTATGTAGGGAGTTGAGAAGAAACATGTCTTTTTCAAATTCACTGCAAACCCTGATGGAAAATAGCTCTAAACATTGATCCCTCACTAAGTCTACCTCCTCTGTCCCTCAAAAAATCAATATTATATATATACCCATAATATAAAGCTGAACATATGTGTGTGTGTGCGTGTATCTGGTCACGAATAGGCTCCTATATGGTTGACTATTTAAAAAAAACTGATTACATATAATGCTAGAAGATGTCTCGAGGATAAGGAATGGGAATGTTTGATCTGGTAGTTCATAAAGATTGCGGGGTTCTACGTTTGCGCCTGGCCCCCAAAGTATGGAAATAAAAAAAAAACGAAAAAGAAAACGTTTACAAGTGTTTTTGATATAGATGTACATAAGAATACTTTCATAAGTATGTTTCAACTTAAATAGGGATGATATAATAAAATCGTGGTGTTTGCGTTCGCGATTGTACTCCATGGAAATATGGGGCAAACTTTAAGAAAGGCTCTTCATATCTATTTGCGTAAGTATACTTTGAAAATTATGTTTCAGTTTGAAGAAATATGGTATAATAAGATTATTGCGTGTTCGTTCGCGCCTGACCTCCATAGAATGTAAATATGTCACAAAGTTTAACAAGGTTTTTGAAAAGGGGTGAGGGTCGCCAATAACACGTTGACTTTAATCTTAATCCACGTTAGCTTTTATTTATTATTTTGAGTTGAATCATATTGTGTCGAATAAATTCACCTCATCAATTCACGTTCTTCGTAAAGTGAAAGCTAAAAAAAGAACGTTAGACAATTCTCGACACAAATTTTGGATAACTCTGTTTTTCCTTCTCAACATGCACGTGGCACTCTTTCGAAAATATAAATAGATAAACAATAAAAAAAATTAAGACTTACTTGCTATTGTGTCAAAAGAAGGGAAAATCTTGCTCACGTGATTACGTGTCTTTTTAAAAACATTTGCATAACTTTTATTTTTATTTACATATCTGTTTAATCTTTTTTGTCAGTGTACTAAAAGGAATTACGTTGATTACAATCCTTTCTGCGTCTTCTTTCCATTACAATAGTACAACCCTGAATCCGACCGTTCAATACTACACCGTCCAATACTTTAAAACTGAAACGAAGCTGTTCTGCTTGAACAGGGCGTCATTTCCTTCTTATTCATATTTATATCGATTCTATGCTTTAAATAACTAAAATAATTACGTGTTTAGATTTTTAATATCCCATTTAGCTGTTTCGGATTATTTTACTAAAGTAAGTGAAGCTTCATTATTTATCGAAACTGTTTTGTTTCTTTGTCTTTCGAAATTTCGTCGATATTATTTAGTAAGAGTGTTTAGAAGAAAAGCCAATAAACGATTATCCGAAAAAATAAATATACAAAGAAATAAATGTTACCATAGTCAATAAAAGTTCAGTTTATGTTTTTTTTGTTTTGAAATAGTTTTTAATGCTCTGTACTTGAAAGTAAAACGAAATTTGAAGAGATAAGTACTTAAATGAATTTTTATATAAACTACACATGCCATAATCGAATATTCCTCAAGCACAAAATAACGGAAAACATTAAAATATTTTTCTATTCCTTACGTTGACGGAACTCCCTTAAATTGTTAACACAGAATGCTCACGTGACCCTCCTTCAAATTGAAAACGGGGTTCTCCATTTCAAAGTCGCTGTCATTTTGAGTTTTTTAAACGGGTTCGTGAATTTTTACAAACTACTTAAAAATATAAACCATTGAACTTTTCTACCATAAAAGTAACTTTTATTGACGATGGTAACATTTATTTCTTGTATATTTATATTATTATATATATAACATTTTCTCTTTGTAAGAAAACATCATTTTGTTGGTCACTCTTGGCTACGAATGGAAAAAAAGTTGATATAAAAAATATATTTTCGCGAAAATTATTTTTACTTATATCATATTTTGCTTAGGGTAAAATTTTGGAGTATCGAAACCTATATCTTTACAGCCCCATCCTTTTCGTAAGCTATCATAATTTCATCAATCACAGTCTATGTTCTTTTTGCTATTTTTGAACCCAGTCAACAATGAGTGCTTCTGTTAGTATATATATATATATATATATATATATAATATATATATATATGTATATATATATATATATAATTTCGAGGTTAAATTTTAAATTCTGAAAACACAACATATAGAGACATATATTCGATTTAAGCATTTATTGTTTGACAAAAGAGGAAATGAAATTCGGTTAGCAAATTGTTCAGTTGCGAATGGACGCTAATTTTGCCTTTCACCACAATTATTGAAAATAGTTTTTGAGTGGTTGTGGATAATTATACGGAAAAAAATTATACGAAAAGAGGAGTTGATACAACCTGGGTAATCTATTATCGGAAGGAGTCCAATGTCGTTTGGGGTTATAAATCAAGTTGGGCAGAAAATAGGCCGAGGGAGGAAAGTAATATTCCCATATAGCAAAAGCGTATTGCTTCTTATTGATTTTTCGAAAGCCTTATTAGTTGTTGCGTTGAGTGTGTTTTATTTGATGTCGTACAAATGTTTTTCGGTGTTTACAAAGTGTATCCGATATTGGGTGCATATACGATTCAATTGTAATTATCCCCGTGAGTAATAGAATTTGAGCATTGAGTTAAGTATGCAAGGGACCTCGAAATCAATAGTATAGGTAGCAAAATAGCAAAATAGTCCTGGAGATTATATTATATTCAGCACGGTGCGTTGAACGGTTTGCTTCTGGTGTTGTCAAACAATACATTCTTTAATCGAATGTATATCTCTATATGTGTTTTTTTTTTCAGAATTTAGAATTTAACCACAAAACTTGCTCTATTCTTAAATATTGAGGGTTTTTTCTTTTTGGCTAGGATCACCTCGAAAGTATTACTTCAAGTAATATCTATCAGGATTTTTCATCTGAATTCTATCAGTGTCTTATCTCCCTCATATATATATATATATATATATATATATATATATATATATATAAACCTATCAACCGATGAGGATTTCATCTTTGTCCTGAGATATCCGCTGCCATGTGGGGTCTATGTGTTGTAATATGTAGTCATTTTATCTCGTTATTGGTATTCCGTTTAGCTTCATATGTTCACGCTGCGTCCTTCTATTGTCCTTATGAATCACTTGTTGTCCTGTTGTCTCGCTACCTGCCCTATCCATTTGTGTTTCGATATCTTTGTGGCAATGTTGATGCTAATAAATCTTGTTTGTAGGCGGATCCAGATTGTCATGTTTTTTTCTTGTAGAGTGACACCCAACATGTTCCTTTTTTTCTCTTTCTGCGACTGCCAGGATTCCACTTTGGTAAATTGTCAGAGTCCATTTTTTACTACGTTAAACTATCACAGGTAGTATTAGAGATGCTCTCTTAAATTGACATACTTGCTCTTTTGCTTCTCATATCTTTCACTTTCCCAAAAGCTGCCCGTCACAATGGCATCTTTCTATTTGTCCCAGGGAGAAAAACTCTATCTTCCGCGATTTTTTCAAAAGAATTGTAGCTTTCAACCTTCTTCAATAGTATTTTGATCAATAATTATTGGCGACTTGGCAGCCTCCTGGTTTGGCATCACTTTGCTCTTCCAAAGCTGTATGTCAGACCAACCGGTTTGCTCTTAGAGTGGTTGTTGTTAAGAATGCCATTTAGTTCAGTACTACAGCATTATCTTAGATGAGATGTGGCAGGTGTTCGCTATTGATTTTTACTCCTCTACCTTCCCACTTAATCTGATTGATTATCGCACCCTAGAGACAGGCTGTAAAGAGTTTGGGCGAGATGTTGTTACTTTATTCTTGGCTTCTCTCCAGTTCGATCCTGCAACTGTCACGATGTATCTTGAGAGTAGAGGTAGCCCAACTGTACAGCTTTTTTTTAACAAGGTGATTTATGTAGAGTCAACTACTTGGTTCTCATGGTATTGAACAGTGGATCGAACTCTATAGAGTCGAAATCATTTTTTTTGTAATCCTCAAAGGCACAGCACAGTGGAATCTCGTATTTATCGGATTTCTCTTGCAGTTGAGTGACTACGTGGATGTGGTGGAGTTACTTATCGTGAATCCCTGATTGGTTTCGTGGTTGATGACATTCTAGTGTCCCTAGCACCCGTCTTAACAATACCTGAGAGAATACCATCGTGTGTCACTGGAAGAAGGCTGATTGACTGATAATTCTTAACATTTACAGTGTTTTCTTTCTTATGAATGATGACTACTGATGCATTCCTCTATTTATCTGAAACTTTTCTACTCGAGAGACACTTAGAAAACAGTCTTGGAAACATCTCAACAATATGTTAACCATCGCTCTGTCGTCCTTCAGTCTTGCCTTACTATTGTTTTTTATCCCATTTTCACTCCAAACAAGGCATAGTGCCACTTTGATGTAGGGAGCTACTATCGGGGCTTAAAGTCCAGGAATACTATTTAGGTAGTTGAGCAACAACATTACACTTGCACCTCTGCATATCAGTACAGTTGAGAAAGCAGTAAATCGGAGGAGAATTGCAAAATGTAGCAGTACTGGGGAAGAAACTATTAGAATATAAATCTTCTTACATCTAGGATATCAACTGTGTAGGGGGAAATTTTGTTGCTTGTCAGATTTGACGTCGATTGTCTGTAGTGCGTTGCAGAAACCACCATTAAAATACTAGAAGAAGAGGCAGACGGATCCAGCATTTTATCAGTGGGACAGAGGCTGAAGCTTAGATGACAGTTTATGACTTATCAGGTTCGCGACTGTATTTTGAACCCTGTCCAGGAGCGATAGACTAATAGTAGATGCACGAGCCCAACTCTGATAACAATACACCATACATGGACGAATGGGAGTCTTGTAGAGGTACAGGATACATTCATGCGTAAGTAACTTTCTAGCAGGGCAGAGATAGCACATCTTCACTACAGGTGCCCTGACAATGTTCTCGATGTATCTATTACATCTCATGTCCCGCATGAATTTTAAGCCAAGTAACTTGTAAAACAGTACTTTTTTAAAGCCTTAGCTATTTTGGTTGAGCAGGGTTCTTGTAATTATTGAAGGAAATAAGCGAAGTTGTCCCCATTCCGCTACAGATTGGAAGTTTTCATCAGGTGTTTCTGCCATTTTCGTAGTAAAATATCAGTTGTAAAATGTACTTTCTTCGGATCTGAGGATGAGTGAAGATTATTCCTCAGATGTGTTAACTGCTTTAAGCGCTGGAGTGTGTCCTGGTTGTCTCGTGGCATAAGGGATTTACACATAACTCTTCGCAGCTTTGAAAAAATTATGTCTATGTTATGGAGTTCCATTTTCTTTTTTGATATAGTTGATGTTTCATTATTTGATTACCTAAATGGTTTTGTTTACTTCAAGGTTTTGTAGTATTTGTAGTTGATTGATGTTTTAAATTTCTCTCAATCTTAAATATTTCAATGTACTCGATGTGCTGTACATTTGTATCACGTTTTTTTTTTATCTGATGTCGTTTCTCTCTCAGCTGTTTTGTAATTGTGGACGGTTTGTCTGATTTCTGTAGCTTGCGTTGTTCTGCTGTTTTAGTACGGACCTGTTGATTTCTGATATTACAATGAGTGTTTCGGTTGTTGGTGTCGCTTGATACGCAGTGTCTTCTCTAGCTTGGTACCTATGGTCAAATACATTCTGCTCATTCGGTGGTCACTCCCGTGTTTACGTTGTTGATGCCCGAAACATCAGTCACACTGTGTGGCCTGAAGGTAAGGAAAAAAGTCAACTTCATGTTTTTGTGGTGCCATTTGGGGATATCCAAGTCCAGATTTTGTTTGTTTGTTTTTTTTTATTGAAGAACATGTTCATGGTCTTAAACTGGTGGTGATCTGCAGTTACAAGGGTTTCATTTATACTTTTTCCTGTTCCATAACCGTATGGACCAGTATTTGCCTCAAATGTGTTTTTAGCAGTTGCTACCCAGATGTACCAGCAGAACTCCATCATTGGACGTACTTGGCTTTTATATAGATAGGGAATTGCTTTAGCAATGATATATCTTTTGGTACGATAGAAGGCTCTTACCATGTATGCAGTGACCTTTGCAACAGACTTTATGTACGTGTTCCATAATGTTTCCAGTAGAATTTTTTATGAGTAATCTGGCAAGAATATATATATATATATATATATATATATATATATATATATATATAGTAGGAAGTTATTAAAATATATATAACAATTAAGCAAAGAATATTCCGTATTCAATTCGTCTGACGAATTCTCACGAGACTGAAACGCGGAATATATATGCATTATATAAATATATATATATATATATATATATTATTTATATATAATATATAAAATATATTATATATATGTATATACAACAGGGAATATATATGCATAGTATATTATATATATTATTTATATAGTATATATATATATATAGAGAGAGAGAGAGAGAGATAGATTGATACACGTATATATAAAACAGAGAATATATATGCATTATATTATTTATATGCTATTTATATATAATATATGCAATATATAATATATATATACATATATATACTGTTATTTTGTAAGAACTTATGTGTAATATGTATATATGTTATGTAGTTTATGACTTTTACGAACACACGATGAAGAAGAAGGCTGCTTTTTTAATAATTCAGAACATTTTGTTTAAATACAATCTAAATGTTTTCAATAAAAAAAATTATAATTTCAATTTAAGTATGCAAGGGAGAAAGATTACGATGCAAAACGCCAATTTCCTGTTATTCCCGAGCAAAACATTTGGCGCGATTGACAGACAAGGTTGCTTATAAATATTTGTGAGCACGTCGAAAATAGTCTTTATTTGTAAAAGCAATATGATGAAATCAATAGAATAAACAACTCAATGTTGTTCACTTTTCTATCGATTATTGTAAATGTGTTTGGTAATAAAACGATTTTATACGAGCATCCCAATATTTATTGATTTGTCATTGATCAAAAATCATTTCGAAAATCGATTACATGATTAATGGATACCTAAAAAATAACCTAATGTTTGAGTAAGTAAAAGCATTTTTATTTCTAAACTTTCTGTCTACAAAAAATTGATATGTGTAAAATAAACGTGTGTCGTTTTTGGATGCTATTGCATCTGCATAGTTTTACTTCTTACTTGCGATGATTTTTATAAGTTAAACGATCAGTATATCAGCGCTGTAGAAACCGACTCTTGTTTTTTAGTCGATCGCCAAATTTGAGACTTAAATTTGTTCTCCTTAACCAGACCTCCGTAATTTTTTTTCAACAGAGGCTGAAAACAAAGATCGTGTTGCATCAGATTTGTCCGTAAGCGAAGTACAGCATCTGTTGTAACTTTGCACAGGTATCATAGTTTGACAGGTTATTAGAGATCCCTTGCAACTCTTTCCCGTTTGTGTTCCCTCACTCTTTACTAAGCCTTGTATGTCGCTTGCCATCATCCTTGTAAAGTAAGAACAACATCATCCTGGGTTGCTGATTCGCCATATGAATTTACTTTGTTACATTTTAATTACCCGTGCATGGTCAACGCGCCAGATTCGTCAGTGAGTGAGCTGAGGAAACTTACTAGGCAGCTCTACTTGATCAAAAACTGTCTGTTCGAGATATACTCTCATTTACTGTGATTCCTACATTTAGAGTCTCTCCGCTTAAGAGTATTGTAAAGTGACACACAATATGGTCTCCGCTCTGCAAGATCTACCACAGATGTGCTGACGGTTATATCTCACAGGATTAGTGAATCTCTTGAGAAAGGCTTCCTTTCCATGGCAATTGCTCTTGACATATCAAGGGTCTTCGACAAGGTATGGCATAAGGGTCTACTTCACAAGATTTCCAGCTACGGTATAACTGAAAATGTTTTTTCAATCATTAAATCATTTCTCTCCGATAGGCTCATAAGAGTAGTGGTAGATGGACAAAAATCGGAGGCCTGCAATATAAATGCTGGAGTCCCTCAGGGGTCAATCCTGGGCCCAACTCTCTTCCTGATCTACATCAATGACCTCCCTAAACACATACTTAAATCATTCGTTGAGATCTATGCTGATGACACGACCATCTACGGCAACACATCAAAGGCTGTAAATGACAAAGTTCTATCTGATTCTGTCTCCTCTGATCTGGAGCACGTGGTTCAGTGAAGGAGATGTGGCTGGTTACCTTTAATGCATCCAAAACCAAACTTTTATCCTTACATCATCAACGCTCTGATCCCCATCTGGCATCAATTGTGATGGATGACTCTCGTCTGGGTGAGGCCCCGTGTTTTGACAAGCTTCTGGGTTTGATCTTTAATCCTGATCTGAAATGGAACACGTACATCAAGTCTGTTGCCAAGGTCGCTGGAAAGATGGTGGGATCCTTCTACCGCTCCAGAAGATATCTCACTACTGATGCAATTTTCTATCTATATAAAATCCAAGTACGTCCAAGGATGGAATACTGTTGTTATATCTGGGCAGGAGCTGCTAAAAACAGCCTATCCTGCCTTGACAGAGTACAAAATAGACTTCGTGGCTTAGTGGGGGATGCCCTTTTCTCTACCCTGCAACCTCTCTCCCACGAAAGACGTTGCGAGCCTGTCCTTGTTTTATCGTTATTTCCATGGCAGGTGCTCGTCTGAACTCAAATCTCTGGTCCCCCCTCGCCAATCTTTCACGAAAAACACCCGTCTAGCTGAACCTACTGTGAAAATTTCACCACTCTTTATCTGTGCCTAAATCAAAACGCGGATTCGATGAAGAAAGCGTCTTTCTTAGAACTGCACGCCTGTGGAACTCTGTTCCGTCTGCCTGCTTCCCACCAGACTACAACTTGGATATCTTCAAGTCCAATGTTAACAAATTCCTAATGAACCGCTCCCTTAAGTAAACACTTCATCAAATCTCCACACTAACGTAATGTACTTGCAATAACCCTTATCCCTGAGTGGCTTCCGGGCCTTGCTAAGTGGTGATCACTGTGTAAAAAAAAGAAGCTAATGATTCACTGCCCTAGCATACTGATCACCAAAACTTTTTACAGGTTCATCTTAAGATCAGTGGTCAATATCTTAATGTTCCATTTCTTTCGAAAAGGGAACTGTCTCCCTTATCGCTTTACCAATAAGTTCGTAGAGTTGGAGGGCCAGGGAAATATTGTAGGACCTGGTGAAGTAAACGTATGTTAAATCCTCTACTTGCTTAAGGTCACCGATATTAATAGGTTTTGGTACTTTTGTACCAAGGATCTTAGTCATTTTAGGCTGTTGTTCATGCCAAGCTCTCTGTATGCGTGGCTATAGACACACACACACACACACACACACACACACACACGCGCGCGCATATATATATATATATATATATATATATATATATATATATATATATGTGGGGACGTGTGTGTGCTTATTAATATATATAGGAGTGTGTGATGATAATAATCGAAATAGTATTTCGACAGAATAGACTATATAAAGGGAACAAACCTAGTTATATGTTCATTAACGTTTCGTCTTTATTTCTTTATTTCAGACATTCCTCTTGATGAATATGTTGATAATGCATTCAAAGAATTGCTATTTCTTATATCTTGTTCATGTTCATTGAGTCTTTTCTCTAATGTTCGTTGGGTTTCACTCATATATCTATGATGGCAATCTTTGCGACCAATTTCCAATAGCTGCATATACACTGTTCCCTGCTTGTATATAAGTTGGTGAAACGCAACGCACAATATAGAAAAGGGGCAATGAACATAAACAGATATAAAAAATAGCAATCTTCAAAATGCATTATTCCCTCATTCCTTGGAACATAATCATACATTTTTACTTCAAACAAGGAAAAATTAAAATTATATCAA
The DNA here is from genome assembly GCF_053919585.1 of Euprymna scolopes. Taxonomy (NCBI): domain Eukaryota; kingdom Metazoa; phylum Mollusca; class Cephalopoda; order Sepiida; family Sepiolidae; genus Euprymna; species Euprymna scolopes. The sequence goes on from NC_136489.1 coordinate 10,339,687, forward strand.
ATAAACCGCGACGCAGTTTTGCGCTTATCGCAAATTCAAGCACAATTAATACTTTCTATACTGTATCACTATTTATTCGTAAACTTCTATTTTAAGAAGATATTGAATTTCCGATACAGGTTTACACTTTCACACTATAGAAAACATCTCCTGTAATAATTAATACAGGATATCAGTCAATAAAACCAATTGATCATCAGTTAACAGGAATGCAGGCATTTCATTTCACATCGATATTTGAATTATAAAGGATATATTTGTTAAAAAAAAACAATATGAATTGCATCATATGTTTTTAAATATATTAACTTACATATTTCTTTCAAAACGCTATGCCCCCCTTTATTGATTTTCAAAAGACTTTTTTTTTCATCTCAGAAATAGAACTAGATCACACCTTTCATGACATCAAAAATATATTTTCAAAGATTTGAATTAGTGTTTTGTTATCTTAATTTCACTCATCCAGAGGAAATATTGAAATTAAGAAATAACTTGGATTAGAACACGCCTTGGTTTGTTCCTTTTTTATTCTCTCTCTCCTTTTCTATCTATCTATCTATATATATATATATATATATATATATATATATATATATGTGTGTGTGTGTATATATATAAATGTATATATATATGTATATATATAAATATATATATGTATATATATAAATAAATATATATTTATGTATATATATATATATATATATATCAATAAATATATATAGAGAGGGATAGATAGATAGTATATAAAACGGTTATTACTTATGAATAATTATTTTCCTTTTTAATCGTAAAGAATACGATTTAATTATTCACATTTCTACTTTAGACGACCATAGTATGTTATTATGTTTTAAGTGTTTTATCCAAAATAATAATACGATATAATATTTATTAATAAATATACAAAGAAAAATAATTGGATATGCATAGTTAGTTGCACATACAAAGTAATAAGACATTTATATATACATAATTGTCAAACTATAAAATCAATAGATATGTAACGCGAAATATGGCAGCAACGGCTAACGTATGCAAGTGACCGAACTGCGTGTTTGGTGACGTCATTGCGAGGAGAAAATAAAGAAAATAAATCCATAAAAACAGAAAGAAAATCTCAATCTTTTATGTAAGGATAAAGATAGACGCATTACACATAAGTAGGCCAGGAACAATAGAAAAGACGCTTACTAAATACGGACAGAAAATGACACAGTTTCCAGTGTTTAACATAAGATAGTTAAGTTCACTGGGGCACAATAATTTTTTTTTAAAGAAAATACAAGGTTTTTATCAGGAAAATACCTGAAAATAAATGTATGTTGTTTAATCTGGAAAAAACATAAGTTCTGTTTTTCATTGACTTTGTTTCGTGCACGTGTGTCCACATGTTAACGCGATGAAATTCATCAAATATAAAAAAATAATGAATAGAATTAATTGCATATTAGAAACAATAGTTCGTTGAAAATACCTTGGAAGCTTCAGTAAACAATCATTTATAAAAAGTAATTACATTCCGGATAAAAAGTTAAATTCAAATAAGATATGAGTTATTCCCCTTTCATTCTCGCAATCTTTTTTTTATACACAAACAATGCATTTTATTGTTTGTAATAATCTCTCGTAATAAAAAGGTTTCTAATATTGCTGATAGGGTTTGTTCGGGCTGCTATTTTAAACCGTAAATATGTTGAATATTTTGGGAAATTTAAGGTCCGTATGCACGATTTTCTATTGCACACACTTTTCCTGCCTTACTTTTTCTAAGTTGCATATATTTTATTCAATGGTTTGTGTTCGTATTGTATTGAACATTGCTGCTATTTATATTCAAAACTAATTTACGATTGACGCTATCCTAAAAGTTTTGGGCGTATTATAAGTGTTGTAATCTCATTAGAATAAAGACAGCATTACTCCCCTGTTTCAGCTTCGTCGACAACGCCTACTAAATGAGATAATGATGATCCGTACCAAGCGAAATTTTAATATGTACAACATTCACACGTTATAGAAATGTACACATTCTATAATTGTTACTTTGAAAAACTTGTTGCTCTTTGATATTTTTGTCAATGAATTTGATTTTAGTTCTATACGTTTGAAATCCGTATGATATTTTATATAATTACTTGTATCACATATAGATGAAGAAAAAAAACGACTTATTAGGAAGAGATATAGTAACGATTTTTAATGTCATCGCTTTTGTACTAAGTTACAGTACACGTTTATTTTTCGATAGTCAGCATCCTCTTTATAACCTTGAAATGAAAAGATTTTTAAAGCTGCAAGGAGAGATGGTTCGAACAGCGGACTGCTTTATCACGTTAGCGTATAATAGACACATGTGTCTGATTCTCTTAGTGATATTCCAACAATCGAAAATAATACAGAACAATGAAAATATAATTCTTTATCATTAAATACGTCTATATATAAACATTCCCCGTATGATGCGTGTGTAAAAGAAATCAAATTTAAACGCAATATATATTCAAAGTTCTAGATAGGTTTTAAGCATTTACGCAACCCGGTGTAATACGCATATTCTTTTGCGCTATCCTTCATCTATTTGTATGGTGTCAGTTTCATTCTCTGCCGAAATAAGATTAATTCCATGCGATGGTAGACTGATAAGATATGTGGATCTTTTGTATGTATACGTGGCTATACATACCGTTATCATGTCCTAATTACGAGAGACGTTCAAAAGTGTTTGCTTCTATTTTTCGCAATTAAAATAAAGATTATCTTCTCTCTTTTTTAGACATAATCGTAAATTAAATAAAATCACTACTATTACTTGAAATGAACATTCTCTGCGCGTGTCTATTTGTGAGAACGTTCCATATTGACTACTAAATGTCTTAAAAAGTTTTTTTTTAAATTTCACACCAATGCACATTATGAAACTATAAGTTTTCTTAGATATGTTATCTATCGGAAGATCTTCGAAAAGTATCTTTAATCGGCAATCCATAAAAATACGATAAACAGAGAATCAACGATGTTTACCAAAGTTAACATCTTATATAACCTAAGGTCATGAGTGCATTTCAAAAGTCTTATTACTGCAGAAACACTAAGGTCCGGCATTAAAAAAATAAACACTAGGTTCTTTGATCTGACAGAGGTGCATTCAAAATAAATGTTTCTATTTAGGGCACAATTAAAGCATGATATTAAGTATTTTACTTCATAAATTTGAATTCTTATATAAAAATGATTTTATATAACCAATCGTTGGTTCCTCATTGTACAATGTACACTACATTATTCCGTAGAATAAATAACTTCGAATAAGACTTAAAAAATGGACGATTTTACCGATTTCTATGACAATAAAATTATGAACGATGCATCATTCGTTGATGATCATTCATTCCCGGGCAACGTCGGATCCTACTGAAAAATAATAAAAAAAGATGTATTATCTTATATTTAATATGGCTATATTAAATTTTTGCATATTAAAATTTATATAAATTATATATATATATATATATATATATATATATATATATATATATATATATATATATATATATATATGTACTATTATATGAAAACAGGTTTGTGTCTGTGTGATTTCGTTCCCTATGGTCTCGGGAACAGTTATGTCAATTATTTGGAAATTTCACACGAAGGTTCATGATGAGTTTGGGAGTGTACTTACGTGGGGTTTATATCTGAATACGTATGGGAAGTACCGAAAATCGATAATCGAAAACATCCAATTAAAGAAGGGATGCCGATTTTCACGTAAGGCAACACTTTTATACAACTTAACATCACAAGTGCATTTCCAGTTCCAAGTCAGATTTTTTTATATACTTACGCCACAAAGCATCAAGTTATATATTGGAGAAAATGTTTTAGCTTTACGTGATCTTTATGCGCATAAACAGTTTTGAAAAGAAATGTTTATGAATTCTTTCTGCGTTTGTGTACACAATAGAAGCAAATATTTGGCACTGATATATACAATATGTGCCAAAACGTAGGAGTGGTGACGTAAATATTCTGAAAGACTATGGAACAGTATAATTGTATTGACACTATCAAGAGAGATTGAGATAGACAAAAAAGACAGTCAAATTCAGTTGTATAACTACCCACATTTACACACGGGATCCAGGCGTCATGTGTAGTCTACGTTGCAATCGATACCAAGAAAAAGAATAACACGGACTAATTTGTTCCCATTGCACCACCGATATTATTTTAAAGTAATTTCCTTAATACGCCGTAATTGTGCTTCTATAAGCTGAGCTCTGTCCTCTCGGACGTGATCGCTTCTCTAGTGTACTCTTGAACTTTGGATAGTATTTTTCCTTGAAGTGATATCATTTCTCATTAGTTTGCTTACGTTTGTCAGCGATCTGTTACATAATTAATTTTCCTGATTAATGTATATAATGCACAATGGTAATAGTTGTGATATGCATTAAGTTGCATCATTAAATGTTCTTTGAAATAATAAAATAGTGCGAAATATCTTATTATTATAACAAAATTGTTACTATTTCCTAGGAGCTTTAACATTAATATTAATCGCATCATATTCAGTTTAATTAGTGATTTACCTTCCACCATGATTCTTTGCGAATTTATTTCAAGGTTTGCTACACATTCTCAAATACCGTCAATTAGAAAAGCGTAAAAAATACTGATAAGGCTGCTGCAATAATTTTTCTGCTGCTTCTAAAGCGTACTAAAATGATCAAACCTATATATATGAATATATATATATGAATATATATAATATATATATGTATATATATATATATATATATATATATATATATGTGGGGGTCGCCATTAAACATTACTTAGTCAGAATTAGTTAAAAAAAATACACACACAGTAGCAAACCGCTTTTAGTTACCAAACAACTAAAAAACAGAACGACTCTTATATGTGGATTCTAATCTCGCACGAAACTTTGAACTAGCATAATATGGTAAAACCGCTACACTACACTTGGATGAATTTTTACATTATAAGAATCATCTGAACAAAAGCCAAAATATTTCTGTACGTGAAAAAGTGCTATTCGCACTGTAAAAAATAATTATGATATCATAATCAAATCAGCATACAAAGGAGAATACATAACCATCAGAAACATCGCTAAATATATCGAAGAAGCGAAACCCAACGCAAAGACAGAAATCTCTAAAAAACACATCACAAAGACCCAACATTTAGGTATGAACTAGAAATAACTATTATCGAAAGAATAACCCTTTTGTATCTCCAAAATCATCATTTCCCTCGTCCCCCACAAATCCTAAATCAGTTTACTTCTACACCCCTCCCAAATTATACAAATTTCACAAACATAAAAAACACTGACGTTATCAACTCTACATCTCAAACATTGACTCTCAACCCCGAAAATATCTATGATTTAGCCAAATCCCTTAACATCTCTGGTAGACCATAGGTTGACACCGTAACGGAATATATTTCCGAATATGTAGACCAAATTTATACCCACTTATTACTCATCATCCCTAGTACAACAAGGACACCACACATTTACCGCACACTATCAGACAAATCGACAATCTTTCCCAAGAAAGTATATTAGTTATCAGACATATATACTTTCATCCCTCATAATGAGCCTGCAAAACATCCCTCTTTACAATAATGTCCGTAACGACAGAATAAAAGATATTTACAAACAAATATATTCATCATCACACAAAAATTTTAAATTCATCAACCAAAACTATTTTCTAATCAAAGATATCTCTTTGGGCAATAAAATTTTTATGCATATGCTAGAAACTAAACTTTTCAAGATTTTCTCCTCCAATTTTCCCAAAATTTCCATGATATTGCTGATATTTTAGTCGTATGGCCACATGGGCCCACAAACCCACGTGATTTTCATGAACACATTAACAATTTTTTATAACACTATAAAATATGTTACAGTCATATCATATAATGATAATATATCACGTCCCTTTATACTAAACCACTGACAATCATACATTCCTCAATTTTCGCACCAACAACCTATGTAACTTAAAAAGATATATTATTTACATGTTATGCATACGAATAAAGCGCATCGGCTCAGACTACATACACCATAATGCGAGGCTTACACAAGAACGTATTATTTACAAATAAACCATTAAATACATTAAACAACCTATCAAAAACTAATAAAATTGATAGATTACGTCTCCTTCAATACAAACAAAAACACAAACAAACGCATCACCATGGGCTCCTACCATAGCCAACACATGCAGCAAATTACGAAATACTTTAGAAAAACGTATTACAATCTGAAAAATAATCCCGCCATGAAGTTAATTAACGCCATCTAGCAACAACTTAATCTGTAAGCCATACGAACCCGCTCACAAAAACGCAGGTACGACACATAAAACATAAAACGCGATGACTCATATACAAACATATAATACCACTCCCTTGTTCAACATATCTAAAACTAACATTTATATAAAACCGCTGCATCTGCCATGTGTCAGTTCAATTTCATATATTATATATACTGCTCAATTTGCAACAATGGAATATATATTCAAGTAACTCTAAGGCCTTTCCAAATCGACTTAAACAGTTATAAATCAACAATTAGACAGAAAACCCAATCCAACTATCAAGTCACGTCAATTTACCTAAAAGCACACTAGACACAATTAGATGCCTTCTAATAGACTCTATTTTCCCATCAACAAAAATTACGCAAACTAAAAAATATAATTGCTCCTCCGATTCAACGCAGAGAAGATAGTTCTCAACATAGAGTTGGGTCCCCTGAAATTACGCAAGTATTTCCAAAAAAAAAGTAATTAATAACACAAACTCCTACCCCTACATATATATATATACATATATATATATATATATATATATATATATATATATATATATATATATATATATATACATACATATGTAAAAACTTATTTTTGTCTATATTGATTATAATATGTACCCTAGCGGGCAAAAATTTGGGTCAGTTTGTTTTTTTCAATTTCTTCATAACAATCGGAGGGGGAATTACAACTAAACTTACACACATTTAATATATTTCTTATGTTGATACATACAGTGTGTTAATTAAACTTCATTATAAAAGATAGAAAAAAAAGTTATGAGCATTTAAAATTTCACGCTACTTCAACATTTCTTCATGCAAAGCTCTAAAATATGTAAACGCCGTGATTTAATCAAAATATCCTATTCTGCATACATCTGTCAATGTTGTAACATTATGTTTTATCTTATTCTGGGATCATCAAAACTAATGTTATTTAAACGAATCGTTTACAAATCTCTTGTGCCATTCTAATATGATTTTTCAATTTGAAACTCATGTCGTTAACACAGTCTATCTAGAATTTATTTTCATCCATTATCACAATTAGTAACCAATATTTATAGACTATTGTATTCTATCAAGAAAGTTAATACCATGCTTGTTCATAATCGTAGAAGTAATTATTGCACTGTTGCAACCAGATCCTTTATTTTACATTTTCACAAGAATTCGAAATATGAACACGTTTTCCAGTTCTGACAATTAGTTCAATCACCTCCATAAAACATAATGGAAAAATAGGCATCCACTTACGATGTTTTACGAAATCATACTAGAAAAATTCTAACTGTAATTTATCTTGAAGTAAATCTTCGAAATAACAGCTGCGACTAAGAAGAATTATGGCACGTAGAACAACGTGGAAACGTACACACATTAGACATTTTCGACAACAAAAAATGCCCTATAATCAAATACATCTGGATGGGTTGTTTCGTATGCATCCTCTTATTCAATCTCTTCGGTTGTCCTGTTCTATTTGTGAACTTGCACTGACTGCGTGTCTCTTTATTTTATACAAAGTTTTAAAGGAAGTATCTAACAAAATCAGTCTCGCGCTGTTTTTCAAGCGTTATCCTGTGTTGCATCGCCGTAATGTAACTCTATATTACTGTTCTTTGGTGAATTTCCACAATTTGTACCTCTAAATCAACTAGCAGCAAAACCCCACCTCTTTAATGTAGAGATAATGAAAACAACCTTTTTTTTATTATTTAGACGTTGCTTTTCTTATGTTAAATCAATAAAAATATCAGCACCGGCCGGTTGTGTTAGTTCATGATTCATGCGATATGTTGGAATGCTGATATCCACTTTCTAAAAGGTCGTCTTTATGGTCTATTACATTTCACTTGCTGTTTTCAGAGTTCACGTTATTTGTGTCAAAACATTATCACCCAGCATTAAGTATTTATATATCAAATCTAGTCGTCCTTTAGGGTAACGCTGTGTTTCATTGTTATAATAAAATAGTTTCGAAAACATATTGTTTTCATGACTATATTTTGTTAGCGGGATATCAATTGGTTGTCGGAACAGCACTACTAACAAGACAAAATGTATAACGTATTATCTGTGGTAGATTCTTGAGCATGATTGAGAACAAACTTAGCATTTCTATCAGAGTATTGTTAGCGAGCATGTGTCTTATGTAATAGGGAAGCAAACAGAAATAATGTTTTCACGATTCTGTTGTGCTTCTCAGAAGATACTGGTGGGTAATCTAGTCGGGACAGTATGGTCGAACGAAAAGAAACTGCAATACAGTATATGTACGGCTGTTAAAAAAAGCTCTCGCAATACACCAAACTCTTTATTCGGGAAACAGCGTGTTCTTTATTACAACACCTCGCTTGATAAGGACTAACATTATAGACATAGGGAACCTGATTGTCATCAAACTTCTCTTCAATAACCAACAAAAATAACCTGAAAGTTTGTGGGTAGAAGAAGCAGAGGACGAACGCTGGAAACAGTCTTAACCCCAGGCAAACACAAAATGGTGAACAACAAAGAATTCATAAAAAAAACACGAGAGAGAGAGAGAGATGGAGAGCCGAAGCTGCCAATGCATGTACAAGGAATGACTTGTTGAAACAAAATTAACCATTCTTTTCACCATTCATCAATACGTGACGTTATCAAAACACGAGTAAAATATATCAGAGCTGACATTTGCTCTGATGATTATTCGAAATAGGCAAAATAGTCCGAACAATCAGAATTATAATATAATCACTTAATCTCATATAAAAAATAAACACTATATGTTGTTTTTAATTATGCATTATTTTCCACCAGCATTTCAAAATAAACTACCAAACATGTACACTTATGTACAATAAAAATATGCTAAAATACATCTTTTTTCAATAACAATAAAACATTAGGATGAAAAAAAGAGTGAACATAATAAAAAAAATCTGAAAGCAATTAAGTGTCCGAGTATACAGACGGTGCAAAAATATGGAAATCAAAGTGAACGATTTCGAAAATAAAGTATAAAAAATATATGAAACTTGGTGTTTATAAAGGAACATTGGCAGAAACTGGAAACGTTGTGTTTTTAGAAGGTTCTAATGAACAAAAAGCATGACATGGATTAAATTAGCTTCGTGTTTCAATGGATGAAAAGGTTTTCAAGGGAAAACGGAAATAAAGCTCATATCACTGCTGGAAAATGCGGCCACTTTATTATTGGTCGCTTCCCCACTAAATTACACAAAAATCACGCTACATAAACATGATTCACACACACATACATACATACATACATACACATACACACTCACACTTTTTTTTCTTGCTCGTCTTTCGAAGTCGACGATGATCAAGGTATCAATCAGTACGGCGTCGGTGGGTACTGAGATGGCTGATGAGGCCAATCCGTGCTCCGCAGACTCTTCCATACTCTGGACACGTGAAGGCGGTATCGGCAGGCTATGAACCGGCAGCTCCCTCCTTCATCCTCTTGCGCTTCTGCTGTTCGTGGGCCATGCGTTCATCCTCTGCCCTATCAGCTACCAGGCTGATGGCGGGCCGCCAGGCAGAACGTTCCGCAGTGCGACTCTCCCAAGACTGGGGGCTGATGTCAAAGTCTTTGAGGGAGGTTCTCAAGCAGTCTTTATATCGTTTCTTTTGGTCCCCTACAGTACGCTTTCCCTGGCTGAGTTCCCCATAGAAGAGTTGTTTGGGGATTCGGCCGTCAGGCATGCGATAGACATGGCCTGCTCGCCGGAGTTGGGTTTTGCGGATTAAGGTGGTTATGGTATGGAGCCCCGCGCGCTTCAAGACTTCTGTGTCAGGAATTCTGTCTTGTCAGCGAATGTTGAGAAGATTACGGAGGCATCTGAAGTGGAAGCCATTCAGCTGTTTTTCATGTCTTTTATATGGCGTCCAAGTTTCACAGCCGTAGAGTAGGGTTGTGAGGACTACTGCTCGGTATACTTTCAGTTTGGTTGTGAGTGTAATGCCTCTCCTCTTCCACACATTATCTCTAAGTCTTCAAAATGCACTGATCGTTGTGGAGGTCCTATGGTTAACCTCAATGCCAATGTTGGCGGTGCGGGAGAGGGTGCTGCAAAGGTAGGTGAAAGCTCCACAGCATGAATCTTCTGCCCTTTGACAGCGATGCCGGGTTCGTGGTATGCATCTCCTGGGGCGGGTTTGTACATAACTTCTGTCTTCTTTGTACTGATGGTGAGACCAAAGTTGTCACAACTGGTGGAGAATCCGTCCACTTGACGTTGCACCTCTATCTCATTTGGGCCGTTAAGGGCGCAGTCATCGGCAAAGAGAAGGTCTCTGATGATGGTTTCTCTCACTCTCGTGACTGCCTGCATTCGCCTGATGTTAAACAATTTCCTGTCACATCTATACTTGATGTCAATGCCAGAGTTACTGTCTTTGAAACGGTCCTGGAGCATGGCAGAGAAAACCATGCTGAAGAGCATAGGGGCTTAGACATAGCCCTGCTTGACTCCGTTGGCCACAGGGAAGGGTTCTGAGGGGTCGCTGTCCTCCAGGACACGGCCGGTCATGCCCTCGTGGAACTGCCTGACAATGGTGATGAACCTGTCTGGACAACCAAATTTTTCCATGATCCGCCAGAGGCCATTTCGGTAGACAGTGTTGAAGGCCTTGGTCAGGTCGACGAAAGTGGTGTAGATGCCCCAGTGCTGTTCGGCACACTTCTCCTGCAGTCGGCGTGCATCAAAGATCATATCAGTCATCCCGAAGCCCGCTCGAAAGCCACACTGGCTCTCGGGAAGACGACCATCTTCAAGGTGTACGAGCAGGCGGTTGAGAAGGACGCGGGCCAGGATCTTCCCGGCGATGGAGAGAAGGGATATCCCGCGGTGGTTGTAACATGACTGACGATTTCCCTTGCGTTTGTAAATGTGAACAATAGTAGCATCACCAAAACCTTGGGGTAGTTCTTCACTCTCCCACATGGATTGGAAGAGTTCTGTCAATCTTACAAGCAATGTCGGTCCACCAGATTTGTATAATTCTGCTGGAATTGAGTCGGGGCCAGGGGCCTTCCCAGAGGAAAGTTGCTTGATGGTTTTGCTTACTTCCTCTGACGAGGGTGGGATGTCGAGCTCCTCGTTGACAGGCTCCTGGCGTAGTCGGTCGATGGCTTCATCGTTGATGTAATATGGCCGGTTTAGCATGCTGTTAAAGTGCTCTGCCTATTTATCAAGGATCTGTTTTTTGTCATTCAAGAGAGCTGTTCCATCGGAGCTAAGCAGGGGGAGGACTGTGGACCGTGGACAGCCCTCAGTGCATCGTAAAACTCCCTCATATGATGGCTATCGGCATGCTCCTGGATCGCATCTGCTTTTGCGCTGAACCAGGCATCCTGCATGGAGTGGAGTCTGGCCTGCACCTTGCTGCGGATGTTTATGTAGGCAGCTTTCTTTGCCAAGCACTTGGGGCACTCTGATGTTCACGGAGAAGTTGGCGTTTCTCCTCCAGGAGGGGTTGAATCTCAGAGTCATTTTAATCAAACCAGTCCTGGGGTTTCTGTTTCTTGGGTCCAATGATTTCGAGAGCGATGGAGTAGGTGGAGTCTCTGACGTGTGCCATATGATCTTCAATAGTTTCCGAGATGGAAAGGGGGAGAGATAGCTTGTCGTTGATTGTAGCCTGTTGCTCGTGGATGACATCTTGACTTTTCAGTTTCTCCACGTCAAGCGCTTTGGGACTTTTTTGGCCCTGTGGCCGCCTCTTGGGTTGAATGTAGAGACACATTTTAGATATGATCAGGCGGTGGTATGTCCAACAGTCGGCACCACACACAACCTTGGTCAACCTTACATCTCTCCTGTCCCTTGCCCTGATGATGACGTAGTCGGGCATATGCCAGTGCTGGGAGCGTGGGTGCATCAACAACGTCTTGCTACGGGTGGGTAGGCGGAACATGGTGTTGGTGATGGAAAGGCCGTGTGCAGCGCAGAAGCTGAGCAGCCGTAGGCCTTTGCTATTGAACTTGCCCACTCAATGGTGGCCAAGGGCACGGTCCCAAGTGGAATGGTCAGTGCTAACGCGGGCATTGAAGTCGCCGAGGACGATAAGCTTCTCTCTCTGCTGAGCAGCGGAGATGAGGCTTTCCAGATCTTCATAGAACTTGTCCTTGGTATCTTTGGGGTTAGTCATGGTTGGTGCGTAGTCACTTCTCAGTGTGGCGGTTCTTCCCTTGCTGAGCGGGAGTTGCATCTTCATCAGCCGGTCATTGATGCCGTCCGGGACGCTGACCAGCTTCCTCATGTGCTCAGTCTCGATCGTGAAGCCCACGCCAGCCGCTCTGCGCTCCTCGCTGTTGCGTCCACTCATGAAAAAGGTATAGACGCCACCTGACTGGCAGTTGACCCTTGTCTGAGAGGCGAGTCTCACTAAGGGCTGCGATGTCTACCTTATAGCGGGCAAGCTCCCTTGCCACAAGAGCAGTTCTTCTATCGGGTCGATCAGCTCTGGTGTTGTCGAGCAAAGTACGAACATTCCATGATGCTAAGGTAAGCACCAACCCTTTCTTTTTCATGTCTCGACCGCTGTGAGGGAAACCCCGCCAGCCGCGGTATGCTGGTCAGAGGGGATGGTGAAGCAGCTATGTTTAGGGCTCCTTTTATCGCCCCGTCTTCATGCAATGGAGGCGAGCAGAGTGATCCTGAAAAGGACTGCTCGGTTGGCCAGTAACTTACTTTCACCCCCGCGCTGCTTCGGATGAGTTGAGTAGGACCAGATTCTGGGCGGCCTGTGTGTAGGTTTGCAGCTACAGCTCCCCGTGATTTCCACACCCGCTGCTTTGCTGCTCACCCATCGCCACAGGGCTTGGCGTTGACGCAATGTTTGACACCCTGATTTGGATTATAGTGAGGGGGGCTTGCGCTGCATCGACCCACTCTCTCGTCCTGGCCCGCCCAATTCCAATGTCAAAACATAGTCGAGACGACTGGGGACGAACAAGGGTGCAGGAGCTGTCGGAGGGACGCAAGTATGCTGTTCAACCGCCTACGGGGCTCAACTCTGTCGTTTCTGTCGGGGTTGCTCCTCTAGCCTTATTCATTTCCATTGATCTCACAAGGCAGTTAGGCCATTTGACCCATGGCTGGGATAGGGATTGGTAATGTGTCAGGGCATGTCCAAACGTCGGTGGGCCGTAGCACAGTCCCTCTGGAACTCCCTACTGTTCCGAGATCCTCAATGATTAAGCCTGGAGTCGCATGACAACCAGTTACCATGTGTGACAACGTGGAGGCACAGCAGAGGTCTTGATAACGGAGAGGCTGTGTACTGGCAGGAGAAGACTTACGCACTCGGCTTCTCGTTTCGCGCAAGGCTAGCCAGTGGTGGTTGCTAAGAGTTAGATGGTGAGTAGGCCAAGACTCTACCTTATAGCTAACACACTTGCGCGTCACATTACCCTTTGTGCATTGCACAAACACACACACAAACACACACACACACCACACACACATATATATATATATATATATATATATATATATATATATATATATATATATATATATGTGTGTGTGTATATGACATAAATAAATATAAATAAAAGTATTTTATTTGGAAAATACAATTTAAATTCATATAGTACACTTATTAATTCACAAATATCGCAAACTTCACGAGTGCATGATCTTTAAAATTCACAATTACAATGGTGTGATGGTAAAATTATAAACTAGAAATCTTAAATTGAAAAAAATATAAAATAAGAATTATCAGTTGCCTTCCATTTAGCTGTTTAGATGTTTACCATTTAGCATGGCTCATCAGTAGAATATACGCATTTGCCAATACAAAATGCGAGTAAAACCCCATATATTATTTATTACATTTTTGGCCGATGATTTTAGGCGGGAGTATACAGATTTTAGATGTAAAATGTACTTTTTTCCTATATATTCTAAGAAGTATTCCAGTAGTTTTGCTATTGAAAATCTGAAAGCTTAAAAACTAGTTGTTATAATAGGCTAAAGTTGGTATGGTAATATTGTTATTAAAGTGTTATAAAATACAGAAAATCTGAAATTAAAATGAACATAATTTTAAATATCGAATTAAGGATAACTTTTAAAACAAGATACTGAGCTGTCCTTTATTAAATGTAATACAGCCAAAATAGTGTGCCCTACGTTAACAAGAATATGCGTTATCTAAAAAAAAATGTGACTTTAAGCTTTCAAATAAACTTGGATTGAACATTTCAGCTACTAATGCTAAAATAACTTCTATCGCTGCTATTTTGGCTTAGTCTTTTCTCTTTATTGATCAAGGGATATTAGTTTGGCAAACTTATGTTTAATTAACTTTAAAATACAAAGCTCCCGTTAATTTTCGGGACAATCATGTTTAATAAATATCAGTAATTAATTATTAAATGAAATTACTGATTACTTAGATAAGTACTTATAGTATTCTTTTCGGCGATAAATTTATATTTTCATGCCAACGAAAATCAAATATATGAATAAGCTTATTGACTGGATGTAATCCTTTTAGGACGTGCTCGACTGAGCTGTGACTTATCGGCAGTAACATCCGTTACCACAATTAAGAAGATGATTTTCTTCATTTTCATAATCCCCCGCTCAGTCCTTTCACTAAATACCAAGTGTTTTTTTTCAAAGAGCGATCAAGTTGTTGAACAAAATATCTCGATGCTTTTTCGACATTGACTAAAGCATTTTCCAGGCGTATGGAATGAAATATTTGTTAAGTCCGTTCCTTCTAATACCAATTAATCCTTAGTAATTTACTCTCTATTCCAGCAGTTGTTAACGCTTAATAGCATTCGACGGTCAAATGAAAATGGCTTAAAGAATCCAGATCTCAATAAGCGCTGATCACTTAATGATAAAGTAAGCTCATTAAATCGTTGATTCTAACTTTGTGATCACACTTTTTTTTCAAATTGCGCCTATTGTACTAAAATCTCGAATTGAGTAAATTTGCAACGAGACCGACTGATAATAAAGGTGCGTTTTATTTCAGCAATAATTAAACTACGTCGATTTAAACTGGGGAGTATATATATATATATATATATATATATATATATATATATATATATATATATATATACTAGCAGTTCTGTCCGGCTTTGGTCGGGCCCTATGTACATAAGTTTATGTGCATATGTATATATTAAAAAGTGTGAATATGTACGGTAATGCCTTTCCATATCATAGTCTTCCTTAACTACCATAGGGAAAAGTTCATAGAGACAACAGACGTAAAATTCTTTTTTTAGCTTTGACTCCAATTTTGACCCCTTAACATTTATTGTTTAAATTAAAATGTTTGATCAATGTCCAAATAACCTACATCTAGAATTTTAAGTGTTTAAACCCAAAATTGGCGGAGGAGTTTAGTAAAGTCTGCAAAGTTAAACCCTGTAAACTTTGACCTCTTGTCAGCCAAAATGTCCTCTCCAAAACTGATAAAAAACTTGCAGCATGTCTAAATAGTTTTTATGTAAAATTTCAAAGGTTTAGCCGCAGAATTAGATAGTTTACTAGAGACCGCAAACGACAACTACTTTGAACTTTGACCCTGTGAAAACCGAATCCTCCCAAAAACATGAGTAAGAAGTTCGCCTTTATCTGAATACATTTTAACATGTTTAGAATAATAATTGAGTTATTTGTTAGAAACCGCAGAGATCATTTTTTTTTTAAATTGACCCTAATTTGAACCCTTTATGATTTACTGTTTTTGGCTCAAATCAAATTATCAAGCTAGATCCATGTCCGAGTAACCTATATATATATAAAATATAAAGGGTTTAGACCAAAATATGTTGGAGGAGTTAGGATGAATTGTCAATGGTTATATCGTTTAACATTAACCCTTGAACAGCAAAATTTCTGGCCGAAAACCGATTAAACATTTTTTCTCAAATCTCAATACACCGTATGTCAAATATCGAGTCTATAGACTGAGAATTGAGTTATTTGGTAGGGAAATGTACACAGAAAGACAGACAAACCGACATTTTCACACACACACACACACACACACACACATACACACATATATATATATACATATATATATGTATATATATAGTGACTGCCAATCGATCGAAGACTGCTTAAAATCTATTAAAATCTGTTATTTCTTAACAGATTTTGATTTTATCAGAAAGAAAAATCCTGAGGTTTATTATATTAAAAAACAGAATAATATCATACTTGTCTCTTTTACTTAAAAACACGCGTTTGTCCCATTTTCTGCCGTATGTCAACAAAGCAAAAATATTTTTTAAGGTTTTCCAATAAATTAAACAAACTTTTTATGTCTAAATAAAATTTACTATGATTGGATATAAGAATATGCACAAATATTAGAATACAATTACCGTATATTTAAATATTTTCAAATAATTCAATTATTTCGCACGATTACGTCTATTTAAGAATCCATGTGTTTACCGCCGCTATCTTGGATTTTAGGTATCGGAACACAGTTTCGTCTAAATATTTATTAGAAGGTTACATGAATTTTAATGTAACTATACAGGCAAATACATTTTTATTAAATAATTGCATGATTTTATAATTACAAACATCATTTATAATAAAATATGTTATTTTAATCTGTATTATTTTTTGGTTTATAATAATTGATCAGCCAAGCTTTAAATAATTGTTAAAAGTAGAGAAACCTACTTTTTCTTCTATTTTCACATCAAACATACATTTATATCATTATATTTCTCAATTTAATTAACGCTTTTAGTATGTTTCAAATTTCGTGATTAATTTTCTTCTTCTTCTTCTTCTTCTTCTTCTTCTTCTATTCTATTTAATAATAACTAAAGAGCACTGCTTTTTCTCCATAAACTAGATTATACTATATTTCCCCAATACACTATTGCATAAATCAAGTTTACAAAGATTTCATTAGAATTTGGTGGGCCTTAAAAGGAACGGTATTTGTAATCATCTGGGATAATGCCACAACCATCATCTACGAAAGTCCATGTCTTCATATTATAGTTAATTTTCAAAAACGAGGATCACTTGTTGTAACCGTAACGAACTATTTTATCTTGACAAAACCGGAGTACGCAAATACAATTATCGCTTATAATTTTCACACCCTGCTTTTTTTTCTTTTTTTGTACCGGTTCTTTTAATCATTCTTTATGGTTTGCTACATGGAAGGTTTATACATTCTAAAATCAAAGATTTAATTTATTTTTAAAGTGTTAAATATATCCCTATTTTAGTGTTTTCTTAAAAACATTCTTTTTTATCTTCATCTGAAAGATAATAATTATTGATAACATTTTCAATGAATCTTACACTTCAAAACGCAAAAGATAAAATATTAAAATATACTCAAATTTCCGAGTCCAATCTCTGATATCAAAGGTACTCTGTGAATTTTTGTTTCGCTTATGTTTTTCTACACCCGTTCACTCTGTTGCCGGGCGGAATGTCCGTGGCAATCGACCCTACAACTAAAAAGTGACACAGTCAAGAAAAAGACGAAAAACGACGATGGAAAATGCAGTAGATACTGTTGTGAACAATTGCATTACCTTACAAGTTTACTTTCCTATAAAAAAAAACTGAATTGTGGTAGTGTTATATATTTTAACGAGTAGCTAATTATACTTAGATGATGAATGTTCTTTTGTTTTCATGTGATAAGGATAATAGTCTTAAGTGAGATGAGCGTCTTAGGAGAGTTCATGTGTGTGATCATGTTGTGAGAAGAGATGGGAGATATAGAGACATTAACACATTAGTGAAATATATATAAATAGAGAGTTTATAATTGAGCGTGATTGCATATAAATACATTTTGAGAAAGTGTTTTCATATCTAGATAGACAGACCGATAATTGAGAGGTTTGCATTTATTCCGATGGATTGACAGGTTGGTATTTATGCTTTGACAGTTCGTATGAACGGGAGTGTTTGTATAACATAAATAGACTCATTTACTTTCTAACACATATATTTTTTAGATGATGAATTTCAAATAGTTTGTACACATGAATAGACATAACCTTTTTCATGTAATGATGGACACAGGAGACGGCAGTTATCAAAACACGTTGAACATTTGTTCTTTCTTTGTTATTTTCACAAAGGAATTCGACCTACATATCTAATTTATTTAACCCATGTTTTATTATCCACATTCTTTCTAACAAGTGAATAGTTTATTTATTATTTATTTCATCAGAATTAACAATTTACTGGACATTCCATTTAAACCTATTGTTAAAACTTATATCCAAGGTTCGATTTCGACTTTCTCTCATTTTATTTTCATTTTAAGTAACCTCTCTATTTTTATACTTACATGAAAAGGGGGCGGCCCTTATCATGTAACAGTAGGTGGTGTAAGGCTGAGGGTTTGAGTCCAGCTGGTGTTTGAACTGGTACAGCTAAAATGTCGTCTGCAGTGGCTACAAGAAATCCGCGCTTACTTAAGATGCGGGGCTGCTGGAAATCGAGGAGTCGATGATGAGTGGCCTCTGCTACTGTCACTGGGTTCGGCTGTTGTCAGAAAAGTGGTCTAACCCGTTCTGTGTGGGCATGGCTGCTGCTACTGCTGAGTTGGGTTGTGCCGCTGACGCACCCAATCTCGCCGTTCGACGAACTAGCCGCGACCTACTGCGTGTTGAAATAAACCGCTGTGTTTTTACTCGTCCAGCAGGGTAGGTGTGAACAAACGTGCTTGTGGGGCTAGTCGTCATTTTCCTTCTTGATTTGTGTTTATTTTTATGTTTTAACATACTGTAAGGACTCATTTTATAAATGTTAGTATCCATGTGTCATATCAAAGTAAAGCTTAAAAAATTGTGAATAAAATTCTAGCGGAAATGGTACTATTCACAGTTAAGCGTGATAATTAATCACGTCGACGTACTTGAAGGATCGCCGGCTGTTTTTCCTACGTTTGAATTGGGATCCCTATTTGATGAGCGGTTTCTCTTGGTTTAAATCGCGATAATCATCCTACTACAAAATGAGTGTTTGCTTAGTGGATCACGTGTACTTAAAAGGAACAAGGGAGAAATAAGGGACGGGAGTTGTCAATCCAATGTGAAAGAAAAAAGTTTAACCCATATAAAGTGCATTATTTACTTTTTAGATTTTATATTGATGAGAAAATTACCTTATTTTGATAGATTTTTAAAGACAGACCCTGTTATGAAAAAAAAAACACTCCATAAAGTTGGCGGACACTATATATATATATATATATATATATATATATATATATATATATATATATATAGAGAGAGAGAGAGAGAGAGAGAGAGAGACAGACAGACAGACAGACAGAGAGAGAGAGAGAGAGAGAGAGAATTTTATTCTGGAGACTATATATATATATGTGTGGGTGTGCCTATTTGTATATATATATATATATATAGAGAGAGAGAGAGAGAGAGATAAATAGAAATGTCGAATTTATCCATGCTGATGCTGATACTAATGTCTAGCTGTTACCAATTTCCTGGTACTTTGTGTCCATGTCGTTGTGGAAGAGTCGGTGCTCTTGAATATACACAATATCGATATCGTGTTCTTTGGATTAATCAACAAGTTCTGATACTTGAGATGTGGGTTGAAGTGTCCGGACCATACGGTGGGTATTTTGATTGTATGTCTACATTTTTATAGCCTCGGTGTTGGTGTTGTAGTAAACTTGTCGATAGCTGTGGCTAGTGCCGGCACACCAACTTTGGTTACCCGTGTGACAGTCGATGCGGTATGTAATTCTGGTTTGATTTAGTCGTATTGAATCTTTCGATAACTCGGATAATATCACCTGTGTTAGCTACGTCTACAGGCGAATCGCAGTAGTTTCTCAATTAGACTAGTTGAACCTGACTGTTGATCTCTTAATGATTCTTCTGCTTAGCGTCTTTTGTGCCCTGCCATTGACTGATTCTTTAGTTTTTTCGCCAAGATGCATAACTGTCATGCTGCTCCCCATGACGTTTTCAGGGCCCATAAGTCAGTTCAGGTTCTACATCAGCCTCCCTCATGAGGGGTCCTACATGATTACCGTAGACTCTATCCTCGTTCTGCCAGGATTTAGGTAAGAAGTTAGTGTTTCTTTCATCCGAGGGTAAACCATGTTGAGCTAATCCTATGCTGTTGTAACTTCCGCACGAGTTACGACATAAGGTTGACATTTGCGGAGATTCAAATAGTCTTTATCACCAAGATATGCTCTTCGCAGCAGTTTTGAAGAAATGAAAAAAACGCAATCGACGCCCGACTAAATTTTGAAATATTTCTTTTGTTTTGCTTTTAGTTTTTATCAACACGATCGATATACTCTTCGCAGCATTTTTAAAATAATGAAAAAATCCTTTACTCACATAAGATGATCTAATATCAGCGTCAGCATGGAAAAATTCGACAAATAGTACCATTGGGAGAGTAAGACTTCTGCTTAGCCCTCGAGTATTGAAATCATTGAACAGTGCTGAGAAGATAGCACAAATGATAATTATTGCTACCTTCAGTGGTAATCCTTCCACTACTGTAATTTGCTGATACAGCCCTACCAACGTCAGTGACAAGCAAGAGATCCTGAACTTCTACGATGAACTCTCAGCAATAGTGCGCTCAATGCCCAAACATAATGTATTGGTTATCTGAGGTGACATGAATGCGCACATAGGACGGGAAGAAAACCAAAGGTCTCTTTCCATGATGGAACAAACCGAAATGGAGAGTATCTATTAACTTTTCTCCTTGAAAACAACATACAATGCATGAACACCCGTTTTCAGAAAAGACCCGGTAAGTTATGGACCCATCAATACTGAAATGGAGACAAGACCCAACTAAACTATCTTTTTATGAGTAAGAAGTGTTTTCATAACTGTGAAGCTTATAGTAGTTTCTATGGTGTGTCTACTGATCGTAGTGTTGTAACCTCTAAATTGTAGTAAAATCTACGAGCGAATAAAACTAAAACATCATCTAGACAGCCCTACAACTGGTCAACGTTGTCACAGGAAAATCAGATCAAACAGAGATTCATATTTGAACTGCGAAAAAGGTTTGATGCTTTACAAGCTCAGGAGCAGGACCAACTGCTGATACCCCCTATTAAAACTCTGTTAGATCGCACCAAGGAGCAGCAAAGAAGCTGAAGCCCAAAGTAAAGCGAAAAGTACTGTGGGAAAATAAAA
Organism: Euprymna scolopes; assembly: GCF_053919585.1. Classification (NCBI taxonomy): domain Eukaryota; kingdom Metazoa; phylum Mollusca; class Cephalopoda; order Sepiida; family Sepiolidae; genus Euprymna; species Euprymna scolopes. The sequence continues at coordinate 10,361,271 of NC_136489.1, forward strand.
GATAATATCAAAAGGAGAAAAGTTAAAACACATGATTAAAAAAGCAACATAATAACAAATAGATCGAATCCAGAATGCAGCAAATGACAAACAATCATATCTGGCTTGGCAAGTAGTAAATGAGATATCTCGGCGCAAATGATCTGCCAACGCTAAGTTAAAGGCACACACTCGGGAAAATGCATGTTGGAAATGGAAAGCACATTTTGAAATTACAGTTACGCGGAAACAAATCAGAAATGGCAGACCAACCAATTCAGCCGATTGTTGTACATGAACTCGATATTGAGAAGGGTGATTTTACAATGGAGGAATTTCTAACTGTACTAAAGAAGGCCAAGAATCGTAAAGCTGCAGGTTTAGATAACATAGCTCCTGAAGTATGTGAGTAAGAAGGTGGCTTCAATTACACCCTTCTTAATTCATGCAATTCTGTATCTAAACGAAAAGTTATTCACATATGGAGGGAAGGACGCATACTTCCCTTCCCCGAGAAGGGTGACCTAAACATACCAAGCAACTACAGAGAAATAACACTCACTCCAATTGCAGCAAAAATCTACAATACCATGCCTCTCAACCGTATTCAACCAAAGATCGAAGAAGTGTCCAGGGAGAATCAAATGGATTTAGAAAGAATCGCTCTACTTCTAGTCAAATACTTACTGTTAGAAGCCAAATTGAAGGAGTCAAAGCCAAAAACATTGAGACAATAATGATCTTTGAAGATTTCTCCAAACCATTCGACTCTGTACACAGCAGAAAAATGGCCAGCATATTAAAAGCATATGGCATTCCAAATGAAGTCATTAATGCTATCATGATGTTATATGAGCACACTCGAGCAGGTCGCCAGATAGAGGATACTGAATTTTTCGACATCAACAAGGAGATACCCTTGCCCCTTTTCATTGTACGTCTTGACTTTCTACTTCGCAACTCTGTTGATATACACAGCACGCAAGGCTTCACCCTAAATGAATCCAGTAACAGGCATCAATTAGCATACATAACTGAGGCAGATTACGCAGACGATATTGCTTTGTTCGCGAACAACATTATTGAGGCGCAAACACTGTTACGTAAGCTATAAAAGTCTGAAAATGGCATTGGTCTCCACATTAATGCGGATAAGACAAAGTTTATGACTTTCAATATGAAAGGAGAAATCAGGACACTGGTTGGATCAACACCTAAAGAAGTCGCTGAGTTTACGTATCCGGGCAGCAACATAGCTTCCACGGAGAGAGATACCGAAATTCGCATCTCAAAGCATGAGCCGCATTGGATGGGCTCCGTTCAGTATGGACTTCGGGA
>NC_136489.1:10365087-10437587 GCF_053919585.1 Euprymna scolopes
CCTCTTGCCTTAGTATTTATTTATCTATCTATCTCTCTGTCTCTCTCTCTGTCTCTGTCTCTGTCTCTCTCTCTCTCTCTCTCTCTCTCTCTATATATATATATATATATATATATATATATATATATATATATATATACAGTGATGATCATATTTATTGGCACGGTAAAATAAAAGTTAAATTTTGTCTAATAAATTCTAAAAAAGGGATTAAATTAAAGAAAATAACAAAGTATATTATGTATTTTTAACTGGCCTTTCCGATGCAGCAATCGGATTTTAGAAAAAATAAATAACAAAGGAACAACAAACATAATTGCAAAAAACCCTTGTTCAAAATTATTGGCACGGCTTTGTTTTTCTTTTAGTATCAGTATAATATCAATCAATTTCCGGTTTACGTGCTTTCTGAACTTTTTTATAGCCATATTATGCTTGTTTAACGCTAATTCAGCGAATAATTTTTTTCAGATAATTTTTAGATAGCGATTTATTTAAACTATTATAAGTGACTAAATTATAATTTTCAATCGCCATGGTTAAAACTAAGGAACACAGCGAAGACGTCAGGAAGCTTGTTGTAGCATGCCATACTAATGGGGAGGGCTATGATAAGATTTCAAAGAAGCTAAACCTTCCCAAATCCACTGTTAGAGCCATAATAAACAAGTTCAAATCGCAAGGCCACGTTATGAGTTTAGAGGGTAGAGGGAGAAAAAGGATTCTTTCCCCAAGAGATGAACGGAAAATTGTTCGACAAGTAAAACAAAACCCAAGGATCTCTGTTGGGGAGATTGTTGATGAACAGAGCACCTCTGGAGTGAATGTATCTCGACATACAGTTGGTAGAGTTTTGAATAGAGCTGGTTTAAAAGCATGTCGTCCGAGAAAGACTCCCTTATTGAAGCCTATGCACCTGAAAGCAAGGCTAGCCTTTGCAAAACGTCATATTGATAAAGATGTTGCATTCTGGAAACGTGTTCTATGGACTGACGAAACGAAAATAGATTTATTTGGCCATAATAAAGTGTCTTATATTTACAGAAAATCTGGCGAAGCTTTCCTGCCTAAGAACACCATACCCACAGTGAATCACGGTGGAGGCAGTTTGATGTTTTGGGGATCCTTTGCTGCCTCTGGACCAGGGCGACTTGTTAAGGTCACAGGTAGCATAAAAAAGGAAGATTATGTTAAAATATTGGATGAAAACCTGAAAGACTCTGCTAAAGAGCTCTCACTTGGTCGTCGTTGGTGGTTCATGCAAGATAATGACCCAAAGCATTCGGCTAAACTGACTAAGAAATGGCTTGAGGACAATCATATTAATGTTTTGGAGTGGCCATCACAAAGCCCAGACCTTAATCCAATTGAAAATTTATGGAGAACATTAAAATTGAGGGTAATGCAAAGGAAGCCTAAGAATCTTATTCAATTGGAGGAGTATTGTCAGGAAGAGTGAGCTAAAATTACTACTGAAGAGTGCAACAACTTGGTTGTAAACTATGAAAAGCGACTGAGGAAGGTAATCAAGGCCAAAGGCTATACAATTGATTATTAAATAAATCGTGCCAATAATTTTGAACAAGGGTTTTTTGCAATTATGTTTGTTGTTCCTTTGTTATTTATTTTTTCTAAAATCCGATTGCTTCATCGGAAAGGCCAGTTAAAAATACATAATATACTTTGTTATTTTCTTTAATTTAATCCCTTTTTTAGAATTTATTAGACAAAATTTAACTTTTATTTTACCGTGCCAATAAATATGATCATCACTGTATATATATTTATATAATATTTCGAATTTTATTATCTTTATGTAACTAAGAAATTCGGTAATTGTTCATATACCAATAAATTGAGGACAGTATCAGGCGAGTGGATTTGTAGGCTTCAAAATTATCAGTTTTTGTAATCGAGCATTCGTATACGTATTTTTAACAAAATCAAGAAAATAAAGATTGATTGATAGCAACGAATCGTGTATTTTCATTGATCGTTACAATAGTTTCGCGACAATTCGGACAATCTATCGAATCTTATATCGTTAGAAAATATTCACAAACACTTCCTCTTTTCAGACATTTGGAAAAACACTTTTTTAATGGACAATATGAATCAAATTCTCTTCTAAGGAGCACTATGTGATACAAAATTGACCCAAATTTCTTCCTTCCGAGGTGTTTTTTTTACATTTTCCGTTTGTTGTGGATTTTTTTATATCTACCTATTTTTGTTACTCTAGTTTAAAATTTTCAATTATTCATTCATCCTTACACTTATGTCTGTTCATTTAATTTAGGTTATTATTATTAAAGTTATTTATTTCTTTATTTTTCCTATTCCTGACATGATATTCTATGTTCCTACCCTATTGTTTTGATTCTGTGTTCGTCTCGTATCTAATGTTTATATTGGGGATGTTCAGTTATATCGGCATACTTATATATGTAATTTCAAAAAGCGATTGTAGTTTAATTTTTTTTCTATAATAAAAAGGTTAGTAGTACATTTTTTAAATGCTAAATGCATATTCAATTTTGTATTATTTTTTTTTCCTTTTATTTTTCCTTCGTTCCAATCTATATTGATTTAAGGTTAGTTGTTAATTTCGTCGTTGTATTCGTTAACATTTTAACCCTTTGCCATCTTCCCTGTTAATCAATTCTTATTTTGCTGTTGTGGCTTCGGTATTAGGTAATCATCCCCGTTTAATTTTAGGCTAACATGTTACAATTTTAAGTTTATTACGTACACCGCCATTTGGATTCTGATTTATTTCCAAAGTTTTAACGGAAGTGCACTATTAGCCTAATTTTCTAAGGTTGTTAATGGCTCTAATTTTGTTGTGTCATTAGTTTAAATTCAGTATTTAAGTTCTTACATTCTATTTGAACCAGAAAAGATCTGTTTTATAAGTATTCTATTTCAAAATATTCTATTTACCTGCACTATGTTTTCCTTCGATGAAAATAGAGGTCACCATGGTTTTTGAATTCGCAGCAAAAATATTATTTTCTAAGCTAAGAGTGTTCAATTTTTTGTGATCTAACATCAGTGTTTCTTAGTTAGCCACATTTACTTCCAAGATTGTGTTTCTAGTGTTGAATGTTCAGCTTCAGATTGTTTTCTAAATTTCATTCAATTACTACCTTTAATTTACCCCATTTTAACTTTGGCCTTTCACTTAAAAACCGTTTCTCTCTCTCTCTTCCCCTCTCTCTCTCTCTCCATATATATATATATATATATATATATATATATATAAAATTGCGTATGTAAATTCTCATTTCATGTTTACACCTTACCCTATGTACTGTTTTCATGAAAAAAAAACAGATTGAAAGTATACCTTATTCTACTTTGGTATTGGGTACTCCTGAGTAAACCTCGTTATATTATCTTACCTCTGAAAAATAACGACCTAATTATATATGTATATATATATATATATATATATGATTTGGAAGCTTAATTATTTAAGAATATAAACATTTAATATTAACTCATTCGTTGGAAAATTATTTTTTCAGTAAGTAATTTAACCCGCTATAATAGAAGTTGCAGCACAACAGTTTGGTTCCAGTGATAATGGACACTTTAAAAAATAATGGCTACTTCCACGGCGTCAAAAACACTTTAGAAAATAATTCACTGCGACTGATGATGGAAATAGTGAGAGTATGGGATATGTCTTAAGATGCACTTTGTATTATATAATCACGAGAAATGTAAATATATGCCGTTACGTCATTGATGACGACATGACTTCGCTATAGTTAGTATAACACTTTCTATAAAATAGTTTTATCTTAATAGAAAGATTAAAAAGTAAATATTCTCTCGTAAGCAACAGCTAAAACTTTGAAAGAAGGAAATATTGGTTATTTTAAGTTCGATTGTTGTCTTCGTTTTATGACGCAATAATAAGGACTTCTTTTATTAGTCAGATTTAAGTAAACTCATGGTGAATTGTTTCCCTGTACATAATAGTTATAAAAATCATAAAAGCCTTTCCTGAAATTTGTTCAAAATGCATTTGCACCGGACTTCTGTTGCAATCGCTCTCTCTAATAAACAATAGCCGGACCTACTTATCTTCAGGGATAATAAGTTGCTTATATATATATATATATATATATATATATATATATATATATATATATATATGTATATATATATCATATATTTGTGTGTGTCTGTGTGTGTAGATATATATATGAGTTTGTGTATAGGTATATATATGTATACATGTATATATACACATATAAATACATATATGTATACATATATGTATATATATATATATATATATATGTATGCGTGTATGTATGTACATATGTATGTATGTATGTATGTATGTATGTATGTATGTATGTATGCACATATATGTTAGCTGCTAGACCAAACGTTTTCCAGACTGAGTGAGAATCATCGATTTTGTAAGCAGATTGATTCATTGCCTGCTGGTATGAGTCACTCCTATCAATGTGTCAGACCGATGCAAATATATAAATGTATTTTAATACTACGAATAACTTCTGGGCATGCACATTGCATAGATAAAGTATATAATGAATATATATATATATATATATATATATATGTGTGTGTGTGTGTGTGCGTGTGTATGTGTGAGGGGCGTGCAATTAGTAATCACTCCGACCCATTTTCAGTTGTCTGATGTAGATGAAATTTTGCATGTGCAATGATTTATATCTCTACGGATTATGTGACAAATTACAGCTCTGAACTAATTTTGGTTTCTGTTTTACAGCTGTTTGAACCGAGTCAGGTGTGAAATTGAGCCCGTTTTAATGTCGAGCAGTGATCCCTTTTTTTTATTTGAAAGGACGAAACCCACTGGAGACTTTTGATTAGATGAAAGAAACCTATGATGATGATGCCCCATCATATGACCTTGTTAGACGCTGGCATTGTGAATTCAAATATGGCCGAAAGTCTGTGTAAACAGCTCCTAGAACTGGTCGCCCCTTCTCCCATTGGTCAGGCATCTGTCCGTCAAGTTGAAGCTGCAATTTTGGAAGATCGGCGCATTACAATCTGCCAAATAGTCTAAGATGGCAAGATTAGTACAGGGTCTGTGAAAACTATAGTTCATGGCCATTTGCCTATGAATAAGCTGTCTGCCAAATGGATTTCTAGGTGGCTCACACCATTCCAGAAAGGAGAACGCGTCGAGTGCTCGAGGATGAATTTGGAGATGTGCCAAGAACATGAGTCACCGTTTTTCAAAATACTGATTACATAGGATGAAACCTGGCTCCCTCACTATGATCCAGACCTAAGTTCAGCCAATGCAATGGAAGCACTTGGACTCACAACCTCCAAAGAAAGCAAGGGCACAGCCCTCCGCTGCCAAGGTCATGCTCACAGTCTTCTAGGACCAGGACGGAGTAGTGATGACATATTTCCTGGCAACGTGTACCAAATTTACAGGAGCCTATCATGCTTCACTTTGGACGAAATCAAGGGAAACTCTCAAAATCAAGAGGCGGTGTAAGATCAGCAAAGGTACCCTCCTCCTGGAGGACAACGCTCCGGTCCACAATTCGCATGTCGCCAGATCAGAAGCACGAGCGTATGGTTATGAAATCCTTCCCATCCTCCCCACTCTCCTGACCGTTCACCATCTGACTGTAATCTCTTCCCAGCCATGAAGTAGTTTTTGAAAGGAAAGACTTGCTTAGATGAGTCAGCTTTGATTCATGAAGTCACGTCGTGGTTGCAGGACCAACCTGGAGTGTTCTACAAAAACGGTCTACAGAGCTGCATCAAGCGATGGGAGAAATGCATAACTCTTGGTGGGTCCTATGTATAGAAAGAGTAATAACTGTGGCAAGTTTCGTTGTTCTACTCGTATGGAAAGTAGGTCAGAGGCATTACTATTTGTGCGTCCCTCGTATATGTATATATTGTAAAATCATCTCATTCTAAGAGCTTATCATGTCATGTTCATACATATGCAAAATTAATACATTGTGTATATATATATATATATATGTCTATATAAATGCGTGTGTGTATGTGTGTGTGTTTGTGTGGGTGTGTTTGTGTGTGTGTTTATGTATAAGTTTGTTTGTTTGTTTCTCGGCTTTATCGTTAGATTGCCAAATATGACAATGTTCATATTAAATTTGAATTTATAAACGATTATTTTTAAAAATATTTTGTAAATTTTATTTGCGTTAATTAAATATCAATCTCCGGAGTCTTAATTCGCATCCATTCAATGTGTCCTTTTTCTTTTATTATGAAATATTTATCTTAGTTTCTGTAATATTATGCAATAATTATCCATAAGGAATTACCCAGTTTGACTTTTAACGATAAAACCGTTGCGTGTTTGTATTACTGTCTCTCTTGTAACGACCTTTAAATATCGTAATTTTCTTATTTTGTAATGTGTTTATTTCATATGAAAGTAGTTGATTTTGGCTGTCAAATCTTGTTCGTTAGAAATACAAGAAAATGTTCGAATGAATTTCAAATTACTGGCATTTCAAAATTTCTCCAGGTGATTTTCTTAATGTTACGTAACTAAATAATATGGCATTTCTTATTTACTTCATCTGCCAAAGTAAAATCACAAGCCCAGGTGGGTTTTAGAAACAACAATCAATAGGTGAACTGAACTATAACCTAAATAAATGCATGAATAATCCGTCACGATTGCCGACTTAGAACCTCTAAAACGGAGAGTAAAAATATAACGGTTTTAAAAAATAATTATAGTCGAGAGGATTTGATTGTGGCATTAACACAAAAAAGAATAATAGTATAAATTCTCAGGGATTCTACAATATTTTCTCAAGATGTTACATGTAAATCAGTTGAATTGCATTTGTTAAATATATATATATATATATATATATATATATATATATATATATATGAGTGTGTGTGTGTGTGTGTGTGTGTAACATGATAAAGTTCTGGGGTCATTTTATGTAAGTAAAAAATAGGGAATTAGTAAAATATAAACAAGGATTCGAATTGCGAAACTAGATTTGGAATTGAAAATTCCAATCAAGTTAAAATAAATACATAATGATCTTAAATGGAACACATACATCAAGTCTGTGGCCAAGGTCGCTGGGAAAATGGTGGGATCCTTCTACCGCTCAAGAAGATATCTCACTACTGATGCAATTCTCTATCTATATAAGAGCCAAGTACGTCCAAAGATGGAGTACTGATGCCACATCTGGGCGGGGGCTGCAAAAACAGCCTATCCTGCCTTGACAGAGTACAAAATAGACTCCGTGGCTTTGTGGGGGATGCCCTTTTCCCTACCCTGCAACCTTCTTACCACAGAAGAGACGTAGCGAGCCTGTCATTGTTCTATCGTTATTTCCATGGCAGGTGCTCGTCTGAGCTCCATTCTCTGGTCCCCCTCGCCAATCTCTCTAAAAAATACCCGACTAGCTGAAACCACCGTCAATAATATTCCCCACTCCCTATATGTGCCTAAATCAAAACGAAGATACCATGTATAAAGCTTTTTTCTTAGAACTGCACGCCTGTGGAACTCTTTACCGCTTGCCTGTTTCCCTCCCGACTTCAACCTGGATATCTTCAAGTCCAACACAAACAAATTCCTGATAGAACAGCACCCCTCCTAAGTAATGACACTTTACCAATTCTCCAATAATTGCTACACTATCCCTTTGATTACTGTACACACAATAACCCTTATCTCTGAGGGGGCATTGGGCCTTGATAAGTGGTGAACTCCATGTAAAAAAAAGAAATAAGCAATTGCAATTGCTAAGCTTACATATCTGTATATGGAACAGGAATTTAATAATGAAATTTATTTCTGTTAAGGAATTTAATCGTTAATGGAAATTTTAAACATATTTTGTAAAAATGTTATTTGAAAAATAGGTTACTGAACGCGGGGTCATGTCAAGTTTGGCAAAGTGATGCATGTCATGCAACGTGCTTTATGGGTACATGTTTAATCATGCGATGACGGGACGAGTTCTCAATATAGGTAGAGACACCCTCTAGAAGTGAGAGGATTGTAGAAATGACCATGTAAAGAAACTTTGAATTCCTCAGGCGAAATCATGGACCGGTCATGAATAAAGGACGTCATCATCTTTGTGTATCTGCGTTTTCTGTATTCATCATTACAACGAGAAAGGTAACGTGTTTATATTCTATGCACAACTGTCAAAACGTAAATGGCAAACGCACTATCTCTCGGTCAATCTATCAAGATATTCATAAATCTCCTCTCATTGAATTGGTTCTCTTGTAGTAACATGTGCACTGTCTATTATATTTATACAGAAGTCTTTCTCTGCTTATATATAGCTGTTTATGTCACCAATATGCTATCTCTTACAACATGAACACTCTTAAGACTGTCTCTCTCACCTTAAAGCTCTAATATCTCTCACTAAGTCTTCTCTAAGACTCTCACAAATATGCACAAAAACAATAACATCAGTCCTTTCTAATAAGAATTGCATAACATATACGAATATTTGGTGCCGTATTTTTTACTTCTAAAAATAACACCCCTATGCAATATAACCTATATGTAATTTGGTGAACGTGACTAGTCCACTCATACAAGGTAGGGTTTTAAGAAAGAAACTGGCGTTACCACGGTAACAACGTAAGGGTCCATTAAAAAGAAAAAGAAAAAAATACAACAAAGGAAAAAATGCAAAACAAAATAAAACAATAATTAAGAAGAAAAAAAAGAGAAGCACCCACACATACGCAGTATTAAAGAAAAAAATGTAAACACACATACAAAAAATGGAGCAAAAGTATACAAGAACATTAGAAAAAAGGCTGATTGGCCGCAAACAGAAAACATACGTAATGAATGGTGTTACGTTTTGAGACATTGTGTTGAACAAAGATGACGGCGTAGTTCAGATCAGTAACCAAGCTGGCGGTCAAGAATTAAATGATGCCCGTGGCGTAGTTAACCTGTTAAGTTCTGAGATATTCTGTTGAACAAAGGATGGCGGCGTAGTTCAGATCAGTAACCAAGATGGCGGCCAAGAATAAAATGCGGTCCGTGGCGTAATTAACGGCGAACTGATTGGATCCAAAATTCGACAATTTTTATAATAATTTTGAAACGTTTTCGTTGGTTGTTTAGCATCGCCGTTGGTTATAAAAATGATTGGCGAATCCATTCGTCTCATACCACCATCAGGAGTCAAAAACATACACACGCCCATTTTTGATATAATTGCAAAATCCTTTCGGATTACATTTTGGTTTCACTTGAGAAAAGGAAAGAAAAATAAATAAATAAAAATAAATGAACAAAGAAAAATAAACCATTAAAATAATTGTTTTTGTTTTTTTTCTGGTTTTGGGGGAATTTTTCTTTATTCTCTTTGGTCAAAAAGAATTATTTATATATTGGTAATGTGTGCAAAAAGAAGCCATTTTTTCTTGTTTTATACATATGAGAATAAACACTTTTCAAATATATATAAACATACAAATAGAATGCTTTTAAAATACATATACACATATTCACAAATATACATTTTTTTATTTTGTTTTGTCAAATATTTGCCCCCCCCAAAAAAAAGAAATGAAAAAGAACTATTTGAAAAATAGGAAGTTTACAAAAAAGTTTTTACATGTGACTTTTTTTGTAACGAAAACTGGAAACATTATGTTAAGTATTAGTTGGTTTATTTGGTTAGTAATGTAGAAATGGTCGCAGTTTAACGTCGTGCCCGGGACAATTTAAAATGTTCTTTTTGTTTTGTGGGGGAGGGGTGATTTTGACTGTTCATGCTTCTCCTTTTTTTCTGAAAAGAGATTTAATCATAATTAGATTCCAAAAAGTTCGGTTATAAAATGTCTTAATTTTATTGTTTTTATACGGTTAGTGAAAATGTCGGCTATATGATTTTAGGACGTCACATAAGTAAGAGTAATAGATGTTTTTTCCTTATTTCATCCCTTATAAAATTATATCTCATATCAATATGCTTCGACCTTAGATAAATCATAGAAGTATTTGCTAATAAGAGTCTGCTCTGATTATCACAATGAATTACTATAGGTGTTTTACTTAGATCTGGATTTAAAATAGATTTTTGAAGGTTGTTCAGAAAAATCGCCTCCCGCGCGAAATGAGTAAGAGCCACATATTCGCTTCACAAGTAGAAAGGGCAACAATTTGTTGCTTTTTAGTTTTCCAAGAAATCATAGGCCCAGTCTTTGACAGCCTGCTATACTATTTCTATCCTTAAAGTAAGCCCAATCTGAATCTGGAAATTGTTCCTTGGTCCTTTTTAAGTAAAGAAGGATTTGTTTTGCACGATTAATGTATGTAATTGTCGATTTCGATAAGTTTTGAGATAGCTTTGTTATAGTGTAACATATGTCAGGCCTTGTTGCGGTCATCAAGTAGATGAGGCTCCCTACCATTCCCCCTGTATATTCGATTATCTATGGATTTTTTTTCGGTCCCTATATTTTCATTTCTGTCCATTTCAACGGCAGTTAAACGCGGCTTACAATCTTGCATTCCGAACTTGAGCAGAATTTTTTCCATGTATCGTGATTGGTTCATAGTTAGTTTCATTTTCATAGGTAAATTTTATACCGAGGAACCATGACAGTCGTCCAAGATCGGCTATTTTAAATTTTTTATTTAGTTCATTTTTAACATCTTTTAAAGTGTTGTCACAGTTTGAGGCGAGATATATATTGTCAACCAAAAACACAAAAATCAACAATTTATTACCTACATTTTTGGTGTACGTGCACGCGTCTTCGGGACATTGCTTGAATTCCTGTTCTATTAAATAATTATGGAGTGTTAAATTCCAATTGTGTGCACTTGGTTTAGTCTATATAACGATTTATTTAATTTCCACACCCAATTTTTATTTTTCATTTTAAATCCCTCTGGAGGGTAAATGTAGATTTCACAGTCAATCGGAGAATTTAAATAAGCATTTTTTACATCCATTTGATGCATTTTTAAATTGTATTGAGCAGCAAGTTGTAATAAAATGCTAATTGTCGTTAAATTTGTCGTTGGTGAAAAAGTTGTAAAATATTCCACTCCAGAAATTTGTGAAAAACTTTTGCAACAGATCGTGCTTTAAAGGTTTCACTGCCAGAAGCTGATTTTTTTTTTGGTAAAAATCCAGCGTGGACAAATAATATTTTTATCTGTTGGTTTTGCCACTATTTCGTGTGTGTTACTTTCAAATAAAGCTTTCAATTCGGATACCATAGCTTGTTCCCATTATTGGTGATTTTCTGAATTAATTGACTCATTATAACTTTCCGGTGCACTGTTCAACGAATAACAGTAATCCACGTCGTAATCTTGTACCTTTTCAATTTGTAAGAAGCTAGTTCTTTTTCGCTCCCTTATTGGGTATCGACGTGGCTGGTTAATATTTTCGTCAGAAGTTCTACTGTAAGTGTCGTCGTTATTAATATTTGCATTGTGATCGATTAAGATGCTAGGTAATATTTCACGTTTTTCATCCACTGGACCGCCATTTTTTAAATTTAATGTATCGTTGAATTTTGCACATCTAACTCTTTTTTATGGCATTTTGAGCTGCGAACTAGATTAAGTGTGCCTGGCTATTTTTATCGTAACCTACGAAAGTACCTTTTCCGCTTTTAGTATTTAGTTTACTGGTGTTTTCTATAAATGCAAAACAATTAGAGCCAAATAGATGTATTCTGATCATTTTAAATTTTACACCGCAAAATGCATCCTACGGCGTTTTTCCTAGCCTCTTATTGAACAATCTATTTCTGATATATGCTGATGTCATTAAAACGTATGTCCATAAACTTTGCGCTTATTTCGATTCGATAAGTAGGCATCTTGTCATCTCAAAAAAGGTTCGCCATGGCCTTTCAGCGGTGCCATTTTGGAAGGGGGAATACGGCGCTGATTTCTCGTGTTTAATACGGTGGTTAATTAATAGAAGTTCAAAGTCTTTACTAGTAAATTCAGTCCCATTGTATGAGCGAATACATTTTACTGATCTGTACGGGGCAACATCGGCTAAATATTTCTTAGTGGCGAGGATAGTGTCGGATTTGCTTTTTAGAAAATAAACCATAATTAAACCGGAAAAACCATCAATAAAGTTCAAAATGTACCTTAGATTATTTCTCCCCATCGGGCTGATCGAACCTGCTAAATCACAATGCACAAGTGAGAGAATTTTCGTAGCTTTTTTGTCTGGCGTCCGGCTTTTATCTTTTGTCATTTTCACCTGTGCACACAACTCACAATTTTGGAGATCGTCTGAAGGTATTATTTTCATGCCTTCGACTACATTTGGTAATTTTTTTTAATATCAGTTGTATTGCAGTGTCCTAGAATTTTATGCCATGTTTCCAAGTCGTGACAGGCAGTTTTTGAGGGAACCATACCTTTTAAATAATATAGTCGGCCATTTTCTTTAATGTCAAATACAGTTCTATTGGGGTATATCAATTTTTTTTTTTTACATTTTCACCCCAAACAAGGCACATTGCCACTTTGGTGTAAGGGGCTACTGTCAGGGGCAGCAACTACTGGGGCACTATGTAGGGATTTGGGCAGCAAGATGCCCGTTCACGTTACACTTGAACTTCTGCATGTCAGTACAGTTAGGGAAGCATGGACCTGGAATGGAATTCCAGAGTCTAGCGGTTCTGGGGAAGAAACTACTGGAGTAGAAAGATATTTTACATCTGGGGATCCCTACTGTGTGGGGGTGGGATTTAGCTGCCTGTCGAGTTTGTCGAGGGTGTCTACGTTGTGGGGGCACAAGTGTCTGCAGTTCGTCAGAACATTCACGATTAAAATACTTGTAGAACAGGCAGAGGGATGCAACATTTCGTAGATGGGACAGAAGCTGAAGCTTAGATGCAAGTTCAGGGCCTATTACATTGGCAACTCTCTTTTGAACCTTGTCTAGGAGCGAGAGACAAGCAGCAGATGCACCAGCCTAAATGTGACGACAATACTCCATACATGGGCGAATGGTGGCGTTATAGATGTACAGGATACTTTCAGGTGTCAGTAGGTGTCAGAATCCTACCTTTTTCGCAGCGGCCCTGGCAATGTTTTCAATATAATTGTTCCAACTCTTGTTTCCTGTAAACGTTAGGCCAAGTAGTTTGAAAGATGCACTCTCAGACAGAGAGTCACTGACCATTGCTATTGGTGGCAGAGAAGGTGTCTTGTAATTATTGAAGGAAACCAGTTTTGTCTTGGCAGCATTGAATGTGACCATCCATTTATGCCCCCATTCCACTACAGATTGGAGGTCATCCTCTAGTGTTTTTTGCCATTTCTTTAGATATGTGTTCATTTGTTTTCCTGTCATGCCTGTTATAGAGTGTGGTGTCATCAGAAGAAAAGAAAGCAAAGAAAAATATTTTCTGCAACACAAATCCGTTAACACAAAAACAATAAATTGTACCTTTTTTTAAAGACAAAACAATTAACCACATAAAAACCTGGAAAGTTCAACTATTTCACATTTCTGCATCCTTCTTTTTGACAATAGTATATTTTCGTTTCTGAACGGAACACTTTATAAGTGCAACTCACTTTAACATTTTTTGATTGACATATGTAAACATTCCCAGAAAGGCATTTTTCATACAAATTTTTATGAATGACATATTGACTTACTTTTTCTTTCTCTGTGTTCGTGTGCGTTTATATTTTCAAAACAATGTATTAACCGAATTCAACAATTGTCAAAACAATATTTGTCGTCTCATTTAATATATGTACACATAATAATCGCTTTATTTCTTTTCTGCTTAAACTTTCTGCGTGTATGTGTATATTTATACAATCTTTACATGAATGAAATGCATGGTGAAAAATGTTATTTTCCATTTGTAAAATGCTTTTTACTCCTAATAGAGGTATGAGACGAATGGATTCACCACTCAGTTTTATAACCAACGGCGATGCTAAACAACCCATGAAAACGTTTCAAAATTATTATAAAAATTGTCGAATTTTGGATTCAATTAGTTCGCCGTTAACGACGCCACGGACCGCATTTTATTCTTGGCCGCCATCTTGGTTACGTATCTGAACTACGCCGCCATCTTTGTTCAACACAATGTCTCCAAACTTAACAGGTTATGGGCCCAGCCACCTATTTTTTGACGGATCGGAATCTAAATTCGAATTGCGGCAGGTAAAATTTATGTGATATTCCAATGTCGATATAAACGCTCTAAAATGGACTCCGTAAAAAACCTTGAGAACTTTGAGAACCTTGAGGAAGAACATATATATCTATTCACATTTTGTACAGAGAACTTTAAACAAATCGTAGAGAAAGCCTTAAACAGATCAAATCTAATTTTCTCTCAAATATTTTAATGTCAAATATAATTTCTATCAGAAAAGTTCGTAGAATATTCCTGCAACGTGTTATGTAGTAATCAAATAATACAAATAGTCAAATAAACGTTTTCATAGCATTACTATCTGTTTCTAAGTCAGCTTTTAGTGTGTGTAAATCGTTGTTTGAATAAGTTACACAAAATATGCATAAGGAAAAAGTTATTGTTAAATTAGCGAGACGTATGATTACGCATCTCAGAAAAATACAAGGCAAGAATAAAAGTCAGACAAAATAATGGAAACACAGTGTTGGAAAGTAAGGGAGGAGAAAATGTCCTGCATTTACACATTTTATCATCTCAAGAGCCCCTTAAATATTCCTGGCACATCGCCAGAAAGACTAATACCTTGCCGAAAACAAGGAAGAAACATTTTGGTAACTAATCGAATTTTTTTTTTAAGTATACCTAATAATTGATACATTTAAGTATACCTAATAATTGATACATTTAAGTATACCTAATAATTGATACAAAATCTACACGGTGTTTCTATTAATGTAATAGTAATTACCAAAACGCCTATTGTTTTTGCCTCACCTTTTATATTTGAAAAAATAAAATCTTGCTTTCATCGTAAATTACGTAAGATATTCAAGCTATTTTCTTTAAAATACACCATTATGAGAGGATTAGCATCTATATTTGGTTTGATTTGTTTTTGCTGATGTCAAAAGAAAAATCGTATTCGAAATAATGTCGGAGGCAATTGTGCTTTGGGTACATGTTCTAAAGATCAGCCAATGTTCTCCGCCCGCTTGCACAATTTTTTTTATTTTTGTTTATGATGTTTTTATTTTGCAATTTCCCCCCTCATGTCTCCGGCGCAATTACTATTCGTATAAGCTTTTGTTTGACGGGCTTCACTTTATATTCATATCTCCCTCTCTTATCCTCACCACCGTTCTACACTCTGTCTGTCTCTCTCTCTCGCCATGTCTCTCCCTCCCTAATTCCTATTATCTAACTCACTCTGCACCTTAAATGCTGTTTATAAGATATCTCATTCTCTCTATTCGCTCTTTCTCCCTCCCCCCTCTCTCTCTCTTACTCTCTCTCTCTCTTTCTCATCCATTTCAACTTCATTTCCCGACTCTCATCTGGCTTTCCCTCTTTTAAAACACTTCTCGTGCGGTTCCTCCCCTTTTACTTTATATTTTCCCTTTCCTCTCTTTTTCTTTTATTCTTCTGCCTCTATATAATTCTTTCACTTGATTTTTTTTTATATATTCCGCTCCCCGTCGCTTCCATATATCTCCATATTTTCTGTCTCGATTCTCTTTCCAATCGCTTGTCTATTGCTTCACGCACTATCACTTTCCACTCCTCATACCTTCTCTATCTTCATTTCGCTCCCTATCTATTTCTCTCTATTACCTCTCTCTCTCTCGCTATATATATGTGTGTGTGTGTGTGCGTGCGTGTGTATGTATGTATATCCTTTCTATTTCAGTTTCCTTTTCTCTTCAACCTTCGTACATTCTACTACTGTCGCTCTCCTTATATCAATTACGTATTGCTTATTTCTTTGTTCAACTTTTCTAATCTCTTTTTACTTGTATTAAACTTTTCTATTAAAATTCCTCCCTCCAGGATTCTGATATTCATATATATATATATATATATATATATATATATATATATATATATATATATATATATATATATATATATATTTATATATATATATATATAAAGATGAATATCAGAATATATATATATATATATATAATGTGTGTGTATATCAAGATGAATATAGATTAATAAGTATATATGTACATACATATATGCATGCATATATATATATATATACACATATATGTATATATACTCTGTAACTCGCCTTTTAATTTTTTTTTCGAATTCACGAAAATTCAACTGAGAATACTTTCTTCCTCTAAAGCGCCATTCACGATACACGGACGCATCAATTATGCTCATATTTTGATGGATTTCTTTTTAATTTTTACAACGACGACAAAAGCAGCGAACACAATGCAAAAATGATCTCAAGATGATTCATTCAGAATCGTTAAAGAACTGGTGTTATTCTATAAACCTTGCTGCCTTCCTTCCGACGTCGTTTCCAAGTTGGACAATATATTGATAGTTTCTCTTTTTTTACAATTGCCCGTTTTTAGTTCATCTCCCTTTAAACGTTCCCTTCAAGCTGTCCGCGTTTCATTAATCGTTTTCCTTTATTGTTCTCTTCCTGTTCGTCTTTCATCTTTATTTCCATTTAACTGTCAAGGGCGTTTATTGAATCGGCTTTCGTTTTTATCCACTCGATTAAGATTGTTTCAGCAAAGCGTCTTTCAGAAAGTTTAAGTAGTTCGCCTTGTTGAGCTTCTTTTCCTCTTACTGCTGTTGGTCTCTCTTCCGCCTTATTTAAACCTTTTCATTTTCCCCTTTTTCTGTATTTTCTTTTATTTTCACTTACGCCCTCTTATATGTCTCTTTCTTTTTCTACTTCTTCTCCCTCCCCATTGTTCTTTCATCTCCAACTTCCATAATATCTAACCCATTCTTGTATTTTTAAATCTTTATCCCAATTATTATTTTCATTTACTTCTTTTACGTTTTCATATTTTCTCCCACATCTATTTCTAAATTACCATTAACATTTTTAACGTCTGTTCTTTCCTTTCTATTCTGTTCATTTTTATTTGTGCGTTTAGTTTTTTCTTTCTCTTTTTCTCCTACTTTTGCCTTTCAAATTTTACTACCTATAACGGTTTGTGTTTTTATTCGCGAAAAGTTTTCTCACAAACTATCCTCAGAGAGTCTCTCAAAAATCCATGGTGTTCCCTGGACTCTGAGTGAAAAAATTAACCTAAGATTTTCCGTATTCTTTACCGCCTTCGATAACGTCAAAAATATATTTGCGTTGTCCCAATAGATGTTTTCCGTTGGATTCTCGATAGTAAACACCATTGGTCTTCCCTGGAATCTTGTTGGCAAAGAAACCTTTTCTAGAGTATCGGACATCTTCCCATTCATCCAGTGGATGTTTCGGTAGTGATTTCCCTTTTCGCTGATTTCATAGCATTACACGAATATTTTGTCTGGTGGGAGTTTATGCCGACATTATAAGTTTTTGTTTACTTATAATTATAAAGTTTCAGATTTTTTTATTCCACGTTTTATTCCTGGTCCAGCTTTGTAGTGTATGTTTATTAGGTTCTGTATTCGGGCGTTTTCATTAGTATTTCTGGCATTTTCATAACCCGTTGTATATTCTTACAAATCCCACCTGACTATTCCATTCTTTTCAAAACTGTTTCAGGATTTTCTTACATTATCGGTGCTATCTTGATTTTCTTCCTATTCCATATCCGTTTCAACTCTCAGTTTAAGTCCTTGCATTCGCTTCGCATTTGCGCATTATTGATATCAACACTTTGTCTTCTGTGAAATCTATTATTTGGTAAGATTTTTCCTTCTTTTTAACAATTATGACTTCGGTCATCTAACCTGCATATGCTAATTTGGTTGAACGTTTACATCCGCTAAAATATGTGACTCTTGATTCCAAGTACTGCTGCCTGCATTAACCACTTGCTTAGGTGTTTACGATGCAGTCGGTTTCATAATTCCCAGGACACAACTATCACCACTTGGTAGGGTCTATTCTTATATTCTTTTTTAGCGATATTATTACGTGGTTTATCGTTTCGTCTATTTGGCCACAGAGTCTACGTTTGCTGTTTTCCTGTACACTGTCCATATTTGCTTTGATGTGTTTTGTTAAAATCGCGCTATCTGATGTAAGAGGTTTATTTTCTTTGTTTAGGTGATTTTTTATTGTTAATATTACCCAAAAATATGGTTATAACACAAGAGTTATTCCATGTCTGTCATTATTAACCGAGAACTCCGATATATAAGTTCGTGATCACGGAAGGCCCAAAATCGCTCCACGGCTATTCAAGTCACCTAGACCACTTTTTACAACACGTCAATCTGGTCTGATCATCTCCACAAGGACAAAGTTTGACGAATTCTGGTTATTCTCTTTCAACAAGAATTCAGCGGAACCTTGGAGACATGGGATGACCACGCCACGTTGTGATTGTTGTTGTGGATCCGCACGCCTCAGCCCTTTCTCCGGCATTGAAGTAGGCAATTTTCCCTTGATATATCGTTCCTGAAAAATAACTCAAGTTGACCGTCCGATCTGGTTGCAATCCAAACTCTATCGCATAAGCAACAGGTAAATACCCAATTCGTTGGTTTTCTTTTCTAGAAAATTATACTAACAGAAACAGAAGTCGGAATTATATCACTTCAGAGTTGGCAGTTAAACAAGTATCGTATCATCTGCTACCGACAGCGCTCTTACCCATAGAAACAGTCATCCATAATTCCGAATTACATTTTCATTTATCGTAAATGTTGATAGGTGAGAAAAATTATGGCCACAATTACGTGAATATGCATTTCTTTACTGTTTTCCCCTATGTTTTCACCAACAGTCTGCAGATGCGGGTATAAGGCGGGGACATCTACTGGGGTGATCATTTATGAGAGTATAAGCGGTGAGCGTTTTCGCCAACAGAAATCTATTTTAGTTTGTGCAGAATACGATATGTGACGAAATTATTATTCAGCTTGCAAGAAATAGAGGGGAAGAGAGAGAAATTCTCAGCGGTATTTCAAGTCGGCGTATTTTCCCAGACGCCAGGGTGTCTTTGTTCAATTCTCCTCTAATTTACTGCTGAACTCTCGAAGTATCGCTTCTGCATAAGCATATGTATTCAGTGGGATGGGTGGAAAAAGAAAACTCTCCCAGTCCAAATTAGCCAATCTCGTATCTCAGTAAATTTTCATCGAATTTGTTCCCACGTCGACCGTCTTTGACGTAAACCTGAGTGGCAGAGACTGCTACCTTAACTTAGTTAAACACTTTCATATTATTCTTTCGAAATACATTGTTCTCTTAGAAAAACAATATTATTATTTAATATTATTATCAATCCCAAATCCTAAGTCTGAAGCTACATTTCCTCAGTATGGTTTCATCATCGGCCAAAGAACTCGAATCAGCAAGGCGATTGAATGTTTCCCGGGATTGTTCACATGATAACAGTTTTAATTTAACTATACTATTAATTAAAAATACGACCATAATTTGTTGTTGGGTTACACTAAGTATTTCTCTTATCCTCATCTTTCCTCATCCTCAATTTAATTTGTCAGTTACTTGTGTTCAGTTTTTCAGTGTCCTATGCTGCGTTGATTAAACCTTCTGTGTTTTGTATTATGTATTTTTCAAACTCTTTTTTCAGTCTATCACAATTAGTTATACAGAGTTGCACCGTATCTCCCCTATTCTATTCCACGTATAATTGGTCATCGTTACTGTTTGAGTGCAGTGATCGAAACTATAAACGGTATGTGTATCTGACTAGTGATAATACCCTTGTGGTTATACCTTTTAGTAGGTTTCTGTTATATTATTTTGTTTCTATGAGTTTTCCTTTTCTCTTGGGTATTCCTTTCTAGGCATTGTCTTTCATATCCGTTGCTCTGATGATCTCTGCCTCTGGAACCCCTAAATATCTTAAGGTGTCATATTCGTGTGTATCTTGCTATCTGCACGGTTTCCTTGTTTCATATTGTCAATTACTGCAGGTTTATCCATTCTTACACATAGAATCCACACTTTTCCATACCAGCTACTAATCACGTATGCTGACTGAAGATACTAATTGTGCGCATTAGTGTTTTTATTCTTTTTGTTTCTTGCAAAACTCTGAAGTCGTTCAGGCATATTAGTTGATTCATATTTTGTTTGTATTCAAAAACTTGTATCCGGCTTTGTGCATCCGTAGTATATTATTGAGTGAAAACAGGATAAGGATAAACACTATCGGTGACAATGAATCTCCTTGTAGATACCTCTTTGGTATTTATCTTTGTTATATATTGTAATTCAACCTTCAGTTAAATTCTGCGGATGCATTTTTAATCACATTGATAATCTTACCTTGTATTTTGTAAATTTTACTATGTACTATTATCCAATATTGAGGAATTCTGTTGTATGCATTTCGTAGTCGATCCATGTTATAGCTAAAATATCTTTTTACGTTTCTCTCTGTCATGATGTTCTGATCAATGTGTAGCTTCCTTTCATTTTCGACCCATACACGATTATTTAAGGAGTGGTAGTATTTTTTATCACTTTTGCTGTCGAGATTTTCCAAATACTTGGCAAAAAGGTTTCAAGGTTTGTAGTTGCTGGGAGCGGTTTCGATCCTTTTTGTATCAATTGTGTCTTAAATTTGGTCATTTATACCGACACACTGATTTGGTGAATACATCTTTTAAGAATATGAATTAATCTTTCAAATAGTGCCGTGACACTTCTGCACCAATATGCCCGTATTCCGTCGTGACTTACTGCTGACCGCATTTTCATTTTTCTTACTGTTGTCTTGAATGTTTACTTCATAGTATCAACCCTGTCATGTTTTCGTTATATCTATAAATCATCTTGATATAACGTCGGACTGATGATGGCGTGGTTTGGATTATGGTTTCAATTTATTTCTTTGTTGGGAAATTTTTATTTAATTCAATACAATATTTTACACTTGCAAATGTAGTTTAGAACACTTATATTTCGAAATGATACAAACCTCTAATGTATTTATTATGTTACGAAAATTCTGATTTACAGACTGAGAAAATAATTAATTAATAATGTAATTATTTTCCTTGTTGAGGTACTTACGTTTTCTACCCATGCATTGCTCACGAAACCAAAGCTAACTAACACAGATAAAATATAGAGTTCGAAGATTTATATAGTTCAATATTAAAATTCCCAAATAAAAGAAGATTTACCCGAGGGTTTTAGGTTATATCGACTGAAACTATTTTGATTATAAGAATAATAATTTCAATAATCCAAAGTGTGTTTGCTGTTATGTTTGTTGGTATTCTTTCTAGTGTGCTTATTATTATTATTATTATTATTAGTATTATTATTATTATTATTAATATTATTAATATTATTGTTATTGTTATTATTATTATTATTATTATTATTATTATTATAGTATATTACATTATGATGATATTATTATATTATATTTTGATTATATTTATATTTTTATATTATAATATGATGATATTATTATTATATTATTATATTATTTTATTATCATTATTATCATTATTATTATATTATGATGATAGTATTTTATTATATTATGATTATATTATTATATTATATTATGATTATATTATTATTATGATTATTATTATTTAATAATTTCTCTTCGTCGATTTTCTTCTTTTTTGGATTGATATTACTATTATTTCCTTACTATAATTTTATTAGTATATTTTTATTCGCTCGTTTCCTCTCTTTTTACTGTGCAACTTACATTCACCTCAAGTGTGTTCGTATTCCCATCTGATTGCTTTTATGTCTGCTGTTTCCCTTTTCTTTATACGTTTGTTTGTGTTTATCCCGTTTACATTTATTGATTTCTGTATAGACGTTATTAATTTTTCTTATATAACGAGTTTGTACTTAATTTACCTCGTGCAATAGATTTTTTTTCACTTGAGAATCTATAAATTTTCTTGTCTCTCCTATCTGTTTGTGTACATCGTCTAGCAAAGATGTATGTTTGTTATTGTAACTACAGTGAATACGTTCATCCCTCGATGATTAAATTAACCATAGATTTGCAAATGTAAGAAAATCACACAAAAATGAATTACAATTATAGATTATTTAGATCACATTTAATGAATTTTTTTTTCGTTTTAATTATACGAGATATTATTGATAAAGTGCCGTAATTCTTAGCAGATTATAAGATATTTATTAATTAATTTATTATTTGAAGTTGTAGTTGCAGAAGTATTTTACTCGTTATTCAGTATTAAACTTGTAAAGCAAGTGAATTGTGTCATTTGATTGCGGATTTCTATAACGTCTGAAGAATTAACACATTTTGTTAGAACTGACAGAATACACACATAATTACACAATATAAAAGAAAACGGGCGCCTCTGGTCTTTCTAGATTCTATATAAAAGAGAATATTTTGCTAAAGTTTCTTTACTTTATCTTTATTGACATGAAAAATTTTCGATGGAAATCTGTAACACAATGCGGGTGCGTGGACATACCCTGTATGCAAATGATTGAGTTGTGTGCAAAGTGACCTCATGGCAAATGCAAAAAAAAAGTTTGGAAACAGATGAACGTGTGCATAGATCAAGGATCACATTACACTCATATGTTTGACATCACAGAGGAGACAAGAAGTCGCGTGTTGTTTGAGAATGGGTAATAAACGTATTTTGTAAAAATTGAAAAAACGAGTTGAATTTCTTTTTTTCTTTCTTTTTTTACACTGTAGTCACCACTTATCAAGGCCCGGAAGCCACACAGGGATAAGGGTTATTGCAAGTACTGTACGTTAATGTGGATATTTAATGAAGTGTTTACTTAAGAGGGCGGTTCATTAGGAATTTGTTTACGTTAAGAAATCCAAGTTGTAGTAAGGTGGGAACTAGTAGAGGGAACAGAGTTCCACAGGCGTGCAGTTCTAAGAAAGAAGTTTGTTCATGGAATCCACGTTTTGATTTAGGCACAGATAAAGAATGGGGAAAATTTTCACAGTGGATTCAGCTAGACGGGTGTTTTTCGTGAAAGATTAGCGAGGGGGGCCAGACATTGGAGTTCAGACGAGCACCTGCCATGGAAATAACGATAAAACAAGGATAGGCTCGCAACATCTCTTCTGTAAGAGTAATGGACAAACCCAGAAGCTTGTCAAAACACGGGGCTTCTCCTAGACGAGAGTTATATATTTCAATTGATGCCAGATGGACATCAGAGCGTTGATGATGTAAAGATAGGAGGTTGGTTTTAGATGCATTAAAGGTAACCAGCTATGTCTTCCCTCACTGAATTACGCGTTCGAGATGAGAGGAGAAGGAATCAGAGAGAACTTTGTAATTTACAGCCTTTGATGTGTTGCCGTAGATGGTCGTGTCATCAGCATAGATGTGAACGAATGATTTAAGTATGTGTTTAGGGAGGCCATTGATGTAGATCAGGAAGAGAGTTGGGCCCAGAATTGACCCTTGAGGGCCTCCAGCATTAACACTACAGGCCTCTAATTTTTGTCCATCGACAACTACTCTTATGAGCCTATCGGAGAGAAATGATTTAATGATTGAGAACATATTTCCGGTTATACCGTAGCTGGAAATCTTGTGAAGTAGACCCTTATGCCATACCTTGTCGAAAGCCTTTTATATGCCAAAAACAATTGCCCTAGAAAGGAAGCCTTTGTCAAGAGATTCACTAATCCTGTGAGATATAACTGCTAGCACATCTGCGGTAGATCTTGTAGAACGGAAAACATAGTGTGACACTAAGAAGGTTGTGTCTGCTGAGGTGGTTGAATATTTCTCTATTTAATATGGATTCCAGCAACTTACTCATAACACACAGAAGACTTATTTGTCTGTACTGAGAAGGAGATGACTTATCACCTGAATTCTTAAATACAGGTCATACTAATGAGTTTTTCCAGGGAATTGGAAAGCACTTCTCCTTAAGGCAACGCTTAACAGTTTCGTAAGTATGGAAGCAAGTTCTGGTTGAAGCTTTTTTAACACTATACTTGGGATGCCGTCAGGGCCAGTTGCTTTACTGGAATCAAGGTTCTTGATTACCCTGGCGACCCCATGCACAGATATTTGTATGTAACCTTGCGTGTTCTGTGTTATAGGAGGAAATATGGGGAATTAATGGCCTTCGTCGCATAGGGGAGAATTAGCTACAAAGTTATTTGCAAATAGTTTGGCCTTGTCTGACGCTGACGAGATGACATCTGGTCCATTGATAATGGTTTGGATAGAACGCACAATTCTGTTCAGGATCCTATTTGTTATTTGCCAAAACTGGCGGGAACGAAGCCGCTGATCAGCTACTTTGGATTTAACAGACTGGCTATATAGCTTTCTTGCATTTTTTATTACTCTTTTACAGTGGTTGCTGGCAGACCTAAAAGCAGCTTTAGTCTCAGTGCATCTATTACGTTGGTAGCTATGGAAAAAGTGATTTCTGTGCGCGATAGCAGCAGCACATTCTGAGGAGAACCATGGCTGGCTGTTAGGTTTTTGTTGGAATTTTTCGATGGTATGAATTGGTCTACGCCTACAATTATCCATTCGGTCGATCTGTTACTATAGAGGACACATCCTTTTTAAACATGGAATTCCAGAGGTAAGTCAGATATGAATGTACGGAATCTATCCCAGTCCGCCATAGAGTATCTGTATATATCGAGATATTTCATGTTGAGGTTTTGGGATTTGTGGAACAGGTCGACATACTTGGTTAGAGCAGTACAGATAGGAAATGTAAGAGAGAAAAGACAGGAATCTTTTTTGCAGCACATGAAAAGATGAAGCCGTCACAATTACCCACTAGTATGGCATCGAGAGGCCCTACCAGAAACTACTGGATGGTCCAGAATCCATTCACAAAATTGCAATACAGCATTCCCAGTACTTTGCGCGTGCTGATAGGACAGCTTCCTTAGTGGTTAATCCATGGTTCGGGTCCCTGACTATCAGGCGGATAACGTCAGCCCAGACAAAACGTTTACCTTCAGCACCTTTACTAGTGACATGGCCACAAGGATAGACATAGAGACAGAAAAATTTCCGACATCTCAGACTACCTGTCACCAAGTACTACCGACCTTTAAGCAGCTTGTTCTTCATCCTTTGTCAGAAAAATTACTCATTTGAATGAGGACTGAGGGGCAAAATAGGAGAAGCGAGAGTTACTGGAGCTGCCGATAACACATCCACTGTATTATCTACTCTCCATTAAAAAAAACGGGGAGAAGGGGAATGGGTGCAAGTTACTTATTATTATCTAAGTAGTAAAGTCCGGTGCTGAATTATAAATTCAGGACACTTTTGATTATAATCTCCCCTCCCATATTAATGGGTGGAAGTTTTTGGCGTTATCTATCTCGAGTTTGACTCATTCGAGCTTCACTTTATAATTAACATCCAATAATTTACTTTTATCAATTTGTAAAGTCGGCTTAATATTAATTTACATTTTAGTTTAGATAATTATTCAAGGTTTTTATTTAGGAGGTTCGTTTTCATAGGTGACTTTTTCTTTGCTAATGTCACTGTATTATATTTCGAATATAATTGAAAATAAGAATAAACATATTAGATGGTTTGATTGGGAAGCCAGGAAGCAAGCTTATAGTAATAATATACATTAAGTATATTACTTAAATACAGACCTTACTTCATCTACTGTAATAGAGAAAATAATTCCCGGCATTTTGGGTTTTTTTTTATCGCTAGTTAACTTTGTAGCATGTGTGATCAGTGTTTTGCCTGTTTCAATAGTAGTCGCGAAGGTGACGGAGAAGACAGGAAAAGTAGAGAAAAATAAATACATATGCATAAATACAACAAGACAAAAATTTAAACAATTTAACATTAAAAACATTTGTTAGGATGAATTTTAAAATACTTAACGTCTGTTTGCCATAATGGTTCGGCGTCCGTTTTTGCCAACTGGCAGATTGCCGTGTCTTTCTAGAGCGGAAGAAGATTTCTATTTCTTGATAACGTGTGCACGTGTGCCTATCTATTTATAGAATATTTTCGGAGATGCCTCGCATGTATGGTAGACAGACCGTTGGTGGTTTTGGGGTTTCATTCTCCTCTCTTATACTATTAACACGTCTGGTAGATAGTATGCTATCGGGGTAGTTGTTACGACGGAGGGTATTCTTCAACCTGACCATTTCTTGGTGGTATGTAATGGTGTCGCTACTTATTGTCTCTGTTCGATGTTGTAAGCAGCGTGCGATTCCATTGCTGATACTGTATGGGTGATGCGAGTTGAAATAGTACTTGGATTGACCAAAAAGCTCCCAACAACATTTAATAGGAACAACTAATATTAAAAATATATAACAAATACTTCCCTAATGGGTCATTGGGAGTCTAGTCTATATAAATAAAAGAGTAGATGTATGCATGCATGTATGTGTTTGTAAAAATATTTAACCGATAAACCGATAAACTCTTAAACTAATGATCACATAACACTGAAATTAACAGGAAATAGTAATCATATAACAAGGATGGTTTATAAGGAGTAAAATCGTTGTTTAAACGGATGAATAATGCATACAGAAATGTCGGCAAGTTAAAATGCAAAATGTATATTTCAATTTGCAACATATTTCTATTACTTTTCTGTATACGCAAATTTATTCATAGCTTGAAGTGGTTTAATTAAAAATGTTCTTATCTATCTGTCGATAACTCAAACGGTAGGGAATGCAGTTGGTTTCAATTCTAGCTGATGACATATAAGTCTGTTTCTTAACTTAAAGTCACTACTATATATTAGGTACAATATAATATTCAATAGAGAATTAGCTCTGTAATAATTAATAAAAAATCTGCATGTATTAAAATATATTTAAGCGTATTTTACGACTGGACAAAGCCGGGCGATCTTGTCTAATCTGTAAAAAAATATTTTAACAATTTTGTAAAATTGTTTTTTCATTACGATTAAGACTTATGGGTCGAAATTTTGTCTATTCGACTTAGGGAACTGGAGAGATACTTACTTTCGCCTTCCATTCTGAGATACCTTACAATGGAGAAAACAGCGTGTTTATTCATTATATATAAACGATTCAGCTACAGATCTACACCCTATTAAACGCAAAGCATTCAGAACGATACATTAGTAGTAATGCTTCTAATAGAATTTGTTTCTAATTTGGAGCATATTAGTATATTATTGTTTCGGCAGTCTTGGTCTGATTTTCATGATATATTGACATTTTGATCTAGGTTATTTCTATACCCAAACGTTCGTTATATGTTCACGGTTTATTTCAATGAAATGTGAAAACAGAGGCACAATCTACAGATTTTATCTATAAAGTATTCACATAAATTGTTTAACAGGACAAGGTAGTCTAAGATGGCGACTGAGAAGTCATCAGGGATCATTCCAGTGATGCTCAATAGGAGAATATGCTTTCCATTCCTACGGAACAGTGCAGAATTGAGAGCACATAATTGTTCGTAACAACAATTGAAGTGCATGTTCCAACACTGAAGTTCAATAGAAAATTCAACTCTACCCGATGCCTCACCTCAACTTACGCAGCTGCCATTACTCAATGTCAGCATGCATACCATAGATTGTCTGGCTATTATCATTGAAAGCAGTTATCTTCTCAGGTGTATATCAAACACAAAAAAAAACTCGTGTGGAATTGATTTCGAATAACTTCCCATCTATGGAGCATATTCCAATGCAACTCCTTGTCCACAGAATATGTACAAATTTAACAAGTTCTGCATACATATATATATATATATATATATATATATATATATATACATATATATATATATATATATATATATATATTAACATATATATATATATATATATATTCATATATATATGCATGTATATATATTTATATATAAGCAGATATATATATATTAATATATATGTGCATGTATATATGAATGCATATATATGTATGAATATATGAATGTATATATGCATGTATATATATGTGTGTGGGTGTGGGTGGGTGGGTATGTATATACTGATAAGTTAGTGTACGGAATATTAAAATATTTATAGTATGATAATGATAAGCACTATCGGTGACAATTGATCTCATTGTAGAAATTTCTTTGTGATTTTATCTTTGTTATATATAGTCATTCAACTTTTAGTTCAAGTAAATCTTAATATGTATTAGTCTCCAATATTGAGGAATTTTGTTGTATGCATTTTCGTAGTCAATCCATATAATAGCTAACATATTTTTACGTTTCTCTCTGTCATGATGTTCTGGTCAATGTATACCTTCCTTTCATTTTCGCATACTTACACGATTATTTAAGGATTGGTAGGATTATTTTCTACGAAATAGGTGCTGTTTCAACATGTTGAACGACTTATTCATCTCGCCAAGTGTTTTTTAGACGCACCCTAAGATATATAAAAACCTGACTTTTGTCATCGTGGTGCTGTACATACAGCACCTAACATTAACAGATGGCCACCTGTCTATCTAGTACAAGCCAGTCTCCTCAATACATAACTTCGGTAATCTCACAAGAATCGTGGCTCAACAGGAGTATACTATATATATATATATATATATATATATATATATATATATATATATATAGCTTAATACGTAAGAGGACATGAGAGAGTTCAATTCCACGAGTGGAGACTTATCTGGATAATGCCAAGCTCAGCAATTATCATTGGAGCTTATACAAAAGAAAAACAGGTGTATGAAATGAAGTCACAAAACTATATATTAGTGGATTTGGATTGTTTCATTTATTGAATAATAGAATACAAGCGAAATTTAGGGAGTATAAGGGACTCTTTATGCCAAGGCATTTCGAAGCCTAATGCTTCACATCAGAAGAGTGGAAAAGGTGCTACGTAGCATGGTTGAGATGCGGCGTCTAGCGTAGAGAAGCTTGTTATATATAGCATGATGTATAACAGTGTATATCGTTTTTAACATAGTGTTTTATTTTTAAATTTTAGGGGTATATATTTTAGGATAAAATTGGAGGTATACTGTGGCTGCGTGGTTTTTCTATTTTAAAGGTTTGTGGGGTGTCTATTATCTACGGAGTGGTATTTTTGACAGGTGCAACCTATACGGCAAATAGCAGCTATAAAATCGCGTATAATATTGGGGGGTTGCAAGGTTATAATATTGCTTTTCAGAGTTCGGTATATGTAAGGTAATATGCGGCAACATTTCTAAGTTTCTTCTTTTATGATATAAGTAGTGTGGTTATAAGGGGGCAGTAGGAGGATAGGATGGCTATGTCTATTGGTGCGTTTAACTTGATGAAAAAGGTTAAAGGATACATATAATTGTCGTGGTGGAAGAGTAAGGAGAAATTTACTACTTATAAAAGTGGTAATAATACCAATAATAATAGGTAATTATAATAATGACAATAATAATAATGACGATACTTATAATAATAGTAATAAAATAATATTACAAATAACAGTGATCCAAATAATACCAATCGTAATTGTAATAACAATGAAAAGGATGATCATAGTAACGGTTATGATAGCAATGACGGGAATAATAATAATAATAATAATAATAATAATAATAATAATAATAATAACATCCACAATAATAATAATAATAATAATAATAATAATAATAATAATAATAATAATTGTAATAATAATAGCGGTGAAAATAAAACAATAATGATAATAGTAATAATAATAACAGTAATAACAATAGTACTATAACTTATACTACAAGTAACACTATTACTACCACTACTATTATTAGTAGTAGTACTGCTGGTGGTGGCAATGGAAGTGGTAGTAGTATTGTTATACACTTTTATACATCATACTATAAATAACAAGCTTTTCCTTTATTTAGAATTGTATAAAGCTTTCCCCCATATTCTATATCATCTTCTGATGAGAATCATGATGTTTCGAAATGTCTTGGCATAGATAGTCCCTACTACCCCCTAAACTTACCTGGTATTGCATTATTCAATAAATGTACCAATCTATATCCACCAATATATAGTTTTGTGGCTTCATTTGATACTCCTGTTGTACTATATATATATATATATATATATATATATATATATATATATATATATATATATATATATATATATATACCCACAACTGAGCGTTCCTGCATGTGTGTATTTGTTAGCTCGCATAATATTGAATCAGTCTTAGATTCTGTAATGCATTCTGTATTCACACCTTTTGCTTTGGGTATCGATAAGGCACATCTCAATTCTTTCCATTGTACAATTGCATCCTTAAGAATTGATATGCATTCATGAAAGCACTCTTCTCATCGCCTGCCAGCGCTTTGGCGGTTTTTATAATTCATTCACAATGCTCATATTTTTAACGAATCAATCAAAGGACACTTTCATTCTTCCTCCAAATTTACTATAACGCCATACTTTGCGTAGGAAGAAAGAAAAAAATTACAAAAATCGAAGCCCCATCATTTTTACGCGTTAAATTCACACACACACACACACACACACACACACACACACACACACACACACACACATTATATATATATATATATATATATATATATATATATATATATATATATATGAATTTAACGCGCAAAGATAATAGGGCTTCGAGTTTTGTAATTTTTTTCGATGACAGTAAAAACATTGGAAGTTGAAAACATAGATTGATCCTTATTAAATACAGGGCAACGTCTGGTGTCCCTCTTAGTATATATATATATATATATATATATACTAAGAGGGACATCAGACGTTGCGTTGTATTTAATAAGGATCAAGCTATGCTTCTAACTTCCAATATTTTACTGTCATCGAATCAGAATAATCGTTAATTTTTCATTTAAGTAGACTGATTGTCTGCTCTAGACAAGGATCCCCCGCGATGTACCGGGGTTATCACTTACTCTACAACACATTGCATTTTCGAAAACTGACTGCTGATTTTATGGAAATATTTCGATTCAATACTTTTATATAATACTGTAAATTTTAACTTAAACATAATGGTCTGCACTAGAATTTACAAGTGCAGCGTCAAATGAATTGGTTCGCTTGTTCTCTAAAGAAAAAAAAACATTCATTTCGAACGCGACTTGATTTTTCGCCGGAACTTCTGCTTGTGTAATAATAAAACTGCTTAAATATATTTAGGTGTTGCTGTGAAAGGGGTTTTCCTTTAATCGAAACTGAACTGGTCTTCCATTATTCGGATTTTTTTATGTTAAAAACTTATCGGAGACATTCCGACATAAATCGAATAAAAATATACTTGCAGTACATGCAGTTGATTTTTTTTTTACACAGGAATCACCACCGGAGGCCACTCGAGATTAAGGTTTAAGGATATACATTAGTCATTGTGATTATAGCGTAGTAACATAAGTAGTAGGAAATTTGTAGCGGAATTAATATTAGTTTTGATATAATAACAGTCATTATGTATGGTATCCAGGTGTGTACATGGATATATGTGTTTAAGCGTCCATGCATTTATATAACTGTGTATGTAGGTAGAGATGTAAACATATTATAACTGTATATGAGCATTATATGTCTATGTGGGTGTATATATATATATATATATATATATATATATATATATATATATATGTGTGTGTGTGTGTATGTGTATAGAGGCGCGGTTGTATCAAGCTGGGGGTATATATACGTGTATTTATATATATGTATGCGTGAGGAGTTTGATAAATTTCGGCATTTTATTTTTGTTTTTGGTTTGTTTGTTTGTTTGTTTTTATTTTGTTTTGTTTTATTTTTTTTATTTATTCATTTAATTTTAATTTTAATTTTATTCCTGTGTCGATATAGTTACGGCGTGTTTCCAGTGCGTGTGTGTGAGTGTGTGTGAGTAAAATACAACACTCTTAAGTATAGATATAAGCGTATGTTTGCTTCTAGTGCGTGTGTGTGTGTGTATGTGTGTGTGTGTGTGTGTGTGTGTGTGGATTGAACGGCACCGGTCAGTACTCAATGCCCATGAGAATGTTTTTAATTTACAGACCGCAAGACAAAAATGCTACATTCTCAAGTACCTTGTGCCATGAAAACCAAAAGATGGGATAGATGAACTTAAAAAAAGGGAATATAAAAAAAAGATGTTTATTATCTTCAAAGACCTCACTTGTCCTCTTCCCGCTTATAACCCCTGCCCATGTTACATTCTAACTTTGTAAACGAAATAAGAAAATGTTTTTGTTTGAAATATCAGTTCTCGACGATAATTCTTGCCCTGAAGACATAATCCACCAACGCGGGTGATTACAGAAACATGTATGCACATATGTAGCCATCAATGTTTGTATAAATAAATTTCATATATATATATATATATATATATATATATATATATATATATATATATATATATATATCATTGTTAAGGATTGTAACTTTACTTTTAATGCCTATGGTATTTCTTTTTATAATAATCATTCAAACAGAACACTGAAGTAAATTTTAGTATTTTTAGTGCCCAAATATGTAATTGCAAATAACATCATGCAACACGTTTTGTTTTTTTAATTTTCACCCCAAACCGGGCACAGTGCCACTTTGAAGTAGGGGGCTACAATCATAGACATAAGTTGTAGGGACATTATGAAAGTAGATCAGTAGCAAGATATATGTTCACATTACAATTGAACTTCTGCATGCCAGTACAGTTGGGAAAACAGAATCCCAGAAGGGAGTTCCAAAGTCTAGCAGTTCTGAGGAGAAAATTATTGGAGTAGAAGGCTTTCTTACACCTAGGAATTTTTAATGTGACGTGGTAAGATTTACGAGGGCGTGCAATAAGTAATGCCCCCTGACACACTTTCAGTTGTCTGATGTAGCTGAAATTTTGCAGGTGCAATAATTTATGTCTACGGGTGATATGGTTAAATTACAGCTATGAAGTAATTGTGGTTTCTGTTTTACATGTGTTTGAACTGAGTCAGGTGTTAAATGTAGCCTGTTGAGTGTCGAGCAGTGATCTGGTTTTTGTATTTGAATGGACGTACACCACAGGAGACCTTTTTATGAAATGAAAGAAACTTATGGTGATAATGCTCCATCATATGACCTTGTAAAACGCTGGCATTCTGAATTCAAACATGGTCGGAAGTCTATGGAAACAGCTCCCAGACCTGGTCGCCCCCTTTTGCCATTGATGAGGCATCTGTCCGACAAGTTGAGGCTGCTATTTTGGAAGATCGGCGCAGTAATATTCGCCAAATAGCCCAAGATGTCAAGATTAGTACAGGGTATGTGGAAACTATCATTCATGACCATTTGCATATGCATAAGGTGTCTGCTAAATGGATTCCCAGGTTTCTCATACCATTCTAGAAGCGAGAACGCGTCGAGTGCTCGAGGTTGAATTTGGAGATGCGCCAAGAAGATAAGTCAAACTGTTACAAAATACTGATTACACAGGATGAAACCTGGGTTCATTACAATGATCCAGAGACCAAAATCCACTCAATGCAGTGGAAGTACTTGGACTCACCATCTCCAAAGAAGGCAAGGATACAGCCCTCCACTGGCAAGATCATGTCCACAGTCTTCTGGGACCAGGACGGAATAGTGATGACAGATTTCCTGTCAAAGGGTACCACAATTACAGGAGCCTATTGACTTTGGAGG
The DNA here is from genome assembly GCF_053919585.1 of Euprymna scolopes. Classification (NCBI taxonomy): domain Eukaryota; kingdom Metazoa; phylum Mollusca; class Cephalopoda; order Sepiida; family Sepiolidae; genus Euprymna; species Euprymna scolopes. The sequence continues at coordinate 10,398,814 of NC_136489.1, forward strand.
AAATTAAGGGAAGCTATCAAAATCAAGAGGCGGGGCAAAGGTACCCTCCTCTTTCAGGACAAAGCTCTGGTCCACAACTCGCATGTCGCCAGATCAGAAGCACGAGCGTGTGGTTATGAAATCCTCCTCCATCGTCCCTACTCTCCTGACCTTGCACCCTCTTACTTTCACCTCTTCCCCGCCATGAAGTTGTTATTGAAAGGAAAGCGTTTCCCAGATGATGCAGCCTTGATTTCTGAAGTCACGTCGTGGTTGAAGGACCAACCTGAGGTGTTCTACAAAAATGGTCTCCAGACTGTCATCAAACGATGGGAGAAATGCATACGTCTGGGTTGTTCGTATGTAGAGAAAGACTAATGAATGTGCCAAGTTTCGTTGCTATCCTGCTATGGAAGAGGTTCAGGAGCATTACTTATTGCACGCCCCTCGTAGCTGCTTGTCGGGTTTGTCAATGGTATTCACGTCGAGGAGGTACAAGTGCTTGTAGTTCGTCAGAACATTTACCATTAAAGTTCCATTAGAACAGGCAGAGGCACGCAACATTTCGTTGATGAGACAGAAACTGAATGTTATAACATTAAAGACCCTATCAGGTTGGCGACGCTCTTTTGAACCCTGTCCAGTGAGAGCGAAATAGCAGATGCACACGCCCAAATGTGACTACAGTATTCCATACATGGTCGAATGATGGGTTATAGAGGTACATGAAACTGTCAGGCGTAAGTAGAGAGAGCAACGTTCTTTGCAGCAGCCTTGGAAATGCTCCCAATGTATCTATTTCAGATTATGTTGCCTGTAAACGTTAAGGCTGAAGAGTTGAAAAGAAGTGCTTTCGGAGAATGTGTTCTTGGCTAATGCTATTTGTTGCAGAGAAGGTGTATTGTAATTATTGAATGAAAGAAGCTTAGATTTGGCAGCATTGAATGTGAGCGTCCATTTTTGTCCCCTTTCCCCTGCAGATTGGAGGTAATCCTCTAGTGTTTCTGCCATTTTTTTAGATATGTGTTCATTTTTCCCTTGTGCCTGTAATAGAGAGATGTGTCATCATAAAATATACCCATTTTTGAAGCGATTTTATCAGGGAGGTCATTTATGAATATCACGATTAATAAAGGTCCAAGGATGGACCCCTTGAGATACTACCGCATTTATATCATATTGTTTAGATCTACGGCCATCGAGGACAACCTAGATTTTTCTCTTACATAAGAAGGATTTAATTATATTATGTATTCTTCCAGTGATACCATATGATCTAATTTCCTTAGAATATCATCGTGCCATAACTTGTCAAAATACTTAGATATATCAGGGGCTACCACTCTACTCTCCTGTTTTTTTTCTAGTGAACCGTATATACGTTCAGAGACTACAGTTAGGATATCTCCTGTTGAAGGGGCTTTCCTAAATCCATATTGATTGTCGGTCGGGAGTTAAGCAGCTGTAAGATTATGGACTAGAGTTTCATTACTTAACGACTCAAATATTTTGGCGAAAAGCAGGAGAAGGCTAATGGGGGTCATAATTTAATGGGGCAGTTCTTTCGCCAGAATTCTTAAGAACTGGTACCATAGAATTGGTTTTCCAGCAACCAGGAAGGCAAAATTCGTTAAGGCATCTATTGAAAAGTTTGGAGAGAACTGAAGAAACTTAAGCGGAGCATGTTTTTGATAGCACAGCTGGGATGAGATAGGGTCCACATGCTTTTTAGGTATCTAGGTTTTTTTATGATACCATATCCATGAGAAGGGGTGATTTTTAAATCATCTTATGTTGCGTCTGTTCGCAAAGGAAAGTTAGGGAGGGAGTTGTGTGCCGAGTCCAATGTCGAGTGTGAGGCAAAACAACTGAAATGTAGGGTAGCCGTCTCGGTATCCGTTCAAGCAACCTTGTTTGATTATGGGGGAATCGTTTACTGCCCATTATTTACTACATTGCTGTAGATTTTTCAAAAATCACAGGTTCCTAATTTCTGTGCTCCGACACGTTTTCTGGATGTTTCAGTGTATACTCTCTCAGCTGTTGCCTTTTCTTACTTACAATTACTTCTAGCTTCGATATACTTCTGTTTGTTTGAACTAGACTTATGCCGGTTGAATCAGTGGTACGCATACTGCCTCAGTAATGGCAGCTGCACAAGTAGAATTAAACCATTGGAGAGAATGGGTCTAGCTGTAGAATTTCCGTGTGGGAACCTGTGGTTCAATTGCAGTTTTGTTCACCTGGAAGAGAAAAGGTATTTCCCTATGTACCATCCCTAATCAGCCTTTTTATAATACATCAGAAGAGAATTTAGTGCGATTTCTTCCATTATCACAACATGATTAGCATTCCCCAGTGGGTTATGGGAAGCCACATTATACTGATAGTTTATCGTGTTAGTTGTAGTAATAATTCATAATAGTAAATTGTATTTTTATTACGTATCTGTTATGGAATCTGGCACGAAGGAATAATAGTTAACTGAAGACGAATGGGCAATGCTATTATGTTTGCTATACGAAATTTAACTGAGATCTTTTTGTATATCAAATAAATATTGTACTTGTCTAAAGAATAATTTCTATTTCAATTTAAACAGAATAAATTAAACAACAGATACTCACTGAAAAAACGCTTGAAATATTTGAATTTTGGAATTAGAGATGACTTATTATGGAATGAGACTGCGCTGTTTTTATATATCGGGGGAAAAAGAGAGCGGAAGATTACAAGAATAAGTAGATGCTAAAGAAATAATCGATATAAAAACAAAACATAATGAGGTATTTTATTGTCTGTTTCATTGTATGGTTATCGACCCGATTCATGTTATTGTTGAAACACCCCAAGACATAAAGCCTGTGTTACAGTAATAAATGAAATCATAGCGACTTCCAGACAGAATTTTCCGTCTTCTTTGCGGAAAGCTAGAAGAGGAAATTTTCTAATGAGAACAATAGAAATACATAAACTGAGTAATAATCGAATCTAATAAAAAATCAATCTATATGGATTCGACTAAAACTATCACCTTTATTTTGTTGTCATGCTTGTTTCCACAAAGCGCGCACATACGCACGCATCAGCCGGAAGGATTCTGGCCTCAGTATGTTTTCATACGGAAATAATTATGTTCATGGATTATCTTTAAAAACGAATTATTAATGCTGTCTATTTTATATTAGTAAAAGTGTTTTCGAATTAAAAAGTTAACCCTCAAACTAGTAAAAAATACGATTTGAAGAATAGAATTAGTTAAAAAAGCAATTTCGAATGCAATTCATCGTTGCGAATAAATGATGAACAATGTTTTTGTTGTTGTTGTTGAAATTGCGAATTATTTCCTTCAATATGGCCGTTTTATGCCGAATGGTGGCGTCACGACTTCCTGGTTGCCACAGACTGATGCAAAAATTATTGTTATTATTTAGATCAGTTACAAAGTGGTATATAGTATAATAGACTTCTTAATATATTTGATAGAGACAGTGTGTTTAAATGGAGCATTGCCGAGGAGAAAGAATCTGCTTTCGTTTTGTTATATTGAAACTTAATCTGTGCATATAGTATTAAAGGCTGCGATAAGAGTAAGTACATATTATCATATCTGGTAAGTATTTTAACTTAGTCAATAAAAAGTGGTCAATATCCTGGATGGAGCAGGTATTTTAAAGTGTAATTTGCCATTAAAAAACAATTGCACTATAATTTATTATCCCACCCTATATATATATATATATATATATATATATATATATATATATATATATATATATATATATAAAATGAACTCATTTTCCTACTGTGATTTTGACCTTAATAGGATTAAAAATCAAGGCATTTCATGTAAATGTAATACGTACAAACTGCAGCACAATATCTGAGGTGTGTTATACGCACATTACCTATCCACTTCCTCGATAATCGTAGATTCCTATATTTTATCTGATGAGAGTTCACTGCCAAAATCCGTTAAGTCAATGGAAGTGGTAAAATCTTTTCTCTCTAATAAAGCCCACATTCCCCCGCCACCACGTCACACCGTTGCAGTATTGTACACAAGAGACACTTACGAAGGAACACGGGTTTGGGTTTTCTTTACTTCGTGGTTGCATAAAAAAAACTTTAATTGAATTTTAATTCTACTGGGTGAAACACACCATGAAGTTAACTGAATCGAAGGGTTATTTATGCCATTTTTTCGCTTATCGCTTTTCGCTGTGTATTTTTTTTTTTTTTTTGGTTTTGCCCATTTTTTAAATTTTGTTTTGGTTTTGCCGATTTTCTAAAGAAGTTTTACATCGTTTTTATTTTTATATTTAAACAGTTATTACATCGCTTATTATTTACTTTACCCCCCCCCTGCCACTCGTACCTCCAAACAACCATGCAACGCCGGGTATCCCCGCTAGAATTATATACAACAACTTAGCATGATCGGGAGTTAAAATAATAAAAATGTATTATATCTGCGACGTAATATTTAATAATTTAAGACTTGACAATATAAATAGGAGTGATAAAATATCATCAAAAAGTGGTCAATAGCCTAAGAATAGCAATTAAATTCAAACTCAACTCCGGTGTTCGCTTTGTATATACGAACCTCCGTAACGCCGGGTATCCACGATATATAAAATTTTAAAAACGCTAATTTAAGAGTATTCTTATTAATCATTAAACCTGCATTAATCATTTTAATTAAGTGTAAATGTTATACTAATAATCCGATTATATTAAAATTATTAACTGTGCCATTGTATAGTTTCTATGTTCTTAAAAATACGTTGCCGTTTATTTGTGGAAAACAGCAGTTGAGTTAAATAAAAATTGTCGTATTTTATTTTTATAAAGACTCGCTAAGCTTATGCGTAATTTATATATATATATATATATATATATATATATATATATATATATATATATATACATACATATGTGTGTGTGCGTGTGTGACTGGGTGTTTTTATATATAAACTTATTAAACATTTAATATTTACTCACTAACCAACCCGTTTATTTATTATTTCCAGGCAATGACAGAGATTTTATCAGAATGCTATTTAACCTTTTGTTGATTTATTTTTGGGGGAAAAGAAATGTGACGGAGGGTTTCCAAAAATGTACGCTGCAGTGGTGTCTCGGAGACAATACCTGAGCTCTATTTGGATTTAAACACAACTGCCTACTAGTGGATGGTCTGCAAAAAAAAAACAACCCGTCTTCATCAAACGGAAATGGAATCATGTCGTTTTTATACGGCGATAATTGTTTCGTTCCACACACACACACACACATATATATATATATATATATATATATATATATATATATATATATATATATATATATACATGTGTGTATGTGTGTGTGTTGGTGAGCGTTGATTGGTTAATACTTTTTGCATGGAGTTATTTGATGAAGTATCTCTGACTATGATGTAGTCCATGACATGGATTGCTTCCCTTGAGTCTCGACACAGTCAATGTCTGCAGCAGTGATATGGAAACTGTCACGTCTAGGATTCATTTATGCAGTCTGTGTATTTTCTGTGTGTGCGTATACGTGTGGGTGTGTCGATAACGATCTATACATTGTAAAACAAATAATTACTTCGCTTTTTCATGCATTTTACGTTGCCAAATACCCAACATTATGTACATGTTAAACTATGTTCTACTATGCCTTGTACTATTTGTGTGATTCGTATACTTACGTGCAGGTGTTCACAGTTTTTCCTTACCGTTAGAATAATGTTGTAATTGAAAATTAGATATATGTTTATAATAGACTTTCAAAAGTTATTTCTGACCTTGACCAAAACATTGCAAATTGAGTTTTCCACCGCCTTTATAATTATAGATAACTAAACGTCACACGTTGAATTACAAGTCCATAAATTTTTTTGATTTATGAGTCAATTTTATTTCATGACATGTCCAATCTATTTCATTAAAAATTGACGTCGTTTGACTCCATCTCTCTCCCTATTTGAGTCTGAAAAGGGAAACTAGTACTCGGCAGACTAATTAATGTAAGTACTAAACTTTGTTAGTAGTTTGCTTAAAAATGATATCAATTTTAATTATACGTAGGTAATTTGCTAGTTAAATAAAACGCAGTTAATGTGCGTCTGTAAGTTCTATATAGCTAGCTTTTTACGTCATTATTCTGGAGACAAGATTGCATGTATTATTCGATCTATTAAAAGTCAACCGTATAATATTTTTTCTTTTACTCTTGTTGAACGCAAACAAAGTATATTGTCATTTGAATGGAAGGGAATAGTTTTTCCAGACAATGTCTACTAAAGGAAATGAACGAGATGCCTATTCGCATGTCATTTAAACTTTTGCGTCCAAGTACTATTATAGAAGCAGAAAACAAGGAAACAATTCTAAAGTTTAGCAGTTCCAGAAAGAAATATTAGAGTATAAAGTTTTACAGAATCAAGGTTTATTTAAGTGACCAAGCATATTCGAGAATGTACGAAGGCTCAATCTCCTTACACCTATATGTAAGCGAGCGTGCTAGCCTCGTTTATAGTTACATCACTTGCCATTAATCCATTCATTTAATGCCGAGTATGTAGAAAGGTGATACTTTTTGCCCTTTTGTATAACTCTACTGCAGATTGAACCCCGATCTCTATGCTTATTATCGAAAACTCTTACTGGAAAATGACCTCGGATTTTCTAATTTGTCGCAAAGCAAAATAAATAAAAGAAAATCTGTATTTATTTTCTTTAGTAAATAGAAACTTAAGACGATAATTCCTACTGGAATTACGTTGGCAATATTCTTGCCAGTTCGTGATGGACCACGGCCTTCATGGAAAGGATGCCATAGGTAATAACAGGCGAATTGGCAGGGTTCTTTCCCTGTTGGCAATTTTCGAAACGATTTAGTTTTTCATGACTAAAAGAAAGGGCAGGTGAGGGGGGCACTGCTGGGATTTGCGAGATTTTCCATCAGATTACAGATTGAGGAAAGAGGAATGCAAAAATGAGTTTTCCCTTTCCTTACGATTTTGATAAGATATATAGGGTTCATTTTGTGATGCGTCATTGATGTGTATGTGAGAATGTGTCCGCTAGTTTATCTGTCACGAGTTTTCTTTCAAATAGAATATTCTCTGATTAAGCCGTCGAGTGAATAGACGCATTTTATGGGTGACACATCAAACAATTTCAATAACAGTTCCTTAGGAAATCTCATATGTTTTTACAATTATCATTTATCCAGATTAGAGGGACACCCGAGGATAATAATTCAGGCGTGAAAAGTGGCCAATGAAGCAACACTGTAGTTGAAATTAGGTGAAATTTGATTATTTTTTAAGGCAAAAACATAGAGTAGAAAACTGTTGACATCATTACATTTCAAAACCGGGTCTTTACTTTGTAAGGCAAGTAAAAGGTGATTTTACTAGCCAGAGGGCGGGTATCGGTAGTTAGGTACTCTTTTATAAAAATAACCTATCAGTATCACCGGAAAAAGCGTTACTTCCATGCGTTGTCATCCGACAGAAATTTTTAATTAACCTCATTCATTGCTAATCTAAATATATGCATTTGACATAAGTAAAGTAGGCCCTTGCAGTTGACACATGCAACATAGGTACTATACATACGTTAAACTGCATAAAGCAATTTTTAAACACTAACAAGATGGATCTTAATCCGTCGATTATGCAAAAAATGTATATGTTATTTAATATACGAAGGTCGTTCCAGAGGTAAAACCTATCTTTTTACTAAAAAAAATTTGAAGAGCTACAAATTCGGAAATATGGCCACTCAAAGCAGCACACATCTGTGCTCCGGAAAATACTTTTTTATATAGTATTCACAATTTTAAATGCATTATTAGGCATGAGCGCCAGGAGTGTGTTTAGTGATGCGATGATCGTTTAAAAATTAAAACAAACTGATTTTTTATCTCAAAATGTTGAAGAGTTACGAAGACCATAAAATCGAGAGGAACAATAAATCTATTGTGCTTATATTTTTTTTGTTGCATAGTCACCACCATTCTGTAGAGACTTTTGACATTTGTCGCGAATATACATTTTCTCGATTGGGGAATACTTTTACATCCCCAAGCTAGAAGAAACGATAAATTCTGTGTGGAGTACGCAATAATTTAATATATTGTAACGCAGGTTTCATGAGTATATAATATGATGCGTCATTAAGTGTGTCAGAGAGAATGTGGCCGCTGGTTTATTTGTTACGAGTTTACATTCAAACAGCAATTTCTCCTATTAAGCCGCCGAGTGAATTAACACAGTTAATGTGTGAATAGCGAAAGAATTGTCAGTTATATATACATATATATATATATATATATATATATATATATATATATATATATATATATATATATATATATATATATATAAATATATGTAGGAATCTCACATTGCATTACATCAAATAGACGTTTATCTTGATTTAAACACCACAAGAAATTAATGGTTCAAGAATGTAAGGCGGATGATCAGGCCTCACCGTTATTAAAATTTAGTTTAGTTTGATGTAGTTTTATCCATTATATAGTGTAGGGAAAACTGTTGAGAGTGTTGAGACTGTGGCACTATTTGTTATGTAGCACTCTCGGCGTTGTAACACATATTTTTCTTGTGAGTGATAGGGTCTGTCGCGTAGGGAATATGCAATACATTTCTAATAGTGCCATTCTTACAACATTTTTTCAACGCGCCAACATGCAGCGAACACGCATATTTTGGTGTCTTCGTTGGGACACGAGGGTTGGATCCCCATTCCTTAGTAAGCCGACTAAAATAAAAGAAATCACTTGAAATATAATAAGCTTTTTTTTTAATGCATGATATAATATAACTTAGAAAATTTTATTTTCTAAAAATCTGTAGCATTTCATTTGTCACTAGTCAAGCAGGTATCAAAGCCAGAAGTAAAAACTAAGCAGTGATCACAGCAAGAGTGATCCTAGGTGGTGATGGCCTGGGGTGGGCAGCGGTTAAGCAGAAACAGTTAACACCATTCAGATAGTCTTATCGTTTTTAATACTGTTTGGCAGCACCAGTGGGGATGAGGTCGTCCGCATGCCGAATCAAGTGACATTCCCGGAAAACTGTTGTTATAATCTATACTAACCAGCTTATTATCGATTGTTCACACCGATGGAGTTAGAAACGTTCCAACGATAATCAAGTCACACACACAACAGGTAAACGTAAGGCTTATAGATGAATGTGCAGTGTAAATACACCATTCATGAAAATACAGATAAAACAGAGAAACACACATACATTTCTCAATAAAAAGAGAGAGAAAGGAAAAAAGTGATCCCCAATAAACTTCGAAGCTGGTTTTACATTTTCATAATGCAAGAAACGTGTGCTCTTACAAGCTACATTTATTTTTCTGAGAATGGTGGGGTTACATCTTTGCGAGTTCCTCATAAAGACTTTCGAATTCGTCGATAAAAATGTTCGCCTATGCTGCTAGATTAAAGACAAATAAGGAAATGATACTGTTGTGCCATTTTCATCCAATTAGACATTTAGTGAGGGATTTCCATATAAAAATTCTATCTGCAGTTACTTTTCAATGAATTATAGTGATTCTTTGCTTAGATTAAAGTTCAAACTCTTTAAAATACCGAACATTGTTGCGTGCGTAAAATAGGGCCATCGAGATAACAGAAGTGAGTGAAAACAAGTCGATATCTAAGGAAATGAACCCAAATGGATGTCTTACAATGCCGATAATATAAAACAGAAACGTCAAAGTCTATTGAAAACTGTTTATGTAACGGTTAATTCGCTAATTAAAAAACAAAAATTCGAGATTCTTCCGATACTTTGACAAACATTAACATCCGTTTCATAAGTATTCATCTGTATTAAAAGTTGGGCTTTGTATTTATTGAAATACACTAGCCTCTATAATTTCCTCCATTGAGATGAAGTTTCATTTAATTTTCACATTTCTCGCATACTATTCATGTTCTGTTTATATCTTGTACTATTTATGGTGGTTTCAGGCACGTCTAAAATTGGAACAGAATTTTCAGACGAGAACGAACATTTATGTTACATACGGCACCTCATCTTTAAATGAGTACCGGTTTCTTTTAACACCGTGTAACTGAGCAATAATCTATGTTATGTAATATTGCCATACTTGTGGTTCAGTCGCTATTTTCATAAATTACGAAGGAGTATGATTGAATAAAGGAAACAATGCGCCATTATATTTTTCTTTTCTAAAAAAAGATTAAACAAAACCTACTCATTAAAAACTGGTATAACACAATTTTCCCTAGACTTAATTTAATCTTTGTTCCATAGTAAAAAAAATAACTTTGTTCTATAGAACTGCAATTGAAGTTTATAACAAGTAAGAAATAAAAATGTATTATTTCATGCGTCTAAATGGCATTTTTAAAATACTTTGTAAAGAAAATTTTCATCAAAGTATGCATATATTTTTAAATGGATTTCTTTTTTTTTTTTTTTTGCAGCATTCGGACGACATTGTAAATCCATCATGTTTAGTTGGGTTCTCCTTAATCGACTCCCCTCGCATCTCCCCTTCGGCTTTTTTATCACGTCATTTTTTGGGTGCGAAGTCTCAGTAATATGCTTATTAATGCATATCAACCAACATGCTCCATTGATACTAAAAGATCATCTCATAAGCGCGTGGAAAGATCGGTAATCACATTCATTCCCAACATTGCTAGACTCTCCTAGTCTCCACCCCTCAAAAACGCATATACAATACTAGCCTATCACAAAAATACTTTCGTTTCAGTCGCATCGACTTTATATTTCACGCTAAAATAGTTTATAATTTAAAAGAAAAATGGAGTAATTGCTGTTAGAACCATAAATCCTGACCGGTTAAATGCGGGTCTCCGAACTAGACATCGCTGCTATCTCCACCCCAGACTTTATTGATTTCAAATGACTGCACATGAAATTACATAAACTTAATTTATTCGGAAAAGAGTACTAATAACACAGCAACTACTATTAATACTTTCCTTGTAAGTTGTTATTTTTGTTCATGTTGAAAAACAAGCTGAACTTGAGTACAGCATGTTGCACACTTTTGATGGCAGATATTTTTGAAAATTTATAACCCAACGTGTCAATCATTAAAGATAGGTTACTCCTAACAGCACAGCGAACAGCCATTAGCGGTTACGCCGATACGACAGTGAGTGGCGGTTTCCTATGCGTCAATGCAACTTTGTAACATTTATTTTGCATTGCAAGCAGTGATTGTCCACAGACACGTTAGCAGAAGCAAGCAGAACCCACCTAATCCTAATACAGACACTTTTTTTTATTTAATGAAAATTACTTAAACTGAACCCCGGATTTATTACGGTTGGTCTAAGACTTATCAGCGTTTTGTGGGTTTGCTTCGGATTGAATTTTTCGACCACGTTAATTCGACATTACTCGTGATCACAGTGCTATCGCCGTGAAAATGGGTTGGGTTTATATCCTCTTTATGTTCCTATTTCTGCTATGTATCGAGTTTGATTAAATATTTGCGTTATACTTGTTTTAGAATTGGATATTTAGTTCTTATTTTGCTTTGATGAATCTTTATTAGTTCTTATAATTTTATATAAATTAGTATATTTTGCGTGTGATTTTGTTTTAATTCAGACCAAAAGCCGTCTTAGAACTCATGCTTTTATAAATAAGATATCTGACTGTATGAAAAATAGTCTTTTCAATCTTGCTTTAGAGTACTAGCCGGCCAGTCATATAATGCGATGCAACTAAACGTAAGTCAATTGGTGAGTACATATCTTCTCAATTGTTTTTTTTTACTTCAATAGTAAGTAAGTATTAATTGTTCAGATCGTCGTAGCCCGCTTAGCAAAGGCCATGATGTTGATGGTATTTACAGTTCTCATTTAGGTGTCACCACAGAAAGAAAAGACTGGTAGGTTTCCTTTGCTTTCCAGATTGACAGTATTCGTCTCACGAACAGTTAATTCGATCGTTTACTCTTATGTTGAATTGCAACAATGATTCTATACATGAATTTGAATGCATCCGAGTTAGTTAAACACTAACGTGCTGAATAATTACCAATCCTTTGTGATGATATAAATAAATTCTATAAAGTCTTGAAGAATCATTATAGTTATTACATTATAGTTTGATCAGTAACTTTTGAGCTCTAAATTCCACTCCATATAGTTATCACCATCCTCAACACACTTTTTTCCAGCGACGAATAATAGTTATGCATGGGCTCTTGGACCGAGTTTTGTCACAGGTGGGCCGTTTGAAAAGTAAAATTTAATTTTCATTCCAAATGTTAAAGAGCTATGAAGATGTGAGTAGTACCGTTATATCGAACGACCGTTATGCTCACGAATTATTTTTTTTCGCTATTCACCATTATTCTAAATACAATTTTGCCAGGAATCCAATGATAAATGCCTATTGCTTACGAACGTACATGATCGGGAATGATTTTTTTAAAACCACTCACACTTAATATGTTCAATAGGGAGATTATACTTCCAGGTCATCAATACATACTTACGGTCATATAAGCAATGCAACTAGCTATTCCCTCTTATCTATTCGAATAAACTATTAAAAAACAGAAGGCATTACTTTTGAAATGCGCTATGCAAAAAGAGAACGACGGATAAAATATTTTGAAATTTTCAGACTAGACTTTTACCATATTTGACTTGAATAATTCAAGCCATGCTTCTAAATATGCCTCACATATTTAAATAATTTTTGAATGTGAAACAATATAGTAAGACACATCTGTATTAAACGAAATGATATAATCCATTACCTTTTAAAATCTTGTCTAACAGTCTTATGAACAATATATAATTATTAATGAATTAATTTCATTGGTTTATAGATACTGTTTATGAAATGTTTCAGGAATATACATTTTTTCGATCGAGGAAGCCGTTTAAGTCAAAATTATTATAAGCACATTTTGAAAGTTTATTCCTATGTTAAAATAAAATGATTAAGTTGTTTTCAATATTTCAGGTTACGGCGAATATTTACTTATTTTATCGGTCTTATCTGTAGGCCTTCCGGACTCAATCTTACACACCGTTTAACATATATCTACACGAAAACTAAGTCCCGAGTGCAAATCGTTATCGGAGTTGTTATTAAAACTATTGAGTCCTAAAATCTTGAAATAATGTTTCTATCCATAGATTCAACACCCCCGCCCATTTTGTCAAATCAGTAAATTCATATGAACCAGCATGATGCGGGTTTGGCAATGGTTTCTTCTGTACTTACAGTAATAAGTACTTACAAGATTGCTCCTGTGCACATTACTAAAAACCATAGTGAAATGATGAAACGGAACGGATAGGATTCGAACTTAGTACGCTTAGTTTTAAAGTCTACACCAATATCAACTGCACCATCATCACCTCCTCGAATTTTGCTGAACACAGGGTACAGCTGGATGCAAAATGATGTCAGATACGAGAACGTGTCTCAAATCATAATGGAATTTAAAATGGCTTTGTTTCTTTTGTTCAATCGCACAATAATTTGACCGCGTGTGGTCGCTTTAAATCGTCTAATTTCTTCCGGTATCAAATGTTTAAATCTTCGAGCTGTCTTTAGACAATGCAGAAGGAATGGCGTAACGAAAAACGAAAATTGCCCAATTCGGAGCTAATCGTCATTCTTTTATTCGCAATAATGGCGGCTACGGAACTGCATTTAATAAACGGATTTTTGTTACAACATAGAAAATTAGTAGAAATATTGGCAATACAATAATATCGTTTAACTGTAGTAATTTAATATATAAGCGGTCTTGATTTGGGAAATTTTATATTTTATGATACAAGAACCATTCACCAAGGATGATGTAACATATAAATTTTAATTCGAGTTTTTAATTTTTTTTTTTCGCTATAGAAAAAGTATTTACTGGTAGATGTTAGTATAAGTGTACAGTTTGTTTCGAAATGATCTAAAAGCTTAGGTAAACTATTATTACTGTTTTAAACATTCAGAAAAACAAGATATTTAAGTATATGTATCGATTTCAACACATCGTACGCACAGAATTCTTTCTTAAAATAATATGTCGTAGCTGCAGGTATCTATTTTTTGTTTAGATTTTGTCATGTTAAACGTATTGACATAAGCAGCAGTTTAGTAATTCTGATGCAAATGAAAGAAAGAACGTTTTACATTATAAAATGAGCCGACATACTGGAATAGATCCAAAATATCCTGTATTAAATATAAAAATGAGAACGGAGAAATATAAAGTGAAAAGAAAAAAAAAGCAGAAACTTGTGCACTTATTGAACCGTGCTGAAATCTTGATGTTATTATTTAGGAGTCCATTCTTAACATTGGGGAGGATGGGCCTTTGAATCTATTCTATACGTTCACTCAACAATGTACTTAAAAAACGATATCGTAAGACATTAATTTTACTTGAAAATACTATTTCAAAATAGCCGCGTTCAATAAGTGCAAAAGCACTAGACATTCTTTTACTGAAAATAAATGTTTTGAAACCAATATTTCTGGCCGCCTAAACAAGAATTAAACTCGATAATTTTCATAGTATGTTTTAGTATGTAGCATAGTGTTCGAGGTTTGGGTGTTTACTCAAAAGTCGTTCTTAACATGGGGAGGTTAGCGGTGTTTATACTACGTTGAGTTAGGTCGTCAAAATACCAACTGCAGAATACCGGTTAAAATTATAAGTCAATGTGCATGTGCGATGGTGGGGGATGGTTCTTGTACATGTCCGCCATATTTTTCGGAATATGTTGAGTGTTTTAAACAAATATTTTGCTATAACGCATTAATTTATTCTTCGCCTTTCTTGTTTTTCTAGCAAGTAGTGGCCATGTTTTATTTATGCAATATAACTAATGTGTATTTTCTATTGCAGACAAATATTAAATCCAATTTAAGACACATCATAATCGTAAATGCTTTTGATTATTCTCTGCAAATATTTATTTGTAGTTGACATTTAGCAAGTTGCAATCTGTGTCTTAATTACAATCAAAATTACGCAATTGCTATTTGTGTTTTATTCAACAGTCACATTTAGAAGTTTGCCTAATCATATCAACATTTATACAATGTGAATGTTTATTCATTCTCATTGATATATAAGTAATATTCACTTTTGTGTTTACAAAATGATGAATAAGACGTTAATAACTTTAATTTATCCAAGTAGAAATTGTTGGAAGCGATATTCAGCTATCAAAACCAGCTTGTATGCTTATACATATAAGAAATACATGTTTGCTTGAATTTTAAAAAATTGCGAATTATGACGATTCACTTTTGGCGAGACGTTATTAACTCCTAAAAGGCATTGCATTATTCTTTGCAAAATAGGACGAAATATTGTACAATTTTTCGTAACAAATCTCAGTTAAATAACAAAATTTCCAATAAAGACAAAAGAAAAAAATAATCTGAACCAAACATGTAAGTGGAAGTAATCATTTGCTACGAAAGATAGTTTAAACTATAGAAAACCATTAGTTTTATTGCTTGCATATAGTCACTAATACGAGTAACAGAGAAGTAGATATTACTTTTCCTACATTGTGACGTATATTTTATCTATATATGAATACAATAGCGTGTGTTTTAATGTATTTGTTATGCTCATATCTTTTTTCTTATTGAGTGTTGTTTAATTGATATGGCTTTCAATTTCCGGTAATAAATCATTTTACCAAGACATGTTCATGTGTTCTGGTTTCGGTTTCCATTTGTGTTTAAACACTCAAGTCATATTGATATATATTTTTTTAATTTTGAAATTACACTTTTATAATATATTGGTATCGATAGAACGTTGAATCTATAATAATATATACGAAATCTGCATGAATTTAAGTATATTTTAGCGTATTTTACGACCGTACTACTCTGGGTGTCCCTGATAGCTTACTTAATATTTTGGAGTTTTAACAACAGAGCTACAATCATACTAGGATGTCTTCATTTACGTTGAATATCCACATAATGCCAACCGCAATATATTACACATGAAATAGTCCACTGTGGAATTTTCACAGGTCTTGCTAGTTTTTGTTAGAATTAGTTTATTGGTAAAGTGTAATTTTAAAATTAAAAAAATATATGCTGGAGTCCCCCAGGGGTAAATCCTGGGCCCAACTATCTTCCTGATCTACATCAATGACCTCCCTAAACACATACTTAAATCATTCGTTGACATCTATGCTGATAACACAACCATCTACGGCAACACATCAAAAGCTGTAAATGACAAAGTTCTCTATGATTCTCTCTCCCCTGATCTCGAGCGCGTGGTTCAGTGGGGGAAGATGTGGCTGGTTACATTTAATGCATCCAAAACCAAACTCCTATCCTTACATCATCAACGCTCTGGTCCCCATCTGGCATCAATTGTGATGGATGGCTCTCGTCTGGGTGAGGCTCCATGTTTTGACAAGCTTCTGGGTTTGACCTTTACTCCTGATCTGAAATGGAACACGTACATGAAGTCTGTTGCCAAGGTCGCTGGAAAGATGGTGGGGTCCTTCTACCGCTCAAGAAGATATCTCACTACTGATGCAATTCTCTATCTATATAAAAGCCAAGTACGTCCAAGGATGAAATACTGTTGCCATATCTGGGCAGGAGCTGCTAAAAACAGCCTATCCTGCCTTGACAGAGTACAAAATAGACTTCGTGGCTTAGTGGGGGATGCCCTTTTCTCTACCCTGCAACCTATCTCCAAGAGACGTTGCGAGCCTGTCCTTGTTTTATCGTTATTTCCATGGCAGATGCTCGTCTGAACTCCAATCTCTGGCCCCCCTCGCCAATCTTTCACGAGAAACACCCGTCTCGCTGAATCCGCTGTGAAAAATTTCCCCCACTCTATATCTGTGCCTAAATCAAAACGCGGATTCCATGAACAAAGCGTCTTTCTTAGAACTGCAGGCATGTGGAACTCTATTCCGTCTGCCTGCTTCCCTCCGGACTACAATTTGGATGTCTTCAAGTCCAATGTTAACAAATTCCTAATGAACCGCACCCTTAAGTAAACACTTCAGCAAATCTCCTCACTAAATGTACTTGCAATAACCCTTATCCCTGAGTGGCTTCCGGGCCTTGATAAGTGGTGATCACTGTGTACAAAAAAAAAATCTCTATTTCATTGATCTTCTGAGTTCGTGATATAAAGATCTCTGAGTTCGTAAATATTTGCCTTTAAGCTCGTACGAGTTTTAGTTAACCGAAATATTCGCATAATTCTCTTGAAACGCGGAGATTAATGAGTACATTTTAAGCGTACACTCATTATCATAAATAGTTTAGGTGGGAATCATGTATGTATATATATATATATATATATATATATATATATATATATATATACATATACATAGTTTTGTTTGGTTTTATATATGTTTCGGAAATGATTGCTAGTATTTGGAAGGAAAAACACTTCTTCCAAATACTAACAACCATTTATGTAAGGTCTGACGAGGATGTTGGATCGTAAACATGGTCATACATCCGAAACATATGTATCCAAACAGATAAAACGGTAATCCATATATATATATATATAAAAGCGAAAATGTGGGTATGTTTGTATTTGTGTTTGTATGCCTACAAAAAACTTTCGACGCGGGTCACGGATTTTCACGAGATTAGTATCATTTTAAAGCTCCATCCTTCGCCAGACAAATATCGAAAAATTGGCCAAAAACATTAATTCCGTTATCCTAATATCATTAGTTTTCTACAGAGAGGGATCAGTAAAAACCGTCCTCTCATGACAAGTTCGCTTCTATTCATGCGCAATTTACGTCGGAACATGATTTAGTTTAAATATTAAAAAAAAGTCGTCTTAGCTTAGTTCATTAGAGCGCGGCCTCATTATCTAAAGGTTTTGGGTTCGAATCGTGGTGTGAGATGTCTTTCTTTTTTTCGATTCTTAAATGTTTAATATTGAAACAGCGTTATTTAAGCCATTTTTCACATACTATGATCTTTTTTTTAATTTTTCAGCTTTTTAAAAAAAAGTTTTAACGTTCTTTTTCTGTTTTTTTTCTATCACATTCGCAGTTCATTGTTTTGTTTTTTTTTCTGATTTTTACATTTAACATCGTCCGTTTGCCTTACGTTAGTTTTTTGTTTGTTTTTCTTTTCGATTTTTTAAAGTTTAAAGTTTTACATTTATTTTATATGAACTATTTAATAATAAACTATTTAATATTTGAAAATATTTGCTTCGCTTAATCTTATGTTTTGATTAACTTCCCGAGCACACACACCTCTAAACCCTTGGTTAGAATTGCTGGATGGCATCGTTCTTTCGAATTAAATCTCTTGTGAGACATCGGCTGGGGGTCATTAGCTGGTTGGATGACCGCGTCCCTTGTCGAGACGAAGTAGGTTCATTTCACAGTCGGATTTCGGTGCGGTTTACTTGATCTATGTTAGTTAATAGAAATTCTTGTGTGCAGGGCGTTTGATCAGTTGGTAGAGTATTTGCCTCGCATGCAAGCAGCTCGGGTTTCAAGTCCTGTGTTCGGATATGTCTTATTGATGAACTCAAATGAGACCGAAACTCGAGTTTCGGACTTCCGGTTCGCTAACTGTCATGGCTCTGATGGGCTGCGACGTTGTTTGGCTGGGGAATTTATTATATACAATCTCTCACATTCTGAATATATATATATATATATATATATATATATATATTTATATATGTGTGTCTTCAGACGTACCGTACTGTATATCGATACTCTATGTCTGACTGGGATAGATTCCGCACATTCATACCTGACCTGCCTCTGCATTCCATGTTAAAAAGGATATGTCCTCTATAGTATCAGACCTGACCGAATGGGTAATTGTAGGGATAGACCAATTCATACCATCTAAAAAATTCCAACAAAAACCTAGCAGCCAGCCATGGTTATCCCCTGAATGTGTTGCTGCTATAAGAAATCACTTTCTCCATAGCTACCAACGTAATAGATGTACCGAGATGAAAGCTGCTTTCAGGACTGCCGACAACCACTGTAAAAGAGTAATAAAACATGCAAGAGAGCTATATGATTAGTCTGTTAAATACAAAGTAGCTGAGCAGCGGCTTGGTTCCCACCAGTTTTGGCAAATAGCAAACAGGATCTTGAACAGAAGCGTGCGTTCTATCCCAACTATCATCAATGGACCAGAGGTCATCTCGTCAGCATCAGACAAGGCCAAACTATTTGCCAAGAATGTTGAAGCTAATTCTACCCCATGCAACAATGACCATCAACTCCCTGTATTTCCTCCTATAACAGACAACACGCCATGCAACATACAAATATCTGTGCGTGAGGTCGCCAAGCTTATCAAGAACCTTGATTCCAGTAAAGCAACTGGCCCTAATGCAATTCCTGTTATCGTGCTGAAAAAGCTCCAACCAGAACTTGCTCCCATACTTGCAAAACTGTTTTAGCGTTGCCTTAAGAAGTGCTTTCCAACACCCTGGAAAACCTCATCAGTATGCCCTGTATTTAAGAATTCAGGTGAAAAGTCATCTCCCTCTCAGTACAGACCAATAAGTCTCCTGTGTGTCATGAGTAAGTTGTTGGAATCCATATTAAATAAAGTAGTCGACCACGTCAACAGAAACAACCTTCTTAGTGAACCCATAATATGGTTCCCGCTCTGCAAGATCTACAGCAGATGTGCTAACGGTTATATTACATAGGATTAGTGAATCTCTTGACAAAGGTTTCCTTTCCAGGGCAATTGCTCTTGGCGTCTGATAGGCTCTGAACTTGCATCTCAGCCTCAGCCTCTGTCCCATCGACGAAACGTTGCATCTTTCTGCCTGTTCTACAAGTATTTTGATGGTGAATGCTCTGATGAACTACATAAACTTGTGCCTCCACGACGTAGACGCCCTCGACAAACCCGACAGGCAGTTAAATCCCACCCTCACACCCCTAGATGTAAAAGATCTTTCTACTCCAGCAGTTTCTTCCTCAGAAGCGCTAGACTCTGGAATTTCATTCCATGCCCCTTCTTCCCTAACTGTACTGACATGCAGAAGTTCAGGTGTAACGTGAAATGATATATTGCTGCCCAAATCCCACCATAGTACCCCAGTAGTTGCTGCCCCTGTGTGTAGCCCCTGCAGTGGCAATGTACCTTGTTTGGGGTGAAAATATAATAAAAAATAAAAAAATTAAAAAATATCAAAGGCCTTCGATAAGGTATAGCATAAGCGCCTACTTCACAAGATTTCCAACTACGGTATTACTGAAAAAGTTTTCTCAATCATTAAATCATTTCTCTCTGATAAGTTCATAAGAGTAGTAGTTGATGAGCAGAAATCAGAGGCCCACATTATTAATGCTGGAGTCCCCCAAGGGTCCATTCTGGGCCCAACTCTCTTCCTGATCTACATCAATGATCTCCCAAAACACATACTTAAATCATTCGTTGATATCTATGCTGATGACACGACCATCTACGGCAACACATCAAAGGCCGTAAATGACAAAATTCTCTCTTACTCTCCCTCCTCTGATATTGAGCGCGTAGTACAATGGGGGAATAGGTGGCTGGTCACTTTTAATGCATCCAAAACCAAGCTTCTATCTTTACATCTTCCATACTCTGATCCCGACCTGACATCAATTGAAATGGATGGCTCTTGTCTTGGGGAGGCTCGATGTTTTGACAAGTTTCTGGGTTTGACCTTTACTCCTGATCTGAAATGGAACACGTACATCAAATTTGTTGCCAGTGACGCTGGGAAAATTGTGGGATCCTTCTACCGCTTCAGAAGATATCTAACTACTGATGCAATTCTCTATCTGTATAAAAGCCAAGTACGTTCAAGGATGGGTACTGCTGCCACATCTGGGCAGGAGCTGCTAAAAACAGCCTATCCTGCCTTGACAGAGTACAAAATAGACTTCGTGGTTTAGTGGGGAAAGCCCTTTTCTCTTCCCTGCAAACTCTCTCCCACAGAAGAGACGTTGCGAGCCGGTCTTTGTTTTATCGTTATTTCCATTACAGGTGCTCGTATGAGCTATAATCCCTCGTCCCCCCTCGCATATCTTTCACGAGAACCAACCGTCTGGCTGAAACTACTGTCAATAATTTTTTCCCACTCTTTATCTGTGCCTAAATCCAAACGTAGATTCCATGAGCAAAGCTTCTTTCTCAGAACTGCACGGCAGTGGAACTCTCTGCCGCTTGCCTTTTTCCCACCTGACTACAACTTGGACGCCTTCAATCCAACATAAACAAACTCCTGACAAACCGCCCCCTTAAGTAAGATACTCTATCAAAACCTCCACTACTAATGATTACTACAATACTATTTCATCGATTACTGTACACGCAATAATCCTTATCCCTGAGTTGCCTTCGGGCCTTGATAAGTGGTGACCCCCATGTAAAAAAAAATTCTGTGTTTGATATAGATATTTTTTCTAAAAGAAAGTTGCACTCGATGTATGTCAGAGATTACATATGCAAAAACACTGTGAAAATAGTAATTAAGACGATTATGCTGAATAATGCAAACATTTTTTTACATTTGTTCACCTTCAGTTTTTTTTTTTTACATGCTTAGAAGATTCTTAATCGTCGAGTTTATTAAGCAAGTATTGTATGTTTATCAGCTTGTTTATTGTTTGATTTTATTTTCATGTTAAAGTTTTGTTTGATTAAACTATAGAACGACGGATGTTTGTTATCTCATTTTCTAAGCCAGTGGCAACTACACATCAAATATCATTTATAATGCATATTTTCTGTAATTACTCCGAAGTTGAATTAATGAAATTAAGTTTGTGTTCAGCTAATTAGTTTAAGGTTCTCCGAGGTTTCGTTATTTCTGTCAAAAATACGGATTCTTCATTTTTATTTGTTACTGTAGCTGATCCTGTTGGAATAGGGGAAATTCCGCGAAAGACGATAGAAGTAAAGAGAAGGCTGACAGCATTTTTGACGTTTCATCGGTTTTATAGTTTCATATAATCTTGGTATTTCTGTGCTTCTTTTAAGGTACTGTGAACTGATTATTCGTAAACTACTTGTATTTTACTCGACGTTACCCATGTAACAGCTGTAAAGGAGAACAAATTCGAAAAATATTATCGGTTATACATTTATTTAAAGAGGATTTTTTTAAGATTCATTATTGTATTTATTGATTTAATAGAATATTCAAGTATTAGTAAATAACAGTTAATTAAATGTAGATTCATTTAAAGTGCGTTTCGTTGATTTTGTTTTGGTCATCATAATTCTATTACTGTGTTGACATTTATCTGTGTATGTCTATCGAGGGAAATAAGTATTTGGGAATATTTTTTTGAAACCCCGTTTGATATCTACCTTTATAAAAACATCGTGCTTCCAAAATATTTTGTCAAGTATTGAACATTAACAAATATATTTAAATAAAACAGGTTTATCGCAAAGATAATATATTTCAAATGAATACCGCGCACATGGGTAAAAGTACAGACGGCTATTAAAAACGTACTATTGTTATGAATATGAAACAATGAGGTATACAAGATTGGAAGTAATGATAACGTAGATAAGTAATGGCTGGCAGTGGCTTTTCTGAAAGAAGAATTCTTAGTTCACAATGAAAATATTATAATAAATATTATAATAAATATTTATATTATATTAAAAAGGGGAAATTGCATCAGGAAATGATACATTTTTGGAAGGAATAAAGAGAGCGTAACACTCAATAAATTAGTGAAGCAACGGACGATTCTCTTTGCTTTGAGTGAATTTAATAACGACTACTATGAATACGAAGAGTGAATTTTGAATACAGATTAATGATTTCACCTCTATTTGCCTTTTATTTCCGATTAATAAAAGTCTTATACTCTTGCTAAAGTGTTTCGATATATATCTTATTAAAGTTATGTACTTATAAGTTCTACTCCCTATTTGGTTTTATTGAGCTTTTATATCTGTTTAAGATTACTTTATGGATATCAGAAACGTAATATCCATATCACTTTTGGGTTTACACTATATATCTATTCGGTAAACTTAATTGTATTACCACTTATATAAATCTCACCTGTTTTTTAATGTACGTGTGTATATCTTCCTAAACTTTCGACAGAAACGACAGATTTTCACAAGATCGGTATCGTTTTAAATCTTGAAGCTTCGGCGACAAATATCGAAATATTGGTTAAAGACATTAATTCTTTCACCCTCAACTGGCCACTTTTCTACAAGATAGGGTTTTTCCGTCGATATTTTTGAAAGTCATCCCGCCTTTTCGATTAAAAAGGGGGATTACCGGTTTCGCGATGAACGCAACAATAAAGACACCACGTATCTTTTTCACATTCTTTTCCTTAATCGCGATACAGGTTAGAGCCTGCTTGCTACCTCCCCTTTTTTGCTTATCACACATTTAAACACCTGGGCAACGCCGAGCACCTAATCTAATATATATATATATATATAGACAGGAGGATAATTAAAATTATACTAAAAAACGCACTCAACTCTATAGTAAATACTAATAAAATTTCAAATGCATATAAAAATTAAAATCAATTTGCCTTGCTTTTAAAGCAAGGCAAATTGATTTTGATTTTTATATGTATTTGAAATTTAAATTATCAACTACTTTTTTAAATTGCTAACTTGACTACAATCGATATGTTTTTATTTATGTTTGTTCGGTAATTCATCATGAAGAGACAGACCCTCGAGCAGAGTTTGCTTATGTCGAATGATACGATCAATTTACGAAGAGAAACATTGGTTTAATGAATAGAGATGCCAACTACCTACCTCGTTCGTACGATTTAACATATGTTTTATTTAATGCGTGGACTTTGTGGAAATTGGGCATCAAAGTTACGCCATATCGGCCAAAGGTGCGGGGTAATACATCCAAGATTGTGTTTAAATCATAAATGCAAAAGGACAATATTTGATATAAACAATATATGTGTATAAGACAAACATTTTTCTCCGATTTGTTTAAATTTAAGGTTCGCCGCTTCTAAAATTACACCTTTTATGCATGTATGTTTGATTGTACTTCCCTTCCGACAAAATGTTATTCAAATCCGCAACCTAAACGATTTGAAGTCGTTAGTTTAACTGATGAGTAAATAGCAAGTTAGAAAATTTCAGACTCATCCCATAGTCTGATATGATTTCACAAATAAATCCCAAATCTTCCATGCTAAAAAGCAGCTGTAAATCTATGTAAAATTAAATTAATGATTAAATCCCATAATCTAAATATTAATTTACTTTTTTCTTGGTCTAGTGTCACAAAGAAATCATCGCCAACGTGCATTAATGGGAAACGGATTATTCCCCTTTATATTAGCTCTTTATCAGTTTAAAATCATTAAAATATTTTCCTCTCCAAACATTTTCATAAAAACATGGCTGCCTTTTTACGGTTTTAAATTGGCTATTTTATGTTATAATTTTATACGTCATTTTTAGAGAAGAGTGTAAGTTTTCTAGTACAGTTTATTTAATTATAAAATGTGCAATTGAATTTACACATGTTCTTTTATAAATTATATATGATTATTTTCAGAAATCAAAACAAAACGATATGTAGTTTGTTTAATTTTTATTGAAAAAAATCTATTTTTTAATCAATTATCTGAGCTGAAAAAAAGTTAAAAAATAATTTGTTAAAAACTGTTTTAAATGCGTTGTTATTTTATTTTTCATTCATTTTATTTGTGTTGTAAAATGGTCAACTACCGTGGAATTTCCACTGCTTCTGCTACATGAATGATGTAATAATATGCGAATATAAATATCGAGAACGAAAAGAATATAGAAACATTTTTATCCATCATTATCGACATAGGTTGTATAGTTTGTTTACGTCGGATACAATAATTTTTTTATATGGTTCATTTAACTCAGTTATTTGACCATCTATTCACACATCAATTGTAAGAGGAAGGAAATTGAATGTTTACAGCTTCCAAAATTGCATTTGCGAACCGATTGAATTTGAACTTGCTTTAGCGATTTCATCGTCCGCATTTCCACTAGCGAAATCAGCTGCCCTCACCGCCTGTCCGAGAAAGATGTTAACAAGAGAAAACAGAAAACCAGCAAACTCACTGACCGTAATAATGAAGACGGAACAAATTACCGAAATTGGAGAAAATAAATAACAAAGTCAAACCGCATGAAAACAAAAGAAAACAAAAAATTAACACAACCGGAATAATTATTGCATCGTAAACAAAACGGACAGAAAGTTTGGAAAAATGTATAAATCACGCAAACGCGAAGAATAATTAAGGAAGTTTTAAAGTAATATCTAATTAACACAGTTTAGTGCAATTCTTTTGAAGACGTACATTAGTTCTTTTAAATGTCATTTATAAAAGTCTTCCTTTCGATTCGACCACAAAGGAGACAATTTTCAAACCTGATCAGCGCCTTCTATGGTTTCACCGACATTCAGGCAAATTACAGCTAATGTCTCAAGCAAGTTGGAATCGCTGCCACTATTCCAACGCCACATGCCCCCACTTCTTTATAACGAATTTACGAATGCAGTGTTACAATTTAATAACGTTAACAATTTCTGGCGAGGCGAACAGTTTCTTTTATAAAAATTAATATGATCACATTATTTCGCGCTTCTATGAAATCTTGTTAATACTAGCGAATTTCGGTTCCAATTTTTGAGATAAGGATTGCTTCATAGCAGGTAGATTATTCGGACTATTGGTTTCATCTTGAGTATTCTTTGCACAACGTTCCGGTCGATATAAACTTGGAACTTCTTTATATGTCTTGTCGAACTCGGGAGTCTTTCCGTCTAAATCATGAATCAGCAAAGAATTCTGAACGGAGATTGTTACTAAATCCCCGAGGGCAGAATGCTCACGTGCCCATCAACAATGACTGCGTAGTAGCCCTATGTAATTTGTAATGTATTTTTGCTGTGTCGCCCACACTAAGGATTGAACCAAGCTTGCTCGTTCTATGAAGAAAATGGCCACTCGAGAATAAGTGATGAGTGTACGGTAGTCAATGGGATAACATCGTTATAATGGTTAGTAGTGGAAATTTGATAAATTGGGTAACTTAAGGAGTGGTTCATCAAGAATTTATTTTAAGTTGGGCTTGAAGACTATCAAAATGTAGTTAGCTGAAAAGCATGCAAACGGAATAAAATTTAACATGCAGTTCTAAGAAATAAGATTTTATTCATGGAATCGACGTTTAGCTTTAGGGGCACAGATAACGAGTGGGGGAAATTGTTGATAGTGTTTTCAGCTTGAATAGTGTTTATAGTAGAATTTTAGCGATGGGGTCATAGATTGGAGTTCAGATTAGCACTTACCATAGAAATAACGGTAAAGAAGAGACAGCTGCGCAAGGATTCTTCTGTGGGAAAGAGGTTGCGGGTAAGAGACCGGCCATTCATCACTAGACTAGCAAGTCTCTTTTAAATTGTGTCAAGGCTAGATAAGGTCTTTCTAGCAGTTCCTTCCCAAATGCGGCAACAGTTCTCACTACTTGGACATACTTGGGTTTTATATAGGTAGGGAATTTTATCAGAAGTGAGATAGTTGCTGGAGCATAGAAAGATCCCACTATTTATTCAGCGACCTGGCAATAGATTTGATATACGTGTTACATTTCAGATCATGGATAACCGTCAAGCCCAGAAGCTTGTCAGAACAGAGAGCCTTCCTCAAGACGATAGTCATTCATTTCAATTGATGGTAGATGGACATTTGTTTTAGATGCATTAACAGTAATCAGCCATCTTTTTCCCCACCATTCTACCACGTGCCCAAGATAAGGTTAGAGAGAATCAAAACAAACTTTGTCATTTGCGACCTTTGGAGTGCTGCGATAGATGGTAGACTCAATGCTGAGATGATTGAATCAATCGAATACTTTGGTGTTCTTTGGAACAGTTCAGATTAAATCGTCGACATGAGACATGTTTAGTAGATAGGTACTCAACTTGGGCATTTTAATTTAGAAGTATAGTACTCTAACGCAGGAAACTGTTGGCAGTTTACATCGTTAGACCTTTTATAAACAAAAATCGTTAGTAGAGGTTTGTAATTCGTTTGTAGTGTCAAGCGTCTGCCGTGGAGGTATCTGTGAAACTTGGCGCAATAAATATACCCAATGATTCTTTCTCTATCTGCGAGTGTTGCTTTTCTATTAAAAGTACTGATCAAGATGTATGGGCAGTGGCTTTTCTTGTTGCCTAGAAGCTTGTGTAAAATGCAATCTTCAATGCTGTAAGAGCTGCCATCGTTTTCTTCTATAATACCAAGCTCAGGATCATAATGAATAAGAGAGGGATCGTATGTGTATTTTATTTTTTCGAATGCAGATTGGCATTCTAGCATCCAACTCCAAGTTTTAAGTTTATGGAGGAAGACTTAAATCATGCATATTCTTAATAAATATTTGGTTCGAATATACAAAGCCAAGGAAGCTTTGCAAAGATCCATGTGTCTGAAAGTCTATTTTAAAAAGCTGTCGTCACCATTGAATTTATTGAATATCTTCGCATTGCAAGGAAAAAGGGGTACCGTTGGGCTTTTAGTTATTTCTTGTAGCTTTAAATCAACGAAATTTTAATCTGATTAGATTTTATTGCACATAGATAGTTTGTGCATCCGAACCCACTGGAATGTGTGTACACTATATGCCTGCTATTTGCTACTTACGTTATTATTTAATTTTTTTGCTTTAGACCAGTTAACGCGAGGTTTCGCTATATTCAAATATTCGCTGGCTATTTTGTGTTACTTGGATATGTGTTTTAATTTCTTCTAAATCGCTTTGAAACATGTCCACAAAATGTATCATTGAGTTCCTGTTTAAAATGTTGATGCTAGCAGTTGGGCTTTCTAATTTACGACTAAACGTACAAATAGGGTAGTCTAATAGATTGGAATTTTTCCATCCAATTTATATTGAATATATTTTCTGTGTTTTTAGTACATATACTTTGAGTGTATTTTTGTAATTGCGTTTAAATTTACACTGAGAAATACTTAAAGTACTTTTTTATGATGAACCGTTTTACATATCGTATTGTCTTTTTTATTCTCAGTAGATCCACATACCAATTTATTATCAGGAGGTCGGACCCCGAGTCAAGCTGGGATTAGACTGTCTTTTTGAAGAATATTTGCATATTTGGGTAAAATCCGAACTTCCTAATCGCATGATAGTTTGGAAAATTTTCTGGGTTCTTTTTTATCTTCGTGGCCAACTTTACTACTGTATTTTTTAAGTGTTGCTGAGGAATGCTTAGTATTTTGTTACTCTTAAATATCTAGTTGCGTAGTTTCCTTTTCTCTGTTTGGTGGGGTATAGAGTATCGGTTCTCTCTTGATATTCTTAATAGTTTTAAAGTCTCTTTTACTAGATACTCTGTCAATTCTCAGTCAATTTAGAAAGTGGAACATTTATTCATTCTTTTGTTTCGTTAATATACGACGTCTTATTTCGGCGTGTTTTGAACTCGTCTTCGGACAAATCTCGTAATTAGAAATCCCGTATTCACTGTCGGTGCTAACGCAAAATAAATTTGCTGCCCTCCTTAATATATTAAGGATTTTCATCTTTTAAGAAAAAGAGATGTGCTCGGCTCAACTTTACTCTCTCTCAAAATTCCATATCCGTTGAATTTTTTGTAGGTGGATGTAATCAACAACAATAGATTTAGTGATACCCAATTTCCCGAAGAATATATCTACTATTTCTTTTGGTTGACAAGTGTTTAACAGTCAACGTTAAATGTGTTTGTATCATCTGCTGAATGAACAAAATGTTTTGTCGTTTCCTGATAGTACAAGTTACTACGATCGCCATAAATATAATTAAAAAAGGAATACAAAACCAACCTTTTCTGATGTGGCGTCAAAATTCGTTTGATTTCAGTAGATCAGATTTGGATTGCTTTTCACCGAAGTACTATAAAAGTTGTCGTTAGACTTGGAAGTGTGGAGAGAGTAATCACTAGTTCAGCTGTAATCAATTTGTTTGAATATTGAAATAAACATAAGAGTAGATTGCTTTTACTGTTTAGGATAAAATGTTTTTTGTTCGAAGCTCACGTTCAGTGATTTCTAGGAGTGATTATTCTTATCCAAGAGATTTCTAATCGCCGGTTTATTTTCTCTTGTCTTGATTGTTCTAATTCCACAATTGTTATGTAAATCCATTGTTACTTTGCATGTAGTTTCTGCGAATTCTATTTAGTTATTTTGGTGTTAATCGACTAGGCTATAAGTGCATGTATGTTGTCTTTAATCTTCATCTTAGTTGATGTATGCATTAAGTGGGATGTTTTGCGTAAGGTCGTAATCTGGAACACTCGTTCGTGTTGATTTAGACGAAAAGACACCTCTATATAACTTTAAATATATACTGAAGTAACAAGATGAAGAAAATGTAAGGTTTAATTGTCAGTCGATTATCGAATATTGCCAACACTACTTGGGTATTGATTTATATAGAAGAGTCGAGGTATGAGCAAGTAACAGTTTCATAACAAACGTCGGGTTCATCTTAGCACCAAGCACTGTAACAAGAGTGGAAAACGATAAAATAGCATTGCCGTCACCTCATGATTAAACAGCTTTTCTATGGAAGGGTTTATTTTAGAACGTCCACTAATATGCTTTGAATTTCATAGAATACGTAGAGCTTCTCAGTAAATGATATAAATTCAAAAGCATCTCATTTGCTTCCATTGTAAATTATATGATTCAATTACAGTCGTCCTTTTCATTATTACTGAATTTATTTGCTGAAAAATACAATTAAATGATACAAACATCACATATTTTCATATAAGAAATAAAATGTTTTATATTTAATTTATTTTAAAAGTCCATTTCTTTTTGTGCATTGGGGAAAAATGATTCAAAGTTACTTTTTTGTTGTTGTTGGGCTCAATATAGGTTTAATTATTATAGTAGATGACGGTTTCATACAAATTTCTTAAAACTACTCTAAAAATTAAATAGAAAAAAGCAATTTTTGTGTATATGCCGATGAAATATTTTTAGTTATGATTTCGAGAATGATGGATAAGGAAATTAGTTTGGCCCCAAATTTGATCATTGGGAGCAACTAGCATTAATAGTAGCTGTATGTATTTTTCGAGTTCAGGACTACTTATATAAACACATCATAAAATCGGTTTAGAGAGGATTGTTTATATATTCTATAACAAGCGTACTTCTGATGTACTGTTTATGGAGATATTTTGGCACCCCCCAAAAAAAACTCACCCTTAAGATTTTTTTTCTTCGCATGCCTAATATTGGTACTTTTATGCGGGACACGACTCGTTAATTGTCGTTCAGCAGTTTTTTTGTCGTTATTTTTTTAAACAGAATCATCAGACGTAAAAATGAAAGGTATCTTCTTCGCCGCAATGTATCGAGCAACATGTTTTTTTTTTTAAATTGTTCATTGTTTTTTTTGTGTTGGACAGCTCATAATGTATTTTATATAATGTTTTATTTGATTGATATATATATATATATATATTTATATATATATATATATATATATTTATATATATATATATTTATATATATATATATATAGCTATATATATATAGCTATATATATATAGCTATATATATATATATATATATATATAGCTATATATATATATATATATATATATATATATATATATATATATATATATATATATATAGTATTTGTTATTTGGGGGTAAACAGTTACATATGGTCGCTACAAATAACAATCTGTTTCAGTCAAAGAGACTTCATTAGGCAACCTGGAACCACTCGACGCCAAAAGGACGTCGAGATGTTACAGGTCGCCTGATGAATCTCCTTAACTGAAACAGATGGCTATTCGTATCAACCATACGTAACTGTTTAACCTCAAATAGTGAATAATGTTTTACTCTTTTTATTGAGCACTATTTAACAACCTCGGTGTTTCATTAGTACTGACTTTTGAACACCTCAACCCTGGATATATATATATATATATATATATATATATATATATATATCTTTAGATGAATAGATACATCTGTTTTTTGTGTGACAGAATTTTTTTTTTTTTTTTTTTTACTTAGCATCTTACAAAATATCTTGTAAGCTAGAAATTAATTTCCATTGGCGAACGATTAAGCTACAATATTATCAACCTGACCGAACTATATATGTTATATAATCTTATCAAATATATTTTAAACGGGAAATATCTTCTATATTTTCTTCATTACGAAATGTTATGGCCATTGTTCCGGTTTTTTTCTTCTGTTTTCTTGTGGTACAATTTTCCCTATAGAGCTTCTTATTTGATTACGCCGTCGAACGGATGAGGATAATAAGAAAAATCAAATTAAGTCAGTTATAAACGAAGATTAATTCACTTATGTATTTTTAGAAGCAAAATTTGATCGAGTGGCTCCTCAAAAACTTGTAGCGAACTTAATTTGACGTAAAGATTTTAGAATGAAATCCACTTTTTATTTCTTTTTACTCTAAGCGTTCAGGTTTGTCTCATTTTTTGATGAGAATTCAACTGAAACTTTAAGTAAAAATCAATGAAGCATTAAGCCCACGAGGTGTAATATCCCCTTCAATAGACAAACTTCTCAGAATATATATATATATATATATATATATATATATATATGTGTGTGTGTGTGTGTGTTTCAATATATAGAGACTGAGAAAGATAAGTAGATGGGGTATGGATAGAAGGAAAAGCAGACAGAAAGAGGGCAAAGGAGAAGAGGGAGTAAATAAGATACAGATAGAATAAGAAATAGACAATGAGAAAGAAATAATGACGGAAATAGGAGTAAATACTATAGGAAAATACATTGAATGTTTATGAGAGATAGAGAGATATGTAATAAAGAAGAACAGGGTAATAGACACGCACAAAGGAAGACATTATTAAATTTATTCATGGGTAAAATGAGGATAAGAGGTCTACAAAAGTATAATAAGAATACACTTTATTGTGGAATGCGTATGGATATATAGATAGATGCACATATATATTTATATGCATATATATACGTATATATATATATACATAAATATGCGTGTATATATTACGCACATTAACATTATGCTTGTCGTATACGAAGAGATTTATATAAGTGTGTATTATGCATGAGACAGAATAGTTATGCCGTGATGAAATGTAATAACAAATGTATATCTAAATAAACATTCAGTGTAATTTGGTGAGATAAAAGAAAAACCAGAGTGCTCAACAACTAATAGAAGAGAATATATATTTTGTAATATTATCAAAACATTAACTGAAGAGAAGGCACCCACATCTTCTCGGACTACGTTTCTGCTTTGTAACCGAAACTGAAATTACCGACAGATATGTAAAACGTCTAGTGCCAACTAACTAAAGTAATGAACAGGTAGATAATTGGAAAACAAAAATAATGTATATGCATACATGTAAATTTCTCTTTGTTTCCCTCTTTCTACCACACACACACACACATATATATATATACTAGTAGGGGGGATAATTGCTTGTTGTCGCTAGAACTCACTGCAGTTAATCAGATTAAAGCTTCACCTGCTTATCTGCATTGACTAACTTCCCGGTAGATTAGAGTATACATTGCACTGTAGAGAACATATGCATTGATTGTATGAACGTATTTAAAAAAAATGGTTTAAATCAAAAATCCAAATGAAAAAGCCAAGCATCATAGCTCAAGAAAACATTTCGGACGCGTCTTAGTCTCATCAAATAACACTGTTTAATTTATTGATTGTATACGTCGGTCCCTTACTGCCTATATGCTGAGAAATCTTCGCTTATTGTAATTGTAATTCATAATGGTTGTTAACTTTATACAAAATATGACTATACTTTATTTAATCAGATGTTTTTTCGATAATGAATGATATGGGAGCGATTGCGAAACAAACCATACCTAAGAATCATCTATGACACATACTATATACGAAAATACAATCACACAGATATGTTTCTTACATATATATATATATATATATATATATATATATATATATATATATATATATATATATACAAATTATTATTGAATAGCACGGAATTATTCTGTTTTACAATTTTCCTTTTTATCTTCTCCAATCTCCGAATAGTCCTTTTTATGTTTTTCTCGAGATTGTATATGTTGGATCCATAATCGCGAGCGCTTTCGATAGAAGTACTTCTATCATCCTCAAGCATATTGTAGAAATAAATGTAGGGATTGTTTGTTTTTTTAATTTACTTACATATATATATATATATATATATATATATATATATATATATATATATATATATTGTCTAACTGATGAGCCCAAATAGGGCGAAACTCGAGTCTTGGACTTCCGGTTCTTTGACTGTCATGGCTCTTGTGAGCTGCGACGTTGTTTGGCTGTGGAATTTATTATATACATTCTCTCACATTCTGAAAATCCTATCATAAGTTGCTCGCTTGGTTAGTATTGCTGGATGGCATCGTCCTTTCGAGTTGAAACTCCTACTTGTGAGACGTCGGCTTGGGGTTATTAGCTGGTTGGATGACCGCGTCCCTTGTTGATACGAGGTAGGTTCATTTCACAGTCGGATTTCGGCGCGGTTTGCTTGATCTGTGTTGGTTAATGGAATTCTTGTGTGCAGGGCGTTTGCTCAGTTGGTAGAGTGCTTGCCTTGCCTGCAAGAGGCTCGGGTTTCGAATCCTGAGTTCGGA
This sequence comes from Euprymna scolopes, assembly GCF_053919585.1. NCBI lineage: Eukaryota > Metazoa > Mollusca > Cephalopoda > Sepiida > Sepiolidae > Euprymna > Euprymna scolopes. The sequence goes on from NC_136489.1 coordinate 10,432,602, forward strand.
TTGTCTAACTGATGAGCCCAAATAGGGCGAAACTCGAGTCTTGGACTTCCGGTTCTTTGACTGTCATGGCTCTTGTGAGCTGCGACGTTGTTTGGCTGTGGAATTTATTATATACATTCTCTCACATTCTGAAAATCCTATCATAAGTTGCTCGCTTGGTTAGTATTGCTGGATGGCATCGTCCTTTCGAGTTGAAACTCCTACTTGTGAGACGTCGGCTTGGGGTTATTAGCTGGTTGGATGACCGCGTCCCTTGTTGATACGAGGTAGGTTCATTTCACAGTCGGATTTCGGCGCGGTTTGCTTGATCTGTGTTGGTTAATGGAATTCTTGTGTGCAGGGCGTTTGCTCAGTTGGTAGAGTGCTTGCCTTGCCTGCAAGAGGCTCGGGTTTCGAATCCTGAGTTCGGATTGTCTAACTGATGAGCCCAAATAGGGCGAAACTCGAGTCTTGGACTTCCGGTTCTTTGACTGTCATGGCTCTTGTGAGCTGCGACGTTGTTTGGCTGTGGAATTTATTATATACATTCTCTCACATTCTGAAAATCCTATCATAAGTTGCTCGCTTGGTTAGTATTGCTGGATGGCATCGTCCTTTCGAGTTGAAACTCCTACTTGTGAGACGTCGGCTTGGGGTTATTAGCTGGTTGGATGACCGCGTCCCTTGTTGATACGAGGTAGGTTCATTTCACAGTCGGATTTCGTCGCGGTTTGCTTGATCTGTGTTGGTTAATGGAATTCTTGTGTGCAGGGCGTTTGCTCAGTTGGTAGAGTGCTTGCCTTGCCTGCAAGAGGCTCGGGTTTCGAATCCTGAGTTCGGATTGTCTAACTGATGAGCCCAAATAGGGCGAAACTCGAGTCTTGGACTTCCGGTTCTTTGACTGTCATGGCTCTTGTGAGCTGCGACGTTGTTTGGCTGTGGAATTTATTATATACATTCTCTCACATTCTGAAAATCCTATCATAAGTTGCTCGCTTGGTTAGTATTGCTGGATGGCATCGTCCTTTCGAGTTGAAACTCCTACTTGTGAGACGTCGGCTTGGGGTTATTAGCTGGTTGGATGACCGCGTCCCTTGTTGATACGAGGTAGGTTCATTTCACAGTCGGATTTCGTCGCGGTTTGCTTGATCTGTGTTGGTTAATGGAATTCTTGTGTGCAGGGCGTTTGCTCAGTTGGTAGAGTGCTTGCCTTGCCTGCAAGAGGCTCGGGTTTCGAATCCTGAGTTCGGATGTCTAACTGATGAGCCCAAATAGGGCGAAACTCGAGTCTTGGACTTCCGGTTCTTTGACTGTCATGGCTCTTGTGAGTTGCGACGTTGTTTGGCTGTGGAATTTATTATATACATTCTCTCACATTCTGAAAATCCTATCATAAGTTGCTCGCTTGGTTAGTATTGCTGGATGGCATCGTCCTTTCGAGTTGAAACTCCTACTTGTGAGACGTCGGCTTGGGGTTATTAGCTGGTTGGATGACCGCGTCCCTTGTTGATACGAGGTAGGTTCATTTCACAGTCGGATTTCGTCGCGGTTTGCTTGATCTGTGTTGGTTAATGGAATTCTTGTGTGCAGGGCGTTTGCTCAGTTGGTAGAGTGCTTGCCTTGCCTGCAAGAGGCTCGGGTTTCGAATCCTGAGTTCGGATGTCTAACTGATGAGCCCAAATAGGGCGAAACTCGAGTCTTGGACTTCCGGTTCTTTGACTGTCATGGCTCTTGTGAGCTGCGACGTTGTTTGGCTGTGGAATTTATTATATACATTCTCTCACATTCTGAAAATCCTATCATAAGTTGCTCGCTTGGTTAGTATTGCTGGATGGCATCGTCCTTTCGAGTTGAAACTCCTACTTGTGAGACGTCGGCTTGGGGTTATTAGCTGGTTGGATGACCGCGTCCCTTGTTGATACGAGGTAGGTTCATTTCACAGTCGGATTTCGTCGCGGTTTGCTTGATCTGTGTTGGTTAATGGAATTCTTGTGTGCAGGGCGTTTGCTCAGTTTGTAGAGTGCTTGCCTTGCCTGCAAGAGGCTCGGGTTTCGAATCCTGAGTTCGGATTGTCTAACTGATGAGCCCAAATAGGGCGAAACTCGAGTCTTGGACTTCCGGTTCTTTGACTGTCATGGCTCTTGTGAGCTGCGACGTTGTTTGGCTGTGGAATTTATTATATACATTCTCTCACATTCTGAAAATCCTATCATAAGTTGCTCGCTTGGTTAGTATTGCTGGATGGCATCGTCCTTTCGAGTTGAAACTCCTACTTGTGAGACGTCGGCTTGGGGTTATTAGCTGGTTGGATGACCGCGTCCCTTGTTGATACGAGGTAGGTTCATTTCACAGTCGGATTTCGGCGCGGTTTGCTTGATCTGTGTTGGTTAATGGAATTCTTGTGTGCAGGGCGTTTGCTCAGTTGGTAGAGTGCTTGCCTTGCCTGCAAGAGGCTCGGGTTTCGAATCCTGAGTTCGGATTTGTCTAACTGATGAGCCCAAATAGGGCGAAACTCGAGTCTTGGACTTCCGTTTCTTTGACTGTCATGGCTCTTGTGAGCTGCGACGTTGTTTGGCTGTGGAATTTATTATATACATTCTCTCACATTCTGAAAATCCTATCATAAGTTGCTCGCTTGGTTAGTATTGCTGGATGGCATCGTCCTTTCGAGTTGAAACTCCTACTTGTGAGACGTCGGCTTGGGGTTATTAGCTGGTTGGATGACCGCGTCCCTTGTTGATACGAGGTAGGTTCATTTCACAGTCGGATTTCGGCGCGGTTTGCTTGATCTGTGTTGGTTAATGGAATTCTTGTGTGCAGGGCGTTTGCTCAGTTGGTAGAGTGCTTGCCTTGCCTGCAAGAGGCTCGGGTTTCGAATCCTGAGTTCGGATGTCTAACTGATGAGCCCAAATAGGGCGAAACTCGAGTCTTGGACTTCCGGTTCTTTGACTGTCATGGCTCTTGTGAGCTGCGACGTTGTTTGGCTGTGGAATTTATTATATAAATATATATATATATATACATATATATATATATATATATATATATATTTCCTAGTCACGTGGTAATTTATTACAAGGTAAGTGGGCGATTTTTATTTGCATATATTAAACAGATTTATATATACAAAAACATATATACATTATTAAACATTTATCCCAGTCATTTCAAAATGTTCCGGCTGCACTATTAATTAATATTATTTATTTGAGGCTTCTTTGTTTTAATGTACAATGCTTCGAGTATTCTTAGCCTATTTACATTTCTCTCACTCTACCAAAATTCTTCGAAATTCCGAATGTTGGCATCCATGTCCCTTCAAATATTGTGATATGGAGCTAGAGTCAGAGAGGTGGAGAGTTAATCTTCGCGACAATGTGTTAGTTGTTGAATCAACGTAGCTACTAATATTGGAGATACACTCTCCTATTTGGCAGCTAAATTTGTAAACTACATTGGTCCTTTCCAACAGTTCATTTGTTTGCGAAACGTTGTTTTTCATTACAAGGCTTGTTGTCTGTATTGTTTATAATATATAATAAATTTTATTTGTTTATTATTTTTGGGAGCCACATATCTACGGATTATATTTTTAAGAATACTCTCATCGATTTATGAGTTTTTGTGTAACATGTTACGTTAATATATATAAACAGGCTGATAATTTTCTTGAAAATTACTGATCTGATTCAAATTACTAATGGCTAATTTTATTTCTTTATCTACAAGAGAGTTAGGGAATTGATTATTTACTGACACTTGTTTTGCAATTTTTAATTCATTAAAGAATATTTTTTGCTGGAGGAAATCACCTTTTCGCGGTGTATAAGATCCCTTATTATATTCGTTTTATGACGGAATGGACATTCACTTTTAAAATTTAAAATACAGGAATTAATGGATGTAGGTTTTTTTTTTAAACAGAGGTGATAAATTCATCGCTACTAGATTCAATGAGGACGTCTAAAAACGAGATTTTATGATCAGTACTTAATTCATATGTAAAGTTAAGAACTGAATTATTCTGAAAGATACCCTTTAAATATTCTATTTCCTCCGTGCTATTGACAAGGATTAGTATATCGTCTACATATCGAACGTAAATAGAAGGTTTCTCTATTAAATTAAATAACTTGTTTTCTAGATCAGCCATATAAAAATTACTAAATGTATGTCCCAATACGGAGCCGATTGCCACGCCATCAACCTGTGGGTATATATTTCCCAGATGATCAAAGAATAGACTCTGCTTGTACACATTATTAATACTTTTTTTAAGATTACTGAACTCATTTTAAGTGGAGGAAGGGTCGGATTGTTATATATATATTATTTCTGATCATTTCAATGGTTTCGTTCACTGGTATATTTGTAAACAGATTTTCAACATCTAAAGAGGCGGTGATTTTATTATCGATTTTAGTTACTTGTAGAATCTGTAATAATGTAGTAATTTTCTGTTCGTTTTCAAGATTAACCAGATTTTCATATAGGAGTTCTATTTCGGCCTTTTATTTTGGTGGTTTTAAGTGCTAAATAAATGAAAATTAAGTCCGAGTGCTAGAAATTATTTTTGATGCTCTGTTAGTTCTCGGTTGGAAAGATTAATATAACTTTGCTTTTGTTGGGGGAGTAATATGTTGCCCTTGTACAACGTGTTCAGTTTCTTTTGTAAAGTGGTGCTATGTGAGAGTTCAAATTGATTAAGAATTTCCGAGAGATTGTGTTGGATATAGCGAAATTGATCTGCGGTAATCATATTTTAGGTGGTTTTCTAGATCCAGGACTTCAGTTATAGTTGTTCATCAGTAATGGCAAGTTCATCGGTAATGGCAATTTGCCGTTTAATTAAGTTGACTCTGAAATTCCAAGTGTTTTTTTTAAAATGGTGTATATTTAGGCAGCATTTTCTCATTTAGACAAATATTATTGAATAGCACGGAATTATTCTGTTTAAAAATTTTCCTTTTTATCTTCTAACAACAGATTACCACGTGACAAGAAAAA
>NC_136489.1:10442587-10530087 GCF_053919585.1 Euprymna scolopes
TGCATAGACATCCCCCAGTAGAGGCACATAGAAGCCATTTGCAATAAATTGATGTTTTCTTAAAGAAAAAGTAATATCTGGGAAGATAGATCTATTTGATTACTGTACATCAGCAACATTAAATCAACTGCGTGATTAATTGCTAAAGGCGTTTGACTTTTACGATGTCAAGGAGAAAATGAATATTTGTTTTGTTTTAATTATTAAATGTTACGCATTTCTTTCAGCAAACTTTACAGTTAGTACGCGATTTCAGAAAATGCATAACCTCGTCACGTGCATATATGGGTAGTCGATCATGTTCTGTATTTAGTGTGGAGAAAAAAATATTTGCTAATGAATCTATAGATACAATAGTAGAATGCGAGAGAAAATTCCACACTAGTAAAATTGTTATCTCTTTAATTCCCTATAAGAAATAGTACTGTAAAACAAAGTTTCTAGTTTCCTGATTAGTTCCAGTTATAAACTCGGTTGTGTTCAACCCGTTGGAATTTTGCGGCGATGCACTAAAGGAAGATGTAATGACTTGGTGGTTTTCTTTTTTGACTTATAATTAATTGTAATTTTTAACCAAAGGCCAATACTTACTAAAATTATATATATATTAGATATATAAATACTTTCCTAACAAAGATTATCATTACAAATTTAGACTGTTTCTAATGTGTCATTAAAGGAATCGTACGCAATCAGAAAATGTCTTTAAGAATTTCAGGTGCACTGTATAAACGCAAATACTATAGAAACGCAAACAGATAAATATAGTGATATTACAAGATAAAATATTTTGTAAAAGCTATCCAAAAATATTTAGTTCTTGCAGTAATTTTGGAAACAGTTTTCGCAATTTTTCCTTTCAATTTTAAACTTATGCAGAGAGTTGAAAATCAATTTGGAAGTAAGGCGTTAATAATAAGAACGATGAGGTATATATGGGGGTTTAGGAGGATGTATCTCGTGATGCAAATGTCCTTACACGTAAAAATACGGATTCGACTTAAGCGTATTACTTTTTCAGTCTTTTCTGATTAATTTCGATGTTAGAAAAAAATATATTTCAGCTTCATGATTTGCTATAAAATACAGTAAAAATGTTCTCAAATTCAATTCACCCAGGGTTACATAAAACCTGTTTTAAACGTAAACACATTTCCGTTAGCGCCCTTTTGGATTTTACTTTTTATTTCGGAAAACAAGAAAAACTTCTAATATAAAAAATACTGTTTTTTTTTTAAACCATTAGTACATTTTAACGCTCTTGGACGATATGTATAGGTTAAATTACTACGTATTCTCACCCATGTGTCTAAAAAATCTAAACCCTTAAAAAGTATTAATGTTATTTAAAATGGGCGTCAGCAGCTTGCCGGATTTAATGCAAAATCACCTTAGCATTTATGCGAGGCAGCAATTGCCGGCGACATGTTACCTTATCAGGCGTTAATCGTACAGCAATTATAACAATGATTATTCAAATCCAAAGGTTCAAGTGGGATATCTGAATAATAAATTGAATTTACTTTTTAATTGATGAAAAAAGCGTTTATATAATCTGAGCAGAGAATACAGTTTCCTCACACACAAGTATTACTCCTTGATTCCTTGGGGTAAAGAAGTGACAATAAGGAGGATCTATTGAAATAGGACCCTTGTTTATGAATGTGTGTATATACATATATATATATATATATATATATATATAATATATATATATATATATATATATGAAAGTAAATACTTGAATTACAAACTACATAATATAATTATCATGAAGACCAAATAAATATTAGTAGAGAATATATAAAGAAAGATCTATATGCAAGATAGAGCAATCATTTCAATAGAACATCTGAATTAAATATAGTAGAATTGCAACATTCTTCTTTGGCAAAGCAGTAAAAATATTTTTTCCTGAATCCATAGATGAAACTTGAATAAGTAATTTTACTATTTTGTCAACCAATGAATTTTGTTTTAATTCTATACAATTTAATTTAGAAATTATATTTATATATATATATATATATATATATATGTATGTATATATATATATACACACATACATATACATATACACATATATATATATATATATATAACTTCTGAATTAAATTGTATAGACTTAAAATAAAATGCATTGCTAGCTCAAGTACCCGACGTATCCAGATTGTATATGATATATGTTAATATTTTCTTACCATGCATTATGTTAAATATAGATTAAACAAAACATACATTCATAATGACTTCTTTTTCCATACACTCCATGTGATGGGGGTAGTAGTGAGTTTTATTTTATAGAGGGCTCACCAGTAGACCTAATCGTTTTTTTATAGTTTATTATTTTATCTTCTAGTCCTTCTTTCAAAATATGATGTAAGAATTGCAATTATGTTATATTTTAGTTCATATTGGAAAACTGTTACATCGTTGTACGTTAATGTAGTAAGTGTATATATATATATATATATATATATATATATACACTTACTACAATAACGTGCAACGATATATATATATATATATATATATATAAAGATGGCATTAGTAATCTATTCTGTTAATAAAAAAATAAAAATTCAGTTTCCACCGGGGCATATCTGAAAACACGTAAATGAAGCTCTAGCATTAATTTTGAAGAACCTCTACATAAACAACATTTTTGGTCTGGCCTATAACAGGTGTATAAATGTAGAGGTTTTCAGGACTTCAAATGCGTGATAAACAACCATACAACTGGCCATGAGAAGCAAGGTGCCTGAAGATAAGATCCAACAACTTTTAGGCTTTGCCCCTTAGCTTTCCTTAAAGGCATGGCAAAACTAATTTTTGTTCGGAATTGTAAACGCTTGAACTGAAATGGCATGTTGGAAGGACTCAGAGAAACCCAAGAAATTAACAGTTTCACCCTTCAAATGTCCAGTTATTATAATGGCTTCCAGAATATTAGTTTTCAAACATTTCTAACCATGTGCTATTGCACAATTCAGGTGGATTAGTATTTTATAATAAAATAACTGGGATTCCTTCCTTCAACATCAGGTCAGTTGGATGTAGTGAATTTAGAATTCTACAGGAAATTCTACTGCCTCATCTTCACCAATACGGCAATCAATGGATTGATAAGGATTCTCTAACCCAGTCAACTCTGTCAAAATATTACAATTGATCAGTTATGTCACCATGAAAACAATGTAAAAAATTCATGTAATGTGGTTAGTATTTTTTCTGTGATAATAAGGAGGGGGGGCTGATTATTTATTTATTTGTAATTCATTGACTGGGCGTTTACTAAAAAAAAAAGATACCATACAAATTTAATTTTGAAATCCTATCTAAAATGTTACGATCGGTGTCTTTACATTATACGCATTGAACACTATTAAAAGTCGAATATTTCTTTGTAATCAATAATTGTTTATCTAATCGGTCACATGATAATAAAAAATATGCAGATATGTCTTCGATAAGTGCGTAATAAAAAGATATGTAGGTTTTACTTTGAATTACCAAATTGAAAACTGCGAGTGAAATTTACGTAGTATTTCATGTTTTTTTTATTAATACAAAAAGACATAATCAAAATATGTAGCGTTCTAGAATCATGCTGTTTGAAGTGTGCGCATGCGCAAAATGTCGACTAGTAATTAATTTATTTTACATGAAAATTTGCCGATATCCGTACGCGTTCTTCATGCATGTAAACAAAGATATTATGCGCTATAAACCATCCGTGGTGCAAGAATATTATTTCTTGAGAATTACAATATTATGTGACAAGTAGTTTAGGAGTGTACATGTTAAATATTTACACACATATATACGAATGGTCTGTATCGCAACCATTTATCAAAACTCGGTTTAAAAATTGAACCTTGCTATTACGTGGATTAACACTTGTGAAACAAATTCGATTATATTTTTAGTCGATGAAAATAGCTGCTAATTATTTCACAATTAAAAATATGGAACATAGCAGAAGTATATCGACATAATTTTTTTGTTCTACGAATTCGCAAGTATGCATTCATATGTAAACCTGTGCTTATCCAAATAGTTTTTATATGTCTATGTTCTTGACTTTTATGATAGAGAATATCGCTAAAGAGCTAAATGTTTTGCTTTCGATTTTAGTGGATGTAACGCAAGTCATATACATTTTTGATTTTTAACCCCATACTATATATTAGCACAATATTTAATAGAAAATTGAATCGGTAAACATTAGTACTAAATCTGTATAATTGAAGATATTTATTTTAGACTAGTAGGACCAGTGTACCGGTGTTTCCCGGTGGAAATACCCCACTTGAAAAAAATAATTATACTACGCTTATTAGTGGGAGCAACTGCTGTGCCAGTAAAATAGCGGGGCAGGTGTCCATTGCTCAAATGAATATATCGTACCGAAGTAACAACGTTTATGTTTATAAACTCATCCTTAACATGGGAATTTTATTATATCATGTGATTATTCTGTGCTTTCACCTAACCTGTCAAATAAAAGTTGTTGCCTATTATATAGCAGTTGTTCCCGTCCGCTTGTAATTTATAATAAAAATAAAAGAATTAACTAAAATGTTATTGTGAAAGAAAAATTGTGTCACAATGAAAATTAACAACCAAAAACACTGTGGCGAACCTGAACAATTATTTCTGGAGCCTTTAATATTTTTCGTTTTCAGTTTGTCGTAATTACAGTCTAAATTTTCATTTAAAAAAAAAACAAGATAGTATTTTTATATATTGCAATATTCAAGGACCAATGATAAATGTAAAACACACTTTTTTTACTACGTCAAGTAACAATGCTGCCGCTAGCTATTATAAGCGCCGTAAGAATTGAAAAAAAAAAATCCCAATAGTCGCATTAACAACGGGAGTTGCCAAAAATGATTTCCACTCGAGTAGAACAAAAAAAAATCAAATGTAAGACTGTAACCGCTGATAATCCCTTACATTTTTTGTGTTAAGAATCATAAGCTCTTTTTTATTCATCTTATATATATATATATATATATATATATATATATATATATATATATATATATATATACTTTGTCTTTGTTTCTATCAATAATAGTAAATAATTTTACACACCCACACACACACACACATATATATATATTTATATATATATATATATATATATAAATATATATATATATATATATATATATATATATATTCTTTGAGATTTGAAAAATAAATCACGCGACCGCCGGTCGAGTGTCAGGGAAAATTTACTCGTCCGACTTCATGTCTTTGTTTCAGTCAATAATATTAAATAATTTTACACCAATTCATAAAATTACCGTGTGTATAATCTAACTAGAAAATATTTGTAAATCAAATATTTTTTTTATTACACACATTTCAGTAAATATTCAACAAAACCTTAAAATACAAGTTGGATTTGTTTGTCCCTAGGTCTGGTTTAAGCTTATTTTTTTATTGTGCTGTCATCATGTTTTAAAGAGTTTCAGTTATATAAGGGGGAGCTGAACAAAAGGTTGTGCAGGGTATCAGACATTCAACACAAACAGACCATCAGCTGACCTTTCTTCAACTAGGACTGTGGTCTCAGTAAAGCCAATCTGGGATGGGTGCAGGGTCCCTTTCCATGCGCGGCATGGCACTACAAACATCCCAATATTATACAACTGTTGATAGAGCAGCCGCTCTAAGCGCTACCAAAGAGTTAGTGGCCTGTACTACCAGTCGGAAACAGCAGGCAGGAACTGCCAATCCGGTACCCTCAGCCAATGAGAAGAAGGTAACCCCAATCTAATTGCACAGGCATGTGTGGTACTCAAGTACTCCCAAGTGCCCTGTCTTGAGGGGGGATGTGTCGGGAGTGAGGACACGGCATTCATTGTCCTAGACAAGAAACAAGATCTACCACTAAGTGTTTTGTCGATTCACTCTGATAGTGTCTCTGCGCCTGACTAATAGGCAAAGGAGTATGAAAGTCGGGCGATAGACAGAGCCTATCTACTCCTTAATCAATTTAGGTTTACAGACCAGTAATTTGTTTGAGCCACAAGCTCTAGGAAGGTTTCTTGGATTTGCATTTTTAAATTTTAATGCCATTAGATAGTTTACCTTTTATGTGAAATACGATTTTTCTTCACCTTATTCCCTCTGCTTCACGTTTTGTTATCAAGTAAGATCTTTGACTTATTTGCAGCTTCATCAAATACTTTTGCAAGCAAAATCCGATCCCGCATTTTGCTAAATCCTACCCACTGATAAGAAGGAAAGTATTTCTTCGAAACTCCGCGGATTAAGGACTATCCACTTATTTAGTGTTTCTTTTTCAAATTTAATATGTTTTTTAGTCTTTTTCAAAGTGCTTTTTAATATGTTTTATTAACTATTTCCTCTTATATATATATATATATATATATATATATATATATATATATATATATTTCATGGGACGTAGTTATTTATTTATTTTTTATTATTAAATATTATTTTACGTGCATAAATCCGATTATATAGCGGAAAAAACCATAATAATAACAGCGTTTCGAAACTGTTAATGTCGCTGGAAAAAATGCTAACAACTTTTAAGTGATAAAAAAACTCTTGTAAAGTGTGATTTTTTTTGCAATTTGAACCTTTGGGACACAACAAAATGTTTCGTAAAAAATCCGAGAATGTTACATGCCTTTCCTTGGGTAGTTGCAACTTCATGTAAAATTTCAGAAAAATGTAATGAGAAGTTTTTGACCATTTGGGCAAAGAACGGACGAATGGACGTACAAATGAGGGTTAATTTTAAGGTAAGTCGGTCGCCCAATAACATTACATCATATACCATTAAATATATTTGAAATTTTTTATCACAATACATACTAAGATGCTAAGACTTTTAACATATAATTTTGAATAAAAAGAAAATGAATAATACCACAGTATATACTTTGTATTCCCGTATGCAAAGATAGTATAGAATAAACACTTCCTTATTAAAATTTCTTGAAATAAGCTTTTGTTATTGTCGGTGATTTTGTTTTATAATATATTAAAGATAAATTTGTTGCGTTTATTTTAGTTCGTTTCCCTAATTGGTTTGATTTATGGAAAGTTGAATTCGACTAGTACATCGCTGCATAGACTTTTGAGTTGAATTACCTTTATTTTGTTTGAGGGATTTAAAATTAGAACAAATTACGGGTATTTCATAAAATTATAGGATGAATAAATATATAAAAATACGTCTTCTGTATTAGTATCTTTTTTACATTTTAAAATAATGTACTATTTCAATTATTCATCTGAGGGACAAATTATGAATCATTCATTTACATTTATATCATATGACACTTAATTTATTTAGTTATATATTACACTAGCAGGGAGATCCGCGGTTGTTCGGCATTTAACAATGATCACTAAATGTTCCACGATTCCATATTTTCTTGTCATCTAAATCATCGAACTCGTCCATTATTATAATCAAATCAATTGATTGCCTGCTTTAGTTAAGAACCTCCTGCAGTGCACCGGGAGGAATCTACACATGCCTTCCCGCAATGAATTAGTCCAGAATACAGTAAAATCTACATTGCACTGTAAAGAACCTTTGGTTATTTTATAAAATTATATATAATAGCCGGAAGAGGAGAGTTTGCCCGGGGGTGTATACTGATCAACGAAGAGGCCATCCTCCCTAATTTTTGTCATCGAACCCGGTCTAAATCGCACATTTTTAAATCGAATCGATTCATTGGCTGTTGTAGTTTGGGACAAATATCAGTGTACAGAGTGGAAGCTTCACAAGCCACCTAGCAATGATATAGTCCAAATTATATTGTATTTTACGTTGCACTGTAAAAAACCTATTGTTGATTCTATAGAATTATTTTTATATATAATGGTTGGAATTAAAGTTTAAAATGCAAAAGATATACATAATGGTTTAATAGTGCGGCAAAAAGAAGCATTCATTTCAAACGCACAACTGCAGTATCAAATAATCTACCGTAATTGTTTGTAGCTATCTGCTTCCGTGGGAATAAGGCTTGCAATTTAGTTTCAATTGAAAATGACAACTATTAGAGTCTAGTTATGCATTAAACGAAAACATTCATTTCGAACGCACTCCTGTAATATAAGATAACTTACTGTTGATTTTATAAGCTAAACCATTTGGTCTATGTGCTAATATACTAATATAAATTCCTAAAATAACATGGTGTTATGATGTTTGAGCTGTAAAGTTTGGTCAAGCTCGCATTGTCTTTATTCATCGGATTTGTTTTATCTTCGGTTCTTATTGAAGATAATCAGATACAAAACCTATTTAAGAAGACTGCTAGTAACATAAAATACGTGTGTGTCAAATTTCATGAAAATCAGCATAGCCGTTATAAAGTCTATACAAAAGTACCTTTCTCTCACACACATATATTTCTTTTTATATAATAGTATATATATATATATACATATATATATATATATATATATACAGAGTGAAATCATTTGTATTTCAATATATATATATATATATATATATATATACATATTAGACTTCTGCATTTAATAATTGGAAAAAAAGGAAACAAGATAAGACATTTTGCTTAATTTTAAGCGTTTATTATTATCTAAAAATCCAATTGTAAGTTTTGTCTGTAAGGTAATAATAAATGGTTTTCATCTCCAAAATGATAATGAACAATGGAAATTTTTTTTAACTTTTGAAGACAATAAAAGTCATTTGAAGCTGTTAATTTTTTTACAGTATCATAATTTATTGATTATATCATACATTAAATATTCTACTGAAGAATTTTGTGTGTATATATCGATGTATACATTTGTATGTCTACCTCAGGATTGCTTTGGACTGATTTCTATACATTTGGATAATTCGGTCAAACCTAAGGGAAATCCCTTCAGAACTTGACACAAACGCACTTCCTCGACGCCAACGTCGCCACGAGCTGTAGGAAGAAACAATTGTTCGCACCCAAATTTTGCCATTTTTGTACTATTGATTTTCCCCTGAATCTATTCTATATGCCTTTCTAAAATGTCTTTGCATTGGAAGAGATTCCAAAGCCGTTCATCATCCCTTCATTTCGGATCAATTTAGTTGAAGAATATTTCTAAAGTCAAACCCTAACGCTTTACAAATGTCAATGGAAGATTCCTTTCGTATTTTTTCTTTATTTTTATATTTGACATTTTGCATGTATCTGTATATTATCGAAGAGGCGTAGCGCGATGGATCAAAGGATCAAAGCATGTGATTTTTTATTTCGTCTTCACTTTTGCAGAAAAGGCATAGAATATCGTATACTTTTTATACAGGTTTTGGGATGTGCATGATTATATCAACAATAAAACAATTTTGATTTCAAACAGTTTTCTCTCTGTAAAAACGCATAAAAAAGAGTGTTTTGTTTTATTTAACGGCGTACCAAATTTTTTGGTGTTTGTCTGATTCCGATTCACGTTGAGCTTCGGCCTCGTACATAAATAAAGTGAACCAACACTGAGCCTGGTCAATAATTTCATGAGTAACGATGCAGATATAACAATTGTCCTGTATATAAATAACCAGTTTCGTATGAAATCGAAGACATAATATCGCCTTGTCACAAGTTAATTCATACCATCAGATAAGGTTAACGATGAACAGTGAATATCATCGCCAGAATCCAAATAAAATATTTGGTAGTATTTTCAAATCCAGCAATTTTGCAACAAAAATATTAATCGACCTTATTTTATATTTCGATTCATATACATCTGATGTAACAAACGTGTAAATATTTGCTGTTTTGTGCTGCACCAGGGTCCAGGTCTATTAACCGTAACATATATAACAAACCTGTTTTTCATTATACCTAGCAGTGATTGTTTAACAGATGCTATACCAAACATTAGAGCGTTGTACATAGGGCTCTATTGATCTTACGACTCGATTTTACACGGATAAATTCTACAATTCCTGATCAATCTTACTCTGATAAATACTTATAAGGAAAGGAATATATATTTGAAAAAAAATCATAATAGAGGCTATGCCAACTCATTAGCTATAGAGCAGTCACTACTATTATATTCTCGTGGTATGTTTAGATTATGAAACCTGTGTATTTGTGTGTACTTTTCTCCTGTCTCTTTTTTATAAACAAAAGCAAATTGTGTGAAAGAGAATAGTTTTTCGATAGAGTGATTCACAGTCGACGATTAACTTTGAATGTTTGACTTAAGTAATTTTTGTGTAAGTCAATCATCACACTATTATGTCGAAAATTGATACGATATCACAGTGTATCTTAGGAAAAAGTGGAAGATCATATGTAAAAAAAAGTTGGGAAAATTTATACGAGGGGCGTGCGATAAGTAATGCCCCTGACACACTTCCATTGGTCTGATATAGCTGAATTTTTGCATGTGCAATGATTTATATCTTTACAGGTTATGCGGCAAATTACAGCTCTGAAGTAATTGTGGTTTCTCTTTCACAGGTGTTTGAACTGTTGAATGTCGAGCAGTGATCTGGTTTTTGTATTTGAAAGGACAAGCACCACAGGAGACGTTTTTATGAATTGAAAGAAACATGGTGATGATGCCCTACCATATGGCCTTGTAAAACGCTGACATCGTGAATTCAAACATGGCCGGAAGTCTGTGGAAACAGCTCCCAGATCTGGTCGCCCCCTTCTGCCATTGTCCGTCAAGTTGAAGCTGCCATTTTGGAAGTTCGGCGCATTACTATTCGCCAAATAGCCCAAGATGTCAAGATTAGTACAGGGTCTGTGGAAACTATCATTCATGACTATATACATATGCATAAGGGATCTACCAGATGGATCCCCAGGTTTCTCACACCATTCTAGAAGTGTGGACGCGTCGACTTCTCGAGGATGAATTTGGAGATGTGCCAAGAATATGAGTCAAAGTTTTTCAAAAGACTGATTACACAGGATGAAATTTGGGTGCATTACTATGATCCAGAGACCAAAACTCAGTCAATGCAGTGGAAGCACTTGGACTCACCACCTCCAAAGAGGCAAGGGTGCAGCCCTCTTCTGGCAAGTTCATGTCATAGTCTTCGGGGACCAGGACAGAGTAGTAATGACAGATTTCCTGGCAAAGGGTACCACAATTATAGGAGTCTATTCTGCTTCATTTTTGATGAAATCAAGGGAAGCTATCAAAATCAAGAGGCGGGGCAAGATCAACAAGTACCTCGTCCTGCAGGACAACTCTCCGGTTCACAACTCGCATGTCGCCAGATCAGAAGCACGGGCGTGTGGTTATGAAATACTCCCCATCCTCCCTACTATCCTACCATTGCACCCTCTGACTTTCATCTCTTCCCAGCTATGAAATTGTTTTTGAAAGGAAAGTGTTTCCCAGATGATGCAGCCTTGATATCTTAAGTCACGTCGTGATTGGAGGACCAACCTGGGGTGTTCTTCAAAAACGGTCTGCCGAGCTGCAGGAAATGATGGGAGAAAGGCATACATCTGAATGGTTCCTATATAGAGAAAACCTAATAACTGGGCCAAGTTTCGTTGCTCTACTACTATGGGAAGTGGGTCAGAGGCACTACTTATTGCACACCCCTCGTATTGCGAAATCCTGACGCTTATTATATCAGTAGTACAATAACGAACGTACTGTAATCAGTTATCATGAACTCAGGAGAAGTTACCAAATAATTAAGGTCTCTAAAATTGTAATCGTAACAAATATTTTCTCAAAATGAACCCAGGAGAAATGTTCTTCATTAATCGATAAATAATACATGCCCAAACCAATTCTGTCTGATTTAAGGTATAAATCTATAGCCTGGAACGTCGCTAGGTTTAGCAAGTCAAAAGGGAACGTGTTCCTCCACTGACTATACGAGCTCCATGGCACGTAACTCATAGAATTTATTTCTCTCGCAATTAAGCTGTGGATTTAGAATATCGTGTAATCAGCAAAAACACCGTGCAAAGATCTACAGCAAATAAAAAGGATTAGAGCAGTGATGTAAGAAGTCACGCAAATTTCAAGTACCACACCCACAAATGTATCTAGCAATACATTTTTCTTTATTAAATAAGTATGTTACATAAATATTCATTTAAGTATTTTTTTATTGAGAAACTCATTCAAGATGTTTGTGTAAACAGAATAGATTTATAATCGTTAAATATTTTAATAGATCGTTTTCGTTTATTATTTGCTAAAAAAGTTTGTGTATTTGTAAAAGAAAAAATATTACATGAATTTCACTTGATTTAATGTATAAGTATATTTCAATGAAAATCATATTTGAAAAGACGTTTAGTCTATACACGCTAAATTTTCATTGCATTCTACAACAAACAAGACACATAGGAATTTGGAGGAAGAAGGCTACTATCTGAAACATAATTTGCAGAGATACTATATAAGAAGTTGGACAGCAAGATATCTGTTTACATTACACATGAACTTCTGCATGTCAGTACAGTCTAGGAAGCAGGAACCCAGAAGGGAATTCAAACTCTTGCAGTTCTTGGGTAGAAACTATCAAACTAATTGTTGTCTTAACCTGAGGAGATTTGCTGTGTAGTGGCGGGATTTTACTGCTTGTCTGGTTTGTCGGGGATATTTACGTTGACAGGTGTACATGGACTTGTAATTCGTCTGAGAAACTGCCATAAACATACTTGTAAAACAGGCAGAGGGATGCAACATTTCATCAGTGGGACGAAAGCAGAAGCCTAGCTGAGAATTTGTGGACCTATTAGGTCGGCGACTCTCTTTTGAACCCTGTCCCGGTATGAGAGACTAATACAAGATATACCAACCCAAATGTTACAACAATACTCCAGGCGTAAGTAATTTTTAGCACGGCATAATCTCGTTTGCAGATTAGTTCCCGTTAGATCGTCGAAGTAAAGCAAGGTCAGTGCCAGATGAGTGACCAGTTTGGAGAATTCAGTCGATGTATGCATGAGGATGCGGACACTTTCCTGCAACTTGCAAAAACTGAACGCCCTGCTTACCCCTGATTGCGATATCCATGCGACTGTGACCGCTTGTTCATTTCATAATTTATTGGAACACCCTTTTGTACAGGAAGCCGTTAAAATCCGCAAAGGGTTACTGCGGTTTCCATTTTTCCATAGAACGATAGGGAAGCCGACCGTCCTCCCAGCAGTCGAATTAATGAATTCCATGTATCTGTTCAAACTTATGTTCTCTGTTAACGTAATATCTAGGCGTTGAACGAAGTACTTTTGGGTAATGTATCATGCGCTACTATTGGCGGTTGGGAATTGTTTTGAGATATGACCCTTAATGACAACTTCGCGTGTTTTTTTTTATTAAGAAGCACATAATTGTACAAATTAATCGTCTAGTAATACCATATAATCTCATTTTCTCAGCTTATCGTGTCACACACTGTCTAAGCCTTAGCTATATATTGGTCTACTTTTCCTGCTTCATCCAGTGCATGATATACGCATTCAGTGATTAACGTTGTGATATCTGCAATTGAGCAGGGTTGCCTAAATCTAAATCGTATGGTCAGACAGAAGCTAAGGAGGTCGAGTGTTTTTAATACGCTAGACTTAGTCGTAAAAATTAACGAAGTTGATATTATGTTTTGCAGAAATTGCTTAAAATTTATTTCTTTGACGAAAAAAATGACATTTTCTACAAACATTTTATAAGAAATACAAATAAACGGAAAGTTTTGCTTTTTCTGTTTTTTGTTTGTTTTTCTGTTGATGTGCCTACATTTAAAATTTTACTTAACTTTTTCTTTCACATAGCGCTGTTAGTATTTCATAGGCAACGCTTGGATTTATCCGGCTGTTGAGGTGATGCGCCGGTGAAAACCAAGCCGAATGCCGAGAAAATAATTACACGACGCTTAAAATTTAAATCTTTGTGGATTATTTCTTACAGTTCTTTGGAAAATAATTTTTTAAAATGAAGCGGCGCTTATCCACTTATGTTACCGTGCTATTTTATAAAACAGTGGTTTCACGTTAAATTCAAGTTTTACAATATCTTTTTGTTTATTTAATTGTAAGGTGAAAGTACAGCAAACCCAGTCGATTTCTAATATCTAGCTCCCGAAAAAGGGTACTCTGGATAGGAACAAAAATAATTGCCCCAGTTTCGAAAGATTTTCCTCTAGTGATCGATGAAAAAACAGTGGAGTGTAGTTCACCCTGTGTTTCCCTCCCCCTCTCTCGTCTTCTCTTAATATCTCTCTTTGTCCATCTCTCCCTCTCTCGATATATCTTTCTCACTATATCACCCTCTCCATCTCTCTTTGAGCCCCTTTCTCTCTCTAACTCACTCTATCTTTCTACCCTTTTCCCTCTTTTCCTCTGCCTCGCTCCTTCTCTGTTTCTAACTCCCCCTCTCTCTGTCTATCCCTCAATCCCTCTGCCTCTCTCTATCTCCTTCTCTTTCTCTATTTCCCACTCCCTTCCTCTTTTCAATCTCTATATCTTCTCTATGTTTAATCTAAATTAATTACACTGAGTAATATGGATAAATCCTATTTTAGTCACCTAATTTACTTATTGTGAGAATAGAAGTTATTTGTTTTTTTTATTTTTTATGCTACCGTGAACAACCGCAGGAGTAACTGGTAAAACCTTTCTAATTAAATTGAGTCTGGCAGCCATTTTTTGAGAAAATGACAAAATGACATAGCCATAGCCTTTGCTGCATGGGGATACCTGCTACCTTGCTACCAAATAGAAGAACTTCTTTGAAACTACTACTAACATTCATTTTTTTTAAATCTCATGTTCAACATGTCCAAAACATTCAGTATGGGAAAAATATTGCAGAAATGCAATCTAAATGGGCATTGGCACGCAAACATCACTTGAGACCTTTGGTCGATCCTTGCGGGATTTGTATGGCAATATTAGACAATTTAGGCATGCAGGATATTTCATACAAATGTTACCTGTAATTCCTCAATCAACACCAGCAGATATGGTTGCTTCGGATATTTTACTTTTTGGTGCCATGTGAAGACATTAAACGGTACTTAAAATATGTGTGTCCAGTTGCAGACTGCGCGATACGCGCAGATACTTTTGCATCACTTGTGGAAAATTGGGTGCGGGGAAATTGGCGCTGGAAGTTGGGTGTGGGAAATGGGGTGCGGGAAATTTCCGGCTGATCCGAGTTAGGGCGCAGTTCTTGGACTCTTAACTTCTGTAATTTTATTACATCAAAAGAAGGGTTGGTAAAAAAGGTTTTCCAGATATTAAAATAAATTATCCGAATTCTACTATACTGAGTGAACGTGAACGAGCTATTCATGTAGCTCAATACAAAGATGTCCACGAACTTAACACTATTATTCAACGTAAGATTCCAAGTGAGGTAGTTACATACACACCCATCAACACTGTTGTGGAAGCAGATACGTGGTTAATTATCAAACAGCTAGATTTGCTAGGGACATCACCGCAAGTACTGCAACTAAAAATTGGGGTAATAATTACAATGTTGAAAATATAAACCAACCCAAGCTTTTCAATGGCACATGGCTTGCAGTAAAAAAAAATTAACAAACAATATCATAGCAACAGCAATCTTAACAGGACCTTTCACATATGGATATATCTTCATTCCACGCATGCCTATTATTCCAGCGGATAAACCATTACACTTTAGGAAATTGCTCAAAACAAACTCTTTACAGTTGTGTGGCTTACAGATACACACTGACTGTATTTTAACATGGACAATTTATGTTATTTGTTCAAGAGATACAAACACAGAACATCACTATATCAGCTACGAAAATTGAACAACAGATACCGTGTACCCATACGAAGTGGGGAAATAAACCTATAACAAACATACATTTTCTCTTTTGGGAACTGGAGGTTTCCATTGCGTCAATTTGAGCCACAGCACAACGCGTGGCAGGGTACAGCAAGTATATATATATATATATATATATATATATATATATATATATATATATATATATATATATATATATATATATATACAAAAGTGTAGGCGCCAACATGAATCAAGTGATGGTTGCATAGTTCCAACGAGAGAAAAATGTATATTTAAAAGTGTGTAGCCATCAACAATTGTGGGGTTTTCAGTCTTTTATCATATTTTTATTTTAAAATATTTTATAACGCGTTTAAAGCTTTGTTTCGCTCTCTTCAGATATTTTCGTAAAAACGTTTTTTTTTCAAAATGAGAGTTTGAAATGTCATTTTTAAATCTGATGTTACTAAATGTGTTTTCTCAAAGTTATGTGGTATCAGATATTCTGTCCCCAACAGTAAGTGTTGGTAGTGTCCAGTCAGAGTTAAGTTCAAAGAGGGGGGTTTTGGTCCATTTGGTGTTTTTATGTTTTTTATGACTTTCTTTTTTGATATATAGCACACACTTAAACAATCACACACATACAAATACATACATGTACATATACATAAACACACGCATACGCACGCAGGTATATGCACACGCATATACACAGAAATATATGTAGGATCACATATATATATATATATATATATACATACCCACCTATACACTCATACACGTATTCACACACATCCACCCACTAACATATCACACACATATTGGTTAAATTTCCCCCCAATCAAACACGCATGGATACATCTACTTAATCATTCAAACATAAGTAAACGCACACACACAAATAAGATGGAGAATAGGTAGGAGCTGATATATACACACACACGCACACAATCACGCACATACATATACATGCACACACACACATATATATATATATATATATACATACATGTATGCGCATACACACTCACATACATACGCACACGTATGCAGGCACACACATATACATACACAGACACGCATATATGTATAGACATATATAGACATACGCAGGGGCTCACACATATGCATACATTCATATACACGCATACACATACGAATACATTTACCCACCCATATATATATATATATATATACACCCACACATATATACAGATGCGTATATATTCACCCACCCATATATATATATATGGACACACGCACTCACCATCACACACAAATACATATTCATACACCCATACCGCACATATGTATTGGTTGAAGTTTTCTTTCTTTCCTAATCCAAGCACATATGCATACATGTATTCAGTCACCCAAACATAAGTGCACGTAAACACACTAACAAGATGGAGGCTAGTTTACAGATGATATATATATATATATATATATATACACGCACACACAATCACACATATGCACGCATACATACACATATATACACGCAATCACAGACATACACGCATACATGCACATACATACACATATATACATACACACATATGTGTGTACATACACATACACACGTATAATTTCTAATTCTTGGTTTAGTTTAGGCAAATGCTATTATACTGGATATGGATATTCGCGCCCGTGAAAGTGTGCGCGTGATTTATTGTGTGTGTTTTGTTTCGTGTGTAAAGGTTAACATTTATCTAAGTATGCATGCGTGTAAGTGTATTTTGTGTTTTGCCTATTTATGTGTATTATTATTGAGAGATGTTCAAAGCGGGGTTGAACTTTGCTATGAAGTTTTTTTCTTGTGTTAGTAAGTAGAAGTAGTTGTCAGTTTGGAAGATGGGCATTATCTCGAATTTTGCTCCACTGCATGCGTGTATATGCTGTGATACATGCAGGTGTCTATTTTCCGCGATTTTGATGTTGGATCGGTGTAGAACTACGCTATTACTAAGGGTTTTTTTTGTGCCTATGTAGGATCTATCGCATGCTGCACATTTTATTGCATAGACTACGTTTTTTGAGGTGCAATCTAGGTGTCTTTGTACTTTGAATGTTTGTATGCGCAAATATGTATATATATATATGTGATTGTATGCATGCATATGTATGTGTGTGATTGTGTGTGTGAGTGTGTATATATCACCTCTTACCTATTCTCCATATTATTTGTGTGTGGGTGAGTGAACTTGTGTTTGAAAGATTAAGCACATATATGCATGTGTGTTTTGATTAGGAAATCATTAATGAGTTTACACGTTTTTAAAAATATTTAAGGCACGAGTAAATAAAAAAAAACATGAAACTTTAAGAAAGAGCTTACAATACTATTTAGCAACACCAGTCAGAAAAGAAAAAGTCTTTAAAGCAGTATTAGCGAAACTATGGAAGAAGATATAAATAACTGTTGATTTCAGTGTGTCAAGTTATTTACGAGGTTGAGAAAAACACAATATACGCATATCTTGTGTATTGAAATAATTTTCAAACATTAAGTGGACTAGGAAAAATTCTAAATGCAACAACATTGCAAATTTGGCGTGGACATAATTAGTAGGGAATACGCGATCATTTTTATGAATGACTAGTAAAAGACATTGGCCCACAGAATTAGTCAAATTTGTAATTTTATCAACAGTTATCCCCCACGATACTTCTTGGAGAGCATGCCACAACTTATCTTTGTTCTTAAATTGGCATCCACTTGCATAGCGGCGTCGCTTCATGATACTCCAAAATAAAATAATGGATCTTCTGAACGTCAACATTTGCCTCTTCAGCTATGGTTCAAATGCTCCTTTAGAGAAGCTACATAAGCATTTGACGTCATTTTTACGTTTTCTGAGACTCTCCTTGTTCCAACTGAAGTACCTCCGATAATCCCACCCCAAATCATTATCCCCCTACCACCTTGTTGGCGCCTTAAACGCTGATGCCGATGTCGTCCATCTAGTACTCATCATTGCTCCGGGTATCTAGGCCATCAAGAGGGACACGCACTTCATCTGTGAACAAAACCTTGTAAAAATCCGTTTTCATGTTGTCTTCTGCCCATTTCAATCGGTTTTGTATGTGATGTTTCTTTTAATGGACGCCTTGTCATAGGCTTAACAGAATTTGCTACTTCAATCCGAAGGCGACATTGAGTACATTTTGAGACATTCTTCACTCCGGCTTGGTCAAACACTTCTCGACCTGTCTGCCCAAGGTTCTTAACTTCGTTTAATTTGGAGTAGAGGACGGCGTTAAATACCTCTAGATTTACCTTTTTCGGCTCTCTTACGTACCTTTGCAGTTTCCTTGACAAAGTTCTTCACAGTTTGATGGTACCTTCCTATCATTTCCGATATCCTGAGAGTAGTTTACGGTTCGCTAGCTGTCATTTTATAGTAATCTTTTCAGAATTGCTCAAACAACTTTAACGACCCATTTTATTGACGAAACAACCTGCATTGTTAATAATTTGACACACCGAAAACACCGTGGATTCACAATTACGATGGCTAGTTGTTTACCTTCCACGGAAAAGTACGAAAATTTCACAGCACGCTCAGCTCAGCATTGCCAATAATGCATTCAAATAATTATAAGTTTATTTTCATCTGCGATAGGATCTGTCATCGCAAATGCAAATAGAGTTTTTAAAAAATTATGGTCAAGTAATCTATTGATATCTTGTATGTATAAAATAATAAATCATATATATAATAAAATAATATATATATATATATATATATATATACTTGCAACAGTACCCGTCGTTGACTGGGTTCAAAAACAGCCTACAGAAAATGAACTCTGATTTATGAAAGTATGATAGGTTATGAAAAGGATGGGTTG
The DNA here is from genome assembly GCF_053919585.1 of Euprymna scolopes. Classification (NCBI taxonomy): domain Eukaryota; kingdom Metazoa; phylum Mollusca; class Cephalopoda; order Sepiida; family Sepiolidae; genus Euprymna; species Euprymna scolopes. The sequence continues at coordinate 10,462,226 of NC_136489.1, forward strand.
TAAAGAAATAATTTCGAATTTGGGGTATCAAAACCAAAGCAAAATATGATGAAAGTAAAAATAAAATAGATAAGCCCCATAATTTATTATACCATACGTGTTCACACAGAAACACTTATCACAATATTCTGTGGATCTATATTAAAAAAAACTTGTTAAACTTTGTGACATATTTACATTCTATGGAGGTCAGGCGCGAACGAACACCCCATGATTTTATTATACCATATTTCTTCAAACTGAAACATATTTATCAAAGTATACTTCCGCAGATAGATATGAAAAGTCTTTATTAAAGTGTGTGCCTATTTCCATTCTATGGAGGCCAGGCGCGAACGCAGACGCCACAGTTTTATTATACCATCCCTATTTAAGTTAAAACATACTTATCAAAGTATTCTCATGTACATCTCTATCAAAAACACCTGTAAATGTTTTTTTTTTTTTTTAAATTTGTTATTTCCATACTTTGTAGACCAAGCGCGCACGCAGACCATATATGGCAACTGGGCAATACATATTACCCTCATCATTCATCAAGTGGATAAAACGTGACAATTTGTGTAGCTTAATTCTCATATATAGTTTTGTAGCTTACTACAGATTCATATATATCTAGAGCGAGAGCTAATTTACTATATATATATATATATATATATATATATATATATATATATATATATATAAGAGAGAGAGAGTGTGTGTGAGAGAGACGGAGAGCGAAGGAAACAGAGAGATAAAAAAAGTGACAAGGGACTGGATTTTTTATCACACAAAAAAGAAATGGGTATTTCATTCGAATTGATCACGTTTTCAATAAACCGAAGGTTTAACGTCTGAAAAGAACCATTTTCGCTGTACCAATACATCGTTGAAATGGGCTAGCATTAATTAACAGTCCAACTGACAACTTAACAACACGTAATTAAGATACGCGTTCCAGAAAAGCTCTAAGGACGGAAAAGGAAATTACTTTTCCTCTAGAGCCGCTATACACTTTTGTATGTGTCTCGAAAGGTGAACTAATAAAGTTTAACGCTATTACAATGTTGATGCTATGAAACTGTGTGACGACATATGCACTCCTTGTTTTGTTCAGGGCGCTAAAAAAGATGGCATGACCATATGCGCTCCTTAAAGTATCTTCATTCAAGAGGTTGCACAAGTGTATCCGGTGTAGGAAATAAATGTTTTTCTCTTCAGTGTGCGATGCCTTTTTTCTTGGTGCATGAGATTTTTTAGGCTGCACAGATATTTATATCAAAATCTACGACAGTACTATATATGCAAACTGTCATATCATTAAACTTCCTTTCGTTCTACTGTGCACTTCATATACTAACAGCTCTTTAGGAAGAATTCTGCTCATTACATAAATACACATGCACAATTGGATGAAAGCAAGATAAAGGATGAGTCCTTTTGCCGCCCGATATTCATGGGGATTGCAACCTGCACAAGGAAAGAATAGCCTGATTGCGCCAATACACTTTTGGTCTTTAGTGTACATAAATAGACTTGCATTGCGTAATAATCATCTATTTTATACTGGACTGAATTAATGTCGACTTACGACGGAGACAGAAACGTAATATATCGTAAACTAGTAGATACTATTAAACAATTTTTAATCAATTATTATTTTTCATTTTCACTAACAAATATATGCTTAACAAGACAAAAAACACTAGAATCCATGAGTGAATGCTTTGTGTCAAGTATATGGTAAAAAATTCACTGTGTAATGCATTTTGGATATATACATAATTTAATGTATTATGTGGGTGGTTTAACAAGAATTGAACTTAAAAACGAGAATGATATCGTGAGCATAAAACTACTGGTCGATATTGCGCTTCCTTTACTAGCAGTCAATGGAAAAAATTCGTTCATTGAATTTCTATTTATATGTGCATGCATAGTGAAAGAATAGCTTACATATAGAAGTTGTAGCTTTACGAGTTCTTGCTGTAAATGTTTTACAGTTTACAACACGTCAACTGATCAATTTTCATAAATATAAAGATAAAGTAGGGGAGAACTAGCAACGCATATTCTGAAAAAAAGTCTTTAGCGAAAAGATGTTTTCTTTCTACTTCCAGAGACGTGACACAAGGTCGTAACACTTGCCTGAGCATCTCCATAAGGGTCTTTAACGTTATTATCAGAAAAAATAAATATTAACACTTAGACTGAGAAGACAGTTCGTTATGTAAATGGAATATGCACTGGACCATAGTTTTGACCGATCGAGAGAAAACTATCTTATGAAATTACAGATTTCTTATGTCTTCTATTGGTGAGAATGATTATTGCGACTTATTTAGATTTTAAATTAAGCTGTTGTTTGGAAGGCATGCGGATTCCCCAAGATAAAACAATAGTGTATGATGGATTGTCTGTTGTCTTTTAGTTATTCCGAAAGAAATATTTCATAGACGTACACAAAACGGTAAAGAATAGAAATGATAAAATATGCAAAGAAATTAAATATTACATGAAAGTAAAAATGAAAATAAATGACCCAATGTTGTATATGTTAAAACTACAAAAAATAATTTTCTACGTCATATTATGTAACCTCAAATTTCTACATTCGATATACATATTTGAAATCATGATTTGATTTGTCCAGCATTTTTGTTTCTTGCTACATGCTACTAGCTATAATATATTTTAAGAAGAAATTGTTCTGCAGAAATAACTAAACTTATTGGATATTTTCGTCGGTAAAATACTTTTATATACTAAGAAATATTTGATAAAGCCATCACTCAATTTGCTACACTTTAATTCCTGTCAAACATTATATATAGCCATCGAACCGAATGTGTAAAGAAAACAGGTTTATAAAGCAAGCAACCTGCATATTGAGTCAAGCATCAAGATGCCTGTTCTTATTGAAGTTAAAACAGGAAGGGAATGTTAACGACAAACACTCTTAAAATACAATTATAGTTTCAGGAAATTTGGTATCTAGGAAGCTTAAAAGTGTTAGATGTTTTTGGCATTCGGGTCAATTGGTATTATGTCGTATTATTGCTGTGTTACAACTGTAGTAATTTCATCCTATCCAAAATATAGAGATTCAATGTTGCGGCGACGTGACATCGACTCGAGTTTGGAGAACATTTCAGTCAGAAATTATTATTATTATTATTATTATTATTATTATTATTATTATTATTATCATTATCATTATCATTATCATTATCATTATCATCATCATTATCATCATCATCATCATATTTATTTATTTATTTATTTATTTATTTATTTATATATATATATATATTTTTTTTTTTTCCTCGATCGAAAATTTCGCGCACATTATAAATTTATATATCTCATCTTCGCTAATGATACAGTACTAAATGACATTCTAAACGAGATCCGAGAAAACCGGTTGGCCTCAGCATACATCTCGGGAAGAGCAACGTTATGTAAAACCAGCACGCTTCCAGGTCGCCAATATTTTTTTATAGAAAGACCATTGCGGAAGTTGAAGGGTACATCTACTTGGGAAAGCAAAGCACGAAAGATGGATATCTCCTCCCTGAGACAAAGAGTACGCTAGCAGCTCTTCAATGGATATGTAAGCCGAGCTATACTTTTTGTTCGGGTCTATTAGTTTATAATCGATTTATACATCACGTCAAATAGAAAATTCAACTCTTCCCCTTACATAAGCTAACATTACAATACCAACCGCGTCAGCAATACACATATCAAGAATTGCAACCGAAACCCCATACCATTCCCTCCTCCTCTTCAGCGTCGACCCATAATGTGAACCCTTACCTCCGTTTCCCTCTTTTCCCTTTTCTCTCTTTTCTTTACTCTCCCTCCCTCTATATTTGACACTAGTTTTTGGGTTTTTTTTTATGTGTTATATACTTGTTGTTTCATTTATTGTTTTGTCCCATGGATTTATTTACACTCCTTGCGCGTTGCTACATTTACTTTAAATTATTTTTTATTGTTTTATATCATGCGACTTTTTATCTGACCAAAACTTCTATGAATTATCTCTAAAATGCATAAAGATCTGAACATTTCAGAACGCAAAAACCCATGATAAAGACTCTCGTTATATTTAACTAGTTGAATTAAACACGCTCATAATTGTGTAGAAGTTCATTTATGTTGCTGTAAAAAAATCTATCTATCCATATCTCCCTCTATCTATCTATCTCTCTCTCTCTATATATATATATATATATATATATATATATATATAAATATATATATGTGTGTGTGTGTGTGTGAGTGTGTGTGTATATTTGTGGATATATGATTATTTCTATGATTTCGTACTTCTACATATATATATATATATTATATATATACATTTATGAAGCTATTATATTCTTATGTGAATTCACTTCTATATATATGGAGAGCTATGTAATTATAGAGGATATAAAAAGCAAATGACAAACGTCTATATTCCAAATTTCATGATGTTGACCATCTTACAATGTATTTCTTCAATTATGATTACAGTAAAAATGTCTCACAGTAACTGTTTCGTATCGCAAAATTATGCATTTAATTATTAAATCAATCTAGTTTTCCATGAACGCATCATAAAAATAGCAATATACCAAAAGAAAATAGAATGAATTTTGCTATGATTACAAACTTCAAAGATTGGTCGACCTGTTATTTTATCTTTTATTACGCTATATATATATATATATATATATATATATATATATATATATATATATATATATATATATATACGGTTTAAGCCGAAATTATTGGCAACCTTTTAATTTTTGCGTTTTTTGGAGGAAAAAAAAAACATTTTTACACTAATTATTTTTAGTAAAGTGTTGATGAACATTTATATCGACCATCTACAGACACCCTGAAACACTTTTAGTTTATTATATAATATTCAAAATAAATAACAAAAAACAAATTAATTCAAATTTATTGGCACCCTTTATCAATGGCAACTTGCAAAGCCTTTGTTTTTAATAAGAGCTTCCAGACGTTTTCTATACGACATTACTAAATTCCTACATTAACAGGAAAATTAAACCAGTCATCTTTGGCGATATCTTCTAATTCCCCCGGTTCATCGGCGTCCTTCTTTTCACGTTCGCTTTCTTCACAGCCCATAAGTTTTCCATTGGATTCAAGTCCGGACTTTCACTTGGCCACTTCAGGACGTTATTTCATTTGTAAAAGCCATTTCTTCACCGACTTCGCCGTATGTTTTAGATCATAGTCCTGTTGGAAGACCCAGTTGGTACCAAGACTAAGGGCTTCTGCAGAAGGTGTCATGTTTTCAGTCAATATTTTAATGTATTGATCTTGCCTCATCCATCCACAGTGACAGGTTTTCCAGTGCCATTGGCCGAAAAGCAACCCCAACACATAGGTATCCTTCACCATACTTTACGAAAGGGACTGTATTCTATGGGTTGAAGGTTTCTCCTTTCTTCTGCCACACAAACGACACATCTCTGCTGCAAAAACGTTCAATTTTAGTCTAATTTGACCATAAAACTGAACCCAATAAAGTGGAATCCTTGCCAATAAACTCCGGTGCAAACTCTAAGCGGGCTGTAATATGGGTCTTGGAAAGAAAAGGAGTCTTCCTTGGTCGGTACCCCTGAATCCCGTGTAACTTCAGTGCTTTCTTCAATATCGAAGCAGAAATTTTAATATCTTGATCGCTCAATTCTTCGACTGCTTTTGTAGCTTTTCAGTAGTTTTCGGGTCCTTTTCCACTTCTCCAATGACTTGTACAGTTTCGGGAGAAAGTTTCTTGTAAAGCCTTTACCCGTCAAGTTTTGGATCGTATTGAAAACACCATACTTCTTGATAATATTTCTCACTGTTGACACAAGAACTTCAAAAAGCTTAGAAATAGATTTATATCCACTAACTTTCATGTGTGCATCCACTATTTTATGTCTGACATCGAAAGTGTGTTTCTTAATTTTAGCATTCTTTGCAGCCTGGTGTTATTGACAAAATGAAGAATTGACTAATACACGTTATTTATAGAAGGTGTTATTATGCAATACCCAAATCATAATAAATAAGTATTATTTTGCATAAAATCTTGTGACTTCTATGATAAAAATCATCGGTGCCAATAAATTTGAATTCGTCTGTCGTTTGTTATCGTTAATAATATTTATTTTTAATATTCTATAATAAATTAAAAGTGTGTCAGATCTGTAGATCGTCCATATAAATGTTCGTCAACACTTTACTAAAAATAATCAATGAAAAAATGTGTCCTTCTCCAAAAAAAGGCAAAAATTAAAAGGGTGCCAATAATTGCGGCTTAAACTATATATATATATATATATATATAATGTGTGTGTATGTGTGTGTGTGTTCGTGTCTATATAGTAAGAATGTTTTAATTGTCATTAGGCCATTTATATATATATATATATATATATATAAGCATTTTCTTTTAAGCATGTTTCAATAAATAATATATAATACATTAATACATAGAGAGAAATAGCGTGAGAGCATATAGGTAAGTAATGCGATAAATATATTTCCTTAAAATAAATGACAAATGCAGTATTTCTTCACTGACAACAAATTAACACATGAATAAATAAGTATATAAATCAATAATAATGTACTCGCATGGACATTTATATTCGTCTTCGCTTCTGAATGCGAGACTGGTTCGCATGGAGAGAAAGTATAGCTTCCCATATCAACGATGGAATTCAATTGCTCTATTCTTACGCGAAAACGAGTTGGAAGGACGCACACACACACACATACACACACATACATACATACACACACACACACACACACACACATATATATATATATATATATGTTTGTGGGCATATATTTTTAAACTGCAACCCAAGCCATTATTCTGTATAAAGTTACGAGCAGGACTGACCTGAACCTGAGACCAAACACGTTTATCTTTTTGCAAGAATGTCATGAGGCTGATGTGCGTCCTTTCAGTGCTGGGTTCACTATCCAAAAAGAAAAATATAGCTATGAAAATGTAGACAACACCCCAATAGTTTCCGCGAAATTAGATCCATTTTTTGCTCAACCAAACACAAATGATAGCAATGTTCAACTGGCTTTGATAACAAATCTATGCCTATCCATTTTAGCCTGCTTGCTACGGAAAATTGGAGAGATGCTGTCAACCTTGTATTTGTATATGTCAGACTCAGATAATAATAACAGTTAATGTTAAAGAGAAAAATCATAAGTTTAATCAGTTAAGACAATAATAATCATGTCCGAATGAGTAAAAGAAAATATCGAATCAATTTTATAGTATTTCTGGTTAATAAGATGAATTGGCGTCAGAAAATCGTGGAAATTATAAAAAAAAAAATAATGATGAGATTACATCAGAGTTATTTCTGTAAAAATATGTGGAGAGGTAACTGTACTATTTGTGAGTTCTAGATGAGATAGAGGCGTATGTGTAATTTAATTGGACTTACCTTTTTATCTATGAAACCGTTTTCTCACGAACGAATTGTTGATAGTCACATTTTTCTATAAATGCTATACTGATACGCTTTCAATTGGGTGGTCTGGTCTCTTTTACTTATGTACATGTCATGCAACATCGAGTAGAAACATATAATTGTCTGTTTTCTATTTATCGTTCTTTATTGTCTATGTTTTTAGCAGAGTAAACCACCAATTAAATCGTGGGAACTAATAAGTTGAACGTGTGTGTAAGTACAGAAAGTGTCAAAGAGAAATGTTATGACATGTATCAAACTTGTGTGACCGATCAAGTTGCACAGGAAAGTATTGAAATGTGGATTGGGATCACTCGTTAGGTGTTTAGGTTGGAATAATCTTATATAGTTTAATGAGTTGGTTTGGTGACGCTGAAGAATCAAGATGGGCGACGGTTTTCAAATGGCTGCAGAGAAACCACAGACTAAGATTCACTTTAGTTCTGCTATAAGATGCCTGGGACTGCATAAAGAATAAAAAAATATACACCGTCTTGTGTCTGTCTTGTAGCGTTTCCTTTAAACAAAACTCAGCTTTCTAAAACGTTGGCAAATCCACCAGCAGAAGAAAGGTATGTCAACAGGTTACGTGTATTATGTATTCTGACACACACGCACACACAAAGACTAGACGAGCCAAGGACCGTTACAATAGACAGTAAATACACGAGGACAACAGCACGTAAAATACACAATAAGATAACACATACATTACATTAAAATATAATATTTCCAGCTTCATTTGGTCCAGCTCGTGTAATTCGTTAGTCTTGTTGTCTACACCAGTTCGCTTTTTGATACTGCATTATAATACATAATCTTTATTTCAAGAACTGCAAACGTATGAAAAGTTTCATATCAGTTTTACACAGCTTTTAGAATAGCATACTATTAGTTTTTGTATCCTTTTATACTAATTTCTATATGCTCGAAAAAGCTTTAAATTCATCCAACCTCGTTATATATTCAAAAGATAAAATGTTTTTTAAAAGTTCAAAGGAGTTTCCTCTTTAGTGTTTCTAAAATGAAATGGAATTTCCACAAAAATATTCACTCTCAAAACATAACACTTGTTGAAAAAATGCCATGCTATATTTTCTCTATAGCCTAGAACATGATCGACTCCAAATCTAACGTCAGCAAATAATTATGTTTCTGATTTTATTGATTAGTGGTTGTAGTCGAAATCGTACGTAACATCAGTCGAAAACTTACTAGAATACATCGAAGATTGGGAAATAGTCGGGAAATTAATATAATATAATAAGTAATTGTAATAAACCGTCATCATTACCAAAAAATATTTAAAACATTTTTTTAAAATTACATTTTCACCCCAAACAAGGCACATTGCCACTTTGATAAGGGGAGCTAATATCAAGGATATAAGCTACAGAGGTTCTATGTAGAGAGTTGGGCAGCAAGATGGTGGCTAACGTTACACGTGAAATTCTGTATGTCAGTACAGTTGGGGAAGCAGGAATCCGAAAGGGAATTCCAAAGTCTAGCGGTTCTGGAGAAGGTTCTCCTACATCTAGGGATTTATACTGAGAAGGGGTGGGATTTAGCTGCTTGTTAGGTTTAGCGGGGGTATTTACATCAAGCGAGTACAAGTTCTTGCAGTTCATCGGAGCATTCACCATTAAAGTACTTGTAGAAGCAGCAGAGGGATGAAATATTTCGTCGATGGGGCAGAGGCTGAAGCTTAGATGACAGTTCGGGACCTATCAGATTGGCCACTCTCTTTTGAACATAGTCTAGGAGTTAGAGACTAGTAGCAAATACACCAGCCCAATTATGACAACAATACTCCATACATGGGGGAATAGTGGCCTTATAGAGGTATAAGGAATTTTCGGGCGTTAGTAGCTTTCTGGCACGGTAGAGAGAATCAACATTCTTCGCAGCAGCCCTGTTAATACTCTCAATGTAATTTTTCCAACTCATGTTTCCTGTGAACTTTAGGCCGAGGAGTTTAAAAGATGTATTTTCAGATAAAGAGTCTTTGGGCATTGCTATTGGTAGTAGAGGAGCTTTCTTGTAGTTATTGAAGGAAACAAATTTAGTTGTGGATGCATTGAAGGTGACCACCCATTATTGTTTCTCCTCCATTACAGATCATAGGGCATCCTGCCATTTCTTTAGATATGTTTTCATTTGTTTTCCTGTCGTGTCTGTTATAGAGCGTGGTGTCATCAGCATATATACTCATCTAACAGACAATATTTTTAGGGAGGTCATTTATAAATATTAGGAATAATAGAGGTTCAAGGATAGACCCTTGAGGCACTCCCGCATTTATATAATATTTTTAGATATATGACTGTCGAGGACAACCTGATTTTTTTTTCTTATCTAAGAAGGATTTAATTATGTTAAGCATTCTTCCAGTGATATCGTATGATCTGATTTTCTTGAGGATACCTTCATGCCATACCCTGTCAAAAGCCTTAAATATATATAGAGTTACCGTTCCACCCTTCCCTGATTTGTCCAATGAATGGTATATACGTTCAAGAATTACACTTAGGATGTTTGCTGTGGAACGGGCTTGCCTAAATATATATTGTTGGTTGGTCAGAAGTTTAGCATCTGTAAGGTGATGGACTAGAGCTTGGTTATTATGGACTCAAATATTTAGGCGAAAAGTGGGAGGAGGCTAATGGGACGATAATTTACTGAGTCAGTACTTTCGACAGAATTCCTGAAGACTGGGACCGCAGAAGCAGTTTTCCATCAGGCAGGAAAGCAAGATTCATTAAGGCATTTGTTGTAAAGTTCTGAGAGAACTGGAGCTACTTCGACGGAGCATTTTTTTAATAGCACAGTCGGGAAGAGGTCAGGTCCACATGCATTTGATGCATCTTGAACACGTTCTCTACAATCAATCCTACAGTGTATGTTGCTGTCGTGCTTAGGCAAAAGGAACCCCCCGCAGTCTTCATTTCCTTTGAGTAGGAATTGATTTGTCGCTACTCGCCTCGTGTGCCTCTTTTAGTAAATATTGACGGGCCTACTCGGACAGTTTTATGGGCAGAATGGTCTAGTTTTTAAACATAACTCTCTAATATGAGAGGTAAGTACGATAACTTATTAAATGTTTCCCATACAATCTTCAAAAATATTTCCCATTCGATAGGCAGTTTATAAATGTCATTAACTTTTATACTACATTTTTTGGTGCTTTAACAAATGAAAATACTTGTCTATAAACAAAAGCGTTGATTATATATGCAATAATTTATTTTTACATGGGCACATTTACAATTCATAAAGGAATATGTTTTTATTTATAAAATTAGGTTCTCTTACAATACGTCTGTAAGCATAATTACATTTGCTAATCTATAAATTTAATGAGGAAATATATCAGCAGTAAAACTATCGTTCTAAACTGTCATTTGTTATAAAATGATTAAAATTAGATAAAGTAGATATGGTATACATATATACGTATATAATATATAGTCGCCGTCATCCAACTGAAGTTTCTGCAGACCTCGAATATGATGTTATATTTCTTGGTTGTAATCCAAGCCTGAATTAGCGAATTACTTTATTGTTTAGTCCTGCATTCTTTCAAAATGCTATTCACAAAAAATACATGAGCATTCGCCCGTAAACAACTACAACAGATGTGTGACGTTATTGGTAAGGACTGACAACATGCATGTACCGTGATCGAATTACGTTCGTTCCACAGAAACACTGTGATGTAGAGATGTTAACAACATCCATATAGTCTTTCCTGATAGTACAGGATGTGTTTATAGAAAAAAAATTCTTACTGGAGAGATATTTGTGAAACGAAGACCAATCATGATACGAAATTAATTAATAATAACAATGATGAAATTTTAATAGGAATTCATATATGTATTTATTAAATATAAATATATAACAATAGAAAAATGCGAGCATGCAACGTAATATGGTTAAGAAATAACATGGAAAAGTAAAAGACTAGTTTGTAAAACTGGAAAATCAGAGGACATGATATTCTAGCAAAAATATAATAAATTTATAACTTAAATATTGTAGAATTAAGAATTGATTATATAATATTAAATTGAATTTAAAAATACATATGTTACAACTGTTTAAGTTATATATATATATATATATATATATATATATATACATATATATATGTGTGTGTGTGTGTGTGTGTGTGTATTAGTAGAATTAAATGTCCTTTTATTTTCCAGTTATAACAACTTTTCCTCCTCGCGTTTTTCTATTGTAATCCATGATTTTTCCAGGCTTCCGATAAATTCACATGTTCTTTGTTTAATTACAGTATTATTTCTGCCTACATAAACATAACACACACATATGTAATAACAATGCACGGCACACGTTTGCTTCAAGAAAATCCACTCAATTATTTCCCTGTTAATGACTAAAACTGCCACTTAACCATACATTCAAACACGGTAGTTTTTGAATGATTAAATTAACTGATTCTTGTTATAATATGAATAGAGGGAATTTGCCAGTCATGAGGTGTAATGAATTATCTCGATAAAATGTGGTAGAATAAGAAAAATATTTAATGTTTTCAGAGCATTCATCCAATCCATTACAAATTGTACGGATTAGACATTGTTGTAAATGTTTTTCAATATATAAGAAACGGTTAATTTATGGATTACTTTATAAACTATACGTCTCGAGTTGAGAGTAATTAGTTGTGATATCGCTTGAAAATAGTTAATCTTGATGCAAAGCTGGTGGTAAATAAACTGACATAAACTGGTGTTGTTCCGTTGATCTCGGGCTCGCAGTTAAGACGATGGATTCTCATCGTCAGCATTGGTGGGGATAATAAATTACGTTAAATAACAAACACATAAGTTATGATATCAAAATTATATAGAAAGTCATGAGTATAGGCTAAACTGATTCTCCCTATAATCACAGCTAAGACGCACTCGCTAGTCACATTGTTTCTTACAATACCTACCTTATCCAGCCATCCCATAATACATATTTTGAATTATAAATCAATTGACCAATATCTAATAAAGTATAAATGCTCACTTCGAATTCTAGGCTAACTATCAATACTAGCATTCCGAAACCAATTAAAAATACACAAACATGTAATTTCGCTACTATGTTTACATTCTTCAACACTTGATGAAGATATTTCAACGGATGATGGAAGTACTCATAGTGGTGATTTTAACACTAAAACCATAAACAGAAAACCGAACACCATAAAGAAGTATAATACATCGGGAGATTTTCGTTATTATGGAAATGTTTGCGGATATCATCATACACACACACACACTCACACACACACACACACACATATATATATATATATATATATATATATATATATATATATATATATGTGTGTGTGTGTGTGTGTGTGTGTGTAACACATTAAAAATATTTTTTTTTCTAAAGACATTAGTTGACCCGAATCAAACTGGCAAAATACCTCCTTTGAATCTTTGAAGCTTATTTATTTAGTAGTTTTCCCTTTATGTATTGTATATATCGTCATTACGACATTTAATCTTTTGTATATGCATCATAATTATATATATATATATATGTTTAAAAAATAAAACTCATATGTGCTCTACAATAGTATTGAGCACTTTCTTCAGGTTTTTATTAATTACCATTATACTATATATATATATATATATATATATATATATATATATATATATATATATATTGGGACATTTGAAGGCACTGTTCTTTAGCTCTGTGGGTAGATGGTTGTAGGTTGCATACACGGCAAGGGAAAGGTGCTTTTCTAACCCAAATGATGAGTTCTGCTACAACGAAACATTAATGTATGTGGACGATTATATATATATATATATATATATGTATATACATGTATATATATGTATGCATATATATATATGTGTGTGTATGTATATATATTTATGTATATATATATGTATGTATATATGTGTATGTATATATATGTATATATATATGTGTATGTATATATGTATATACATGTATGTACATATATGTATGTATATGTATGTTTATGTATATATATGTATGTATATATACGTATGTATATATATACGTATGTATGTATATACATGTATGTACATACATGTATTTATATATGTGTGTGTATGTATATATATATGTATATATATGTATGTATATATATATATATGTATATATGTATGCATATATATACCTACTTAATTTACTCACATAAAATTAATATACGAAAGTATAGATTTATGCGTAAACTTTAAGTATTTACTTCAAAATGCTCAATACGTAGGTAGAGCTAGTTAGTAATTTATACATATATATGGCGATTAAGCTACACTACATATTCCGCGTTTCATCCACTCTAGGACTACTAAGCCTGAGGAGTCCTAGAGTGGATGAAACGCGGAATATTCAGTGTTGCTTAATCGCCATATATATTTTATAAATTACTCTCTCTCTCTCTCTCTCTCTATATATATATATATATATATATATATATTATAGATGAGTACTTAGGTTATGTTATTTCCTTTGAGCACATATTGGTTAAAGATACAAATTTCCCCAATTATATGTGTGTGTGTGTGTGTATCTGTTTCGGTTTTTAAAATATTTATCCGTCAAAATATTTTAAAATATTTTAAAGGTATCAGCAGCACTTATGTTTCCTCGTCGAATAATCTTCCTGTGGAACGCAAATAAATAACTGAAAAAAAAAATAAAGAAGTTGAAATAGTATCAATGCAAATGAATAAAATGCTTACAATTTAATTTTCCAGACGCTAGAATGAACGAATATGCTTAATATTCAATCGATATTTTCAAATCTTGTTATTTTTTACATATGTGATTTTATTCATTGCAGCTTGCTAGGTTTTAAGGAATATAGTTTCAATTTTTCTGTTTTATTTTAAATTAGTTTCGCAAATAACGAAGATACTATTTACATGTATAGATACATTTTTTTCGAAATGTACGTCATTCTTCTTTGTATAATATTGACATCTCGGTATTTGTTTGCAGTTACTGCAGACTTCATTACTAAAATAACCAAAATGCGTGTGCTGATCTTTTTCCTCCGCATAGATCTTCTTTTTTCATCCATCAGATAAGCAGTACAATTCAATGTGTCTTGCGAAGCGTGTGCGGATGGTGTTTTATGGCGCCTGCGAAGTGGACCGGCGTTGACAGCAAATCAGCCGTTCCGATTCCTGCACTTAGAGATATGGAGATGAATATCATGGCCTGCGTAGAATGGCGCACCAGAAATAAATATATCTTATTGCTCACGATCAAAACAAAAAGAACACATCAGATAATAAAGCTACTCTGCGCATTCGTGGCAATTGTCAGTGAATAGATTTATGATTTCGTATGCCAGCTTGTATACGGAAATGCAATCATTAAAGGGAAACACCAATACATGCAAGTATAACATATGCAGATATCTATATATCCCTTGCCCTAATAGAAATATGCATACAATCACGTACAAGATACTAACAACTAGATAGAAAACATAACTGCAATAGCATTACATCTATTCAATTCACACAGAGACACACACACAGACACACACACATGCGCACACGCAAACACACACACAAACATACACACACCCACACACACACACACACACATATATATATATATATATATATATATATATATATATATATATATATATATATATTCCGTGTATATTTAGCGCCCATTTTCTGGTGGAGGCAGATATATTTAAGAGGCACAGGGTTTTTGTGCTTGATTTTTTTTTAAAACCTTTCCAATAATATAAAAAGAAAAATTCAGTGATCCATTGAAGGAAAAAAAGAAAAAATCAATCAAAATAAAAAAAAACTCTGTGCTTTTTAATATTTATGTATATGTGTATATACATATGATGATTTCAACGTATATATATATATATATATGTGTGTGTGTGTGCGCGCGCGTGTGTGTGTGTTATTTCTTTTTTGTTGTTGTTTTGTGCTACTTTCTGAGAGAATTCAATTATTCATACGAAAGTGATTTTTACCTTAATGCGAGTTTTGAAAAATTCTACATTTTACCAATTTGGCACACCCAAATGGGGAGCAGCATATATAAATTGTTTTTAAATATAATTACCCACTGAAATATATATATATATGTATGTATATATATATATATATATATATATATATATATATATATATATAGAGAGAGAGAGAGAGAGAGAGAGATTTGTTATTGTTGATGTTTTTTTTTCAAGCGATAAACACTGTTAATATTGGCTCCGTCTCGATGCTCATTTTTTTTTATTTACTTAGAAAGTCGCCCTTTAATTTTTTTGGACGTATATAACAATTTTATTTATTATTTTTAAAACAGGAATCTACGAACACGCGTGTTTCGAGGTAATTACCTCTCGTCAGGGTAGCTCAGCTGTTTCTAGGGATCGAACGTCAGACCATGTTTACCACAGTCCGGTACCTTAACCGTTAGGCCATAAACCCTAGATGACTTACTGTTTATTTTTATCGCTTATGAATTTAGATTTGTTAGTGTTGTTTTTTTCAAGCGATAAACGCGGTTAGTATTGGCTCCGCCTCGAAGCTCATTTTTTATTTACCCTTTAATTTGTTTGGACGTATATAACAATTTTATTTATTTATTATTTTTAAAATAGTAATCTAGGCCACAAACCCTAGATGGCATTACTGTTTATTTTATCGCTTATAAATTTAGATTTGCTAGTGTTGTTTCTTTCAAGCGATAAACATATATATATATATATATATATATATATATATATATATATATATATATATATATATATATATATATATATATATATATATGTATATATATTATTGTAGACAAGAGAACTCATGTACTGTTACAAAATATTATAGCCAGTTTTTACATGACATTTGCTGTATGTCTATTTGTATCATACTGGAAGCACCATGATGAAATGTTACCTTCCCTTTGTTGAAACTATGTATAATATTCTCAATCGCATCCCCTCACTTGTATGTTTATTGTCTTACTCTCTCATTACATTTAAATAATTTAACTTTATTATTACTTGTTACACAACAGAGCAATACAAGATATTTCATTTTCTATTCTTTGGGGATACAGATAACCTATTATAAAAGAAGATCTTTAAAAATGATCATATTTTGTATTGTTTGCCATTTGTCATATTAATTTAAAAATGACAAATCAATATCTCTGTATACATATATATGCATATATATATGTATATATATATATGTATATATATGCATATATATATGTATATATATGTATATATGTATATATATGTATATATGCATATATATGTATATATATACGTATATATATGTATATATGTATATATACATATATATGTATATATATGTATATGTATATATATATACATATATATATGTATATATATATATATATATATATATATATTCTTAGTCGTCGTTTTTTGCTTGTCTTTTGTCTTTTCAAAAAATCAAAGACCAAATGCAAATATGTTTCGTATGTTTCAATATATGAACAATATCCTACTATAAAAACTATAGTTATTTTCCCGTAATCGACTAGTACTATTATTTTACACCTTCATAATTGGAATACGTAACCTACTGGTATTTTTTACAACACTGCATATGAATGTTATCAGTTTTCATAATCAATTCTAGAATTAGATAGAAGTTACAGAATGGCAAGTACCATTAATCGATGTGTAAGACAAGGTCAAAGTGTATCTAATAATCGATGCAACAGACAACATCACATTCTGTGATCTTCGCTACAGAGACAGCCGAGTATTTGAAAATCCGCAAAATAACTAATGTCGATCAATTTAGTGAACGTTCTGTGTGTGCGGTCAAGCGACTCACCTCTTATCGACTATTTAACTTAGATTAGCTTGATGCAGGTGGGGATAAATGTGTATCCGCACATTGACAACAATCATACACATAACTAGTCGCTATGTTGCTCTTTATATGTCGGTCACACCATGTTAGCGATATTCCGCCTTATTTACGTCCGAGTCTGTTTGTCATTTTTACTCTCTCTCTCTTTCTTAAGTTCTTACTCGCTCTATCTTATAATCTATATAACACACATAACATGTTATTATCATTTAGCAAATATATATATATATATATCAGAACAGCATCAGGTTTATTTCCACGCATGTGTGCACTTATTTTGACAGCGTTTATACATGTATCCCGAGAGCCTGATAGAATATGACAGTTTTGCTTCCAGAGTTCACGCAACAACTAGGAATAGCTTATATTTAAATCAAGACTTCTCTAGATTAATATATTGGAGATCAGAATTTCTGGTCGTAATAAACATCATGAAACACAGATCCAGGAATGTATGACATCAATTAGTGGATACCTCAAGCAAGAAAAAAACATACACTACTATTTTAGACATACATTTTTTATACCAATGTATAAATCAACAAATTAGTATTATCTATCGCCTAAATAAAGTTAATATTAAAACGTTAATTATACACGGATATGATTGAAGACAAATATGCTTTTCTTGCATAGGCGTCGAAGTAGTTAAGCAATACACATTTATTGCAAAGATGTGACAGCGTTATTTCTTGAAGTATTTCTGGAAAGATTCGAACACGGAATCATTTGTTTCATAGTCCACAACTGAAGAAGAATCAAATCTTACCCGATAGTTTTTTAAGGATACATTCATGTATTACATGTTGTGCATACATGGCATGGCGTAATATTGACTTCACCTTCAATCTGTATTACGGTTGCATTGATTTACATTCATGACGCTTTTCATTCCAAAATTATTTTTCCTTCTTTTTGGATTCCAATAAGTAAAGTACATTTGTATTGAAGACAGAATTACGCCACTTTTTCCAAAATATTTTTTTATATTCCAAACAAAATGACATTAGTCTATGATACTCGAATTTTAAGTAATGCCCTTTAATTTATAACCACATTGACTACCAAAAAGTAAAGCGACCAGATAGATAATTTTGTATACAAAAACTTGAAGGGAAGAACTCTTCAAAAAAAAAACGATCCGACTAACTGTACTTTATTGATCAGTAAATTAGTAGTAGTAAATTACACAGAGTAATATTATTAGAAAGAACTACGGAATGATTATTGCAATTATCGTAAGTTTGCATATGGTGTTCACTAAATGGTATATCCTAAGACATTTTTACTAGCGACGTCGCAAACACCAGGTATTACTTTCTTCCTAACATTTATTCAGAAAACAATCTGATTTTTCTGACAAGGGATGAAGAAAATGCTGCCTTAAAGGTCGGCAGTACTTGGTGAAGAGTAGTCTGATATGTCGGAAATTTTATATCTCTATGTCTATCCTTGTGGGCATGTCACTAGTAAGGGTGGTGAAGGTAAACGTTTTGTCTGGGCTGACGTCATCCGCCTGATAGTCAAGGACCCGAACTTTGGATTAACCACTAAGGAGGCTGTCCTATCAGCAGGGTCAAAGTACTGGGACTGCTGTATTGCAATTTGGTGCATGGATTCTGGACCATGCAGTAATCTCTGGCGGGGCCTCTCGATGCCATACAAGTGGGTAATTGTTACGGCTTTACATTTGCATGTACTACAAAAAATGTCCTATCTTTTTCTCTCTTACTTTCTCTGTACTGCTCTAACCATGTATGCTGACCTGTTCCACAAATCCAAAGACCTCAACATGACCTATCTCCAGAAAAAAAAACTCGAATAAATCTAGAACCCCAACTTCCAACGTAGACCCCTACTACCAGGTCTCCTTCTCCAACATCAGGGGGTTTACGTTCCAACCTTCCAGAGGTTGAAACCCAATTACAGGAGACGAAACCGGGGATATTCTTTTTAAGGGAAAACGGAATAGGGCCGATCACTTCCCTAGATGACTTCATAATTAACGGATACTATAACTTAACAGCTAAATCTTACCCGCAAGATCGCCATGGACATAGAAAATGTGCCTACATTAAAGATGGCTTCCCATGTGGCAGGGATATCTCTAGAGAAGATCCTAACTTTCCATATATGTGCTTCTGGGTTGCACTTGCTAACACCACTGCATTTATATTTGCACTATCGGCCCAATAACAGCGGAGTTACTATCTTTAAGAGCATATCTGAGAAAATAGACCACATTCTGTCTGCACATCCCTCGGAAAACATCCGCGTCTGTGGTGACTTCAACGTCCATAACATGGAATGGCTGACCCACTCAAATAAGACAGACGACGAGGTGAGGTTTTGTCATGATTTTGCCATTGCTTATGACCTCACTCAGATTGTTCGCGAACCCACCCGTGTGCCCGATGCACCCGGTCAATATGCAAGCCTCCTAGACCGTTTTCTCACAACTTCCCCTGAGCTATGTTCATGTTCCGCTCATTGTCCTCTAGGATCCTCCGACCACTCCGTCGTATTAGTTAAGATAAATATGAAATATAATAAGTCCCTAGACGTTCCCTTCGACTGTACTGTATACCGATACTCTATGGCTGACGGGGACAGCTTCCGTACATTCATACCTGATTTACCTCTGCATTCCATGTTTAAAAAGGAGGTGTCCTCTATAGTATCAGATCTGACCGAATGGTTAATTGTAGGCATAGTCCAATTCATACCATCTAAAATATTCCAACAAAAACCTAACAGCCAGCCATGGTTCGCCCCCGAATGTGCTGCTGCTATCGCGCACAGAAATCACTTTTTCCATAACTACCAACGTAATAGATGCACGGAGACTAAATCTGCTTTCAGGAACGCCAGCAACCACTGTAAAAGACTAATAAAAAACGCAAGAGAGCTATATGCGCAGTCTGTTAAATCCAAGGTAGCTGATCAGCGGCTTGGTTCCCACAAGTTTTCGCAAATAACAAATAGGATCCTGAACAGAAGTGTGCGTTCTATCCTAACAACTATAAATGGACCAAAGGTCATCTCGGCGGTGTCAGACAAGGCCAAACTAATTTCCAAGAACTTCGAAGGTAATTCTAACCTATGCGACGAAGGCCATCAATTCCCATATTTCCTCCTATAACACAGAAACGCTAGGTAACATACAAATATATGTGCATGAAGTCGCCAAGCTAATCAGGAACCGTGATTCCAGTAAAGCAACTGACCTGACGGCATTCTAATTATAGTGTTAAAAAGCTTCAACCTGAACTTGCTCCTATACTTAGGAAACTGTTTAAGCGTTACCGACTCCCTAGAAAACCTCGTCAGTATGCACTGTATTTACGAAGTCAGGGTATAAGTCATCTCCCTCTCAGTACAGACCAATAAGTCTCCTGTGTGTTATGAGTAAGTTGCTCGAATCGATATTAAATAGGGAAGTAGTAAACCACCTCAGCAGAAACAACCTTCTTAGTCACACACAATATGGTTTCCGTTCTGCAAGATCTACCGCAGATGTGCTAATTGTTATATCTCACAGGATTAGTGAATCTCTTGACAAAGGCTTCCTTTCTAGGGCAACTGCTCTTGACATATCAAAGACCTTCGACAAGGTATGGCATAAGGGCCCACTTCACAAGATTTCCAGCTACGGTATAACTGGAAATGTTTCTACATCATTACATCATTTCTCTACCATAGGATCATAAGAGCAGTGGTCATGGACAAAAATCAGAGGCCTGCAGTATTAATGCTGGAGTCCCTCAAGGGTAAATCCTGGGCCCAACTCTCTTCCTGATCTACATCAATGACCTCCCTAAACACATACTTAAATCATTCGTTGACATCTATGCTGATGACACGACCATTTACGGCAACACATCAAAGGTTGTAAATGACAAAGTTCTCTCTCATTCTCTCTCCTCTTATCGCGAGCCTGTGGTTCAGTGGGGGAAGTCGTGGCTGGTTACCTTTAATGCATATAAAACCAAACTCCTATCTTTACATCATCAACGCTCTGATCCCCATCTGGCATCAATTGAAATGGATGGCTCTCGTCTAGGAGAAGTCCCGTGTTTTGCCAAGCTTCTGGGTTTGTCCTTTACTCCTGATCTAAAATGGAACATGTACATAAAGTATGTTGCTAATATCGCTGGAAAGATGGTGGTATCCTTCTACCGCTCCAGAAGATATCTCACTACTGATGCAATTCTCTATCTATATAAAAGCCAAGTACGTCCAAGGATGGAATACTGTTGCCATATCTGGGCAGGAGCTGCTAAAAACAGCCTATCCTGCCTTGACAGAGTACAAAATAGACTTCGTGGTTTAGTAGGGGATGCCCTTTTCTGTAGCCTACAACCTCTGTTCCATAGAATAGACGTTGCGAACCTATCCTTGTTTTATCGTTATTTCCATCGCAGGTGCTCACCTTAACTCCAATATCTGCCCCCCTCGCCAATCTTTCACGAAAAACACCCGTCTAGCTGAATCCACTGTGGTAAATTTCCCCCACTATTTATCTGTGCCTAAATCAAAACATGAATTCCAATGAACAAAGCATCTTTCTTAGAACTGCATACCTGTGGAACTCTGTTCCGTCTACCTGCTTCCCACCTGAATACAACTTGGATGTCTTCAAGTCCAACGTTAACAATTTCCTAATGAACCGCCCTCTTAAGTAAACACTTCATTAAATCACCGGGTTTTTATAAGTAGTGACCACCGTGTAAAAAAAAATAATAATGTCACACATAATTTATGAACAGTGCAACCTTAATAACCGTTACACATCGATTCACAAAACATGGAAATAATTTACTAGGATTAAACTTATAAGCCAAGATTTCTTGGATACGCGAAGTTTTCAAATTTTGAGCATTATCGTATCTGGTAACAAAGAGCTTATAATATTTTCTATATTAAATATATTCTTAGAAACGCATATTTAAAGATATGTATTAGTGCATATTGTATATTTTGGTATAAAATGTTGATTTTGTCATCTTTTTAAATTTGTGTTGAAGTGAACGAGTAAAATAACAAATAACCTCCCATGGCCCAAATACCATCATTTCAGTAATAAAGGTTAAAATTAATAAGATGTTTTTTTTTAAATTATATTTTCATGAAATGAATATTAACATTTCAGATTAAAGAGCTCACACACGTGTTTTTTTGTTTCTTCGAAAAAATATTTATGCACGTTTAAAACAATAAAACACGCTCAGCTCAGCCTTTTTCAAACGATTTAATGTTTTACTATGTCTTGTTTGTTTTGAAAGTATAAAAGTATATCCGAGTATTAGTCCGTTTAGATGTTAAATGTGATAAAACCTCGACTATAAGGAAAAACTTTGTCATATATTTAAAAGGTAAGTAAATATTATTTAAAAAAATAACGCATATCGTTTTCATTTTCTTACTTTTCAAATTTCTTATATTCATTTTATAACGATATTTCAAAAAAGTACTATTTTACTTTTTATAAGATCGTCACTGAAGTCGAGTCTTTGCACTTGAGGAGTTTTACTAACTGTTCAGTTTTTACATACTAACGGATTACTAGCTAGAGATATGTTTACACGTTAAATAGGAAATAAAATGATTAGAAAAAAGAAATCGCTTAGAGACGTCTGGAATAATATGAAAGTAAGCATCAGATCGTTAAATAAATACTAGACTACCCGTGAACCCTTGGGTCAGTATGTTATATTAGCTATGGAATTCATGTATGAGTATGACACTTTTGAGAAAATAGTGTTTTGACATAACAGAAACATTTCTATTAAAGTATATTAAAATGAAAAATCACGGACGGATAACTCAAACATGAAAAAAAAATCCCTATTCGTGTAAAGATAGCTATTTTCTGAATAATCGCCCAAAAATCGAAAATTAAACATGATTTTCCTACGAATCGAACGTCGACGAAAGTCATTTAGCAGCAAAAACTCACATGAACCTATCGATGAGAAATATAAGAATGAAAAACTCATATTAAAATCCTTCACCCAAGTTACAGAAACTTAAAATCTAAAAAAAAAAGAATAATAAAACCTGAAGCACCAAAATAAAACCTCAATAAATGAAATAAAATAAAACTAATATTGAAACAGATTAGTAAAAGTGTCAACAAATTCACCGTCCTCACACAACTATAATATCTAGAAATATGAACAAGAACTAAAAAAAGGAGGAAGGAAGGAAGGAAGGAAGGAAAAGGGACGAATAGAGAGTAGTAGTGGTAGTAGTAGTAGTAGTATTGGCTTTACTACATGTCTCCTTATGTTTGTCAACGGGTTAAAGTTGTTTAGTTGTAAGCAAGTAGCGACAGTATAGTCATAATGAAGAATAGTTGCAAAACACCTCCACTCTGTCCATGTTAAATAATACTTTCGAAATAATAACGTTCATATTTCAATGCGCAGGTCAAAATCTGCAAAAGAAGCGAGTTGTGTTTATTTGTATACGTTGTTATGGGTTAATATTTATGCGCGCATGCGCAACCGCGTGTCGTAAACCGGAAAATGGGTTACATCACTCGTTACAAGTCATTTGAGTTTTATAATTATGTAGCTTGTTTTTAAAGAAGCGAAAAGCACATATCGTTTTGTGGAAGCAATAACAAAATATGTAACTGTTGCAATTCCTCTACGTGTCGTTTCTTTTTCTCAAAAGCAGTCGTACTCCCCTTTTCTTTTTCTTCTTTATTTTTAACTCATCATCATCTTCTTTACGGCTAACTCCCTCGGGCACGAGATGTGGTTCTTCACACACGAAATAAGACGTCTTTTGATGTTGACACTGGAACCCCGACCGGCCCAAAATTTTCATGAATCTTATTTTTTTCTTATTTATTTTTTTTGTGTAAGATGGGCTCCAGCTTCGAATAGAAATGCGTCTTTACAGTGATTACACAGTAACGCTGGATGCTTATTGTCGTGTCTCGTCACACCGTTGTTACATTTAGATTTTTTTTTAATTTTAAATTTAAATATTACCTTCTTAACTAATTAGTTTTACAAAATGTTATCTTATTAATTCTAATAATTTATAAAAACTCGGATAAATCGAATTGAGTCATTTATCAAGGTCACTATGATGATTCATTATTTTTATTGAACTATACATTAAAAAATGACGAAATAAAATTTCTGTACAAGAAAGAACTTTATGTACGAATATGGATTTTCAAAGAAATCGCTTGAAAATGCATCGACCGAGGCGAAAACCTGCATCATATATTTTACGGTAAAAAAAAAATATTTCATGTCATAGCACATATTGTTTTTGCTTTCTTTAATTAAAATGTTTATATTAACATAGTATTTTGTTTGCCTCATCGCCAATCGATGAATCCTCAAGGAAATACATATCGGGCTTATACCTAGTCTATTTACGTGGAACCAAGAAATAGCAAGTTTAACTTTACCAGCTTTTAATATATGTTGCTGAGTAGATTTGTGCATTTTAAAATTTAAACACATTTATAAAAAGACATGTAATATAATACAATTATCCTAAATCAAAAACATTTATCGATTTTCTCTATACATAATCAGACTTTTTGATACTGATAGCCAGTTATTTAATCTTTACAAAATGAGAGAATGTTGTACTTTTGTCAAGAATCTGTCACCATATCTATCGTGTAACGTTATCCAGATGCGAGAGCAACGGTCAGCGAAGAGAATAATTTTGATTCATCCGTGGCGATGACCTACGTCCATTTATTAACCAAACAATTTGTATGATTTCTCCACCATAATGATGGCTTTCGTTTCCGTTCACATCGTATTAGTGTCTTAGAAATTGCAAGCTTGCTATTATATCTGAACGTATGCAGCCTCCCGGAAATTAGAGATCGAAAAACATGACTTGTATTATAGATGATAAACAAAGTAATATTAAACAATCAGGTTGAAAAATAGAATAAATTTAATCATGCCGTACTTGAGAATTATTAGAATTAATCACTGATAATGTTACAGAGGACCTGAGACAAATGGTTTATATTCTATATCCTCATTTCGAAGGGGTTGTTTTTTAGGTTTCACAAAATACAAAACATGTTCTTCAACTGTTTTAGAGATTCTAAGTATATAATAAAAATTCCGGAAAACCGATATTCTTACATCGGTGTAATCTTCAACATAGCAGAAAACTAATTACAGTGCATTCTCCCTTCGGTTTAAAAGTTTAATGATTCATAATTTGAGAAACAATGGAACATGAAAATAGCTGAACTAAGTTACAACCTTACGAATTTTACTTTCACCTTTCTCATCTCCTTCTCACTATATATATATATATATATATATATATATATATATATATATATGAACACATATATATATACATATATATACATATGTATATATATATTAGTATATGTTTATATATGTATATATATGTATATGTGTATATATAGATATGTATATAGATATGCATATATATACATATATATATGCATATTTATATAGATGTGTGTATATATACACATATATATATATATATAAATGTATGTATTTATGTATATATATATATACACATATATATGGGTGTATGTATTTATGTATATATATATATATATATATATATATATATATATATATGTACATGTTTATATACTTCTCTCTCTCTCTCCTTGCATATATAAATGTATTGTCATCACGTGTTCAAATTATTAAAAAATATTACGATACAGCACAATTTCTATTATTCCTCATTTATAGTTGGTCCAGCGATTTTGTCCGTTCGATCCCCAAATTCTCAATAACTCATTATATTTTTCTGAAAGTTTACATGAAGTTACACCTATCTAAAAAAGGAAATGTAGCATTCTCGGATTTTTTAATGAAAATTATTATTGCGTTTCCAGGGCACCAAAGCGACCAATTGGACAGAAAGGGCACTTTCCGAGACATAGAATTTTTCTGGCAATTAGATTTTGTTGAGAATTATTCAAAAACAAGACTATACGGATATACATCTGAAAACTAAACATTTGACTTTGAAAAATTCTGGGCCTTGTCTAGTGTGCATAAATGGTGAAAATCACATATTTGGGGATATTTTTTATTTCATCCGAAATTTACTACTTATATAAAATTGCTTTTAATGACACATAATGTTCAAAAATCAAGGCATTCTTTGTCAGTAAACTGTCTAACTAAGCTGTTTAGCCCAATGTTGTACATCAGCCCAGGGATTTAAATGGGTAAAATAAATAACAGTTTTACGACTGATTTTAGCTAACAGAACGAGGGAAGTAACTCTTGTAGACTCGACTTTACAAATATCCATTATGTGGATCGATCATTAACACATGCGATTTATTGTATGCTCTCTTGGGAATTTTTAACATCTTCTCACCGATTAGCTCAACAACCAACATGCTGGTATGAGTATACTTTTCTTGAGTGATTTAATTTATCTATGAATTATATAAAATAGTTCATCTCTGCTTATTTGTATATAATTGAATATGTAACTACTTGGTGACTTTTCCAAGTTTGGAATCGATTCAGAGTTATTAACATTTTCATTATGAAAATCCATGATTTTTAAATTTAATTTATGCTCTTTTAATGAAATAAAATTACATTTTTCGACGGCTGTTTTCATCCTTGATACGTCCAATAATATTTTAACGTATTTGTATATACAAAGCTAAGGATTATAAACTTCAGCTACCTGAACTTAAATAGTAAGTTCCCACAAAGGTGCAGCATCGCGATAATTAAAAGGTTATTAAATCGCTCAAAAATGATATCATCCACAAAGAAAGTACTACCCATTGAAATAAGAAACATTAAACAATTACTCATCAGCAACCATTTTCCGAATTACATTGTTGATGCACAAATAAAAGCAATCCTACAATCCGTGAAAATCCGTTTATGCAAACTCTATTAATATAATTTACAACAATGAAATGAAAGCTAACTTCAGAATAGAAGAGAATGCAATTAAAAATATCGTTCGAAGCTATTTGACGCCTTCTGATAGCAACTCTAAAATTAAATTTATTATTTACTACAAGAAGTTTAGAACACAAAACCCCGAGGCTGGAGACAACTCATCACCGGCTATAAAAACGTTGGAACAACCCAGTATAATTCAAATGCTCTCTGTGAGAATGTAATTCCGAATATATATATATGAATAATATATACATTGGGCATACAACGTCAACGTTGTCCCAGCTATGCATTTAAACAATACTAGCGCTATATATCAACAGTTGATTAAAAAAAACATAACTGCCCCCCTCCAATCATGAAAAAGGTCTTCGTCGACGAATGAAAAATTATACAACATGAAAATAATACTAAAAAATTACAAATTATTGCAGCGTCATATATTAGAACTCATCTCCCTACTATAAAAAAAAATAATTGCAGGCGTGCAAAGCAGCAATGTGTTATAATATCTTGCTTATATATTTTAATTCACCATCACATAACGTAGTTATGTATACGTTATATTACACTTTTTTATATCCATTTTTTCTCCTTCTTACTTTTACTCCCTCAACACCCGAAGATTATCCGTGGACGGATCGAAAGCGCTCGTGACTATAACAATTATAGAGCATTCATCAATATTTTAGATTTTGATATGAAAAAGATTATACGAAAAAAAAAGAATCGGAAAGCAAAGTGAATTTGAATTTAATAATGTTTGCTTGAATATATATATATATATATATATATATATATATATATATATATATAGAGAGAGAGAGAGAGAGAGAGAGAGATTGATTGGTTGATTGATTGATTGATTGATTGATTGGTATATGTGTGTGTGTGTATGTTGAGATTAAGCATCCAGTTAAAGTAGCTTATCTTGTATGGTAATTAGTTTATGATATTTGTATTATTAAATATATTAATCGACCGAATAATCATTTATTTATTATTTTCCTAACTTTTGCCCATCTTTCTGCCACGTTCTTTAAGCACTTCGCTATTTTCTCAGTCACCAATTATTTTACAATATAAGTGGGTGTATGCTACCACTTTGGTATCGTTATCTTTAGTTAACAGATTATATATTTACTTATAACACGTGTACGCTAGATGAGATCTAGCGATCACTTTGAAATACATTTGAAACTTCAGCGAACACGTTGTAGCCTCAGTCGCAAAGTATATGAAGAATAGAAAATAACTTCAATTTTTTCTTTGTACAAACACGTTTATTTTATCATTCTCCCGCTACGACTTGTTTTTTCGTTACGTCTGTGCAGTCTCTTACATGCTCGTCATAATACGTGCTTTCGAAAGTTCCCTAACATGATCGTATTCTCGAACGCACTCCCTTCTGTTGAGGCTATTTTTCTTACCGTTACGTCACTTCTCTTACGGGTTGTTATTTGCATATATCCTTCCGCATTATGTTACGCATTTATCTTCGATGAGATATGTTATTCAAGACAGACCACAAAATATGATTAAAATATTATATGTTGTTCATATCTAGTTTAATTGCAATGTTCTAATGTAACTCACTACAGCAAAACATCACATATATTATTTTAATATGAATTCTCCACAGTTGATAAAGGCAAAACGTCATTCAAGCATAAGATTATAAGTATTTTCAGGATGATCATGAAAGAATTCTATGAAAGTATTGATTAATTTACAGGATTCCCTGACATATGTGTGTTGATATTAAACTTGAAAATGACCATGTTGTTGCCTGTAGGGAAGAATTCTCTCAAAAGTGTTATCCCCATGTGAAATAATAATGGATACAAACTCTCTTCATCGGAGTTCCATTTGATTTTAGGGGCACAGGAAAATGACGGGCAGTCCTTTATCATATTGTAAGACAAGTTCTTGCTGAAAGGAACTTAGACAGGAAAACAGAGCATTTTTGTGCACCGTCCCTGCCCTATATTATTACTGATTAAATATTAGCCATTTAAACAGGTATCTTTCCCTTAATACATGAACTTGCACTAGCAATGAGAACACAGTCAATATTTAAGTCGCATTTTATATACTTTCTATTTGTTTTATATTGCCTTATTGTATTGCGTAATTTATTTTATTTGTTATCATTTTCGTAATTGTTTATAATATCGTTTCCAATTTTCTTCGGTTCTATTTGTGATTTGAATATTTTTTTTAATGTTTGTGACTACTACCGATGATTTTTATAAGTGTATCTGGAAGTGTTGCTAATTATCAATATTGTGCAAGAATGTTCTGAAAATTTGATGGGAAAGCGACACCTGGACGAAAGAGGAACCTATTAAAATATTTCCCCGGACAAGAAATGCATTTTTTAGACATTGTTGCTAATTTATCAAAGTATAGTGTTCGTCTATTAAAAAATGCAGAATAATAACTAGTAGCATAATATCGATATTTGTTTGGTAAAAAAAAAAAGTAAATTCGGGATCAAATAGAAAACGTGGTTTAATTGGACAATTAGGTTCTTCAATAGAAACTCTTTAAATTGTGCATAAATGTACAGTAAGATGGTATAAATTACAATTCATCCCAATATGGTTATGCAGCTATCTTATTATAATTACGAGGCTATGTCAAGTTGCCGCTGCTGAAAATACACAACCGGTACATTCGCTATTTAATAAGTTATTAAATAATATCCGTATACAATATATTTTATCATAAAACTATGCGATTATAAAGTTTTCGCTCGTCTCTTATATATAAATATGCGTCGTCCCATGTTTTACTATAATACTATATGAAAGTATATTATTTTACCTAATTAGAGTGTTTCAGTAAGAATGTCGGAAAAACAGTCACAATTTTTATCGTTTCTCAAACCAAACCATTCTCTTGGTCCAAAATGTGTTCCGTAAATGAAACCAGGTGATAGAGCGAACCACATTAATAACTTTAATATTTACTGAATTAATTTTAATCTTGAAAATTTACCATATAAGGAGCATTATTTAAAAATAATTTATTTGTATTAATTTATTTATTGCGGGCTATTATCCTTATTTTTCTTAGTTTTTTTTTTCATGACGTTTCGATCAACTATTTTATATGGCCTTCGTCAGCTGGTAACCGAGGCATGATAGGAACTTCGAATCCTCTAACTGCATTCGCAGCGATTACTGCCATCCATTGTTGTCGTTTGATCACGATTTTGGCTAAATAAGCTTCTGGCTGGCTTAAGGTAGGATAAAAACAGCTATCTTAAGACAATTTCCACCTAAAACCGTAGAGATGGATAGCAGTAATTGCTGAGAATGCGGTTAAGAGATTTGAAGTTCCAATTGCGTCGCCGTTACCACCCGACGAAGGCCAGAGAAATAGTTGGCCGAAACGTCGTGAAACAACAACTAAGATGAGGATAATAGTCCGCACAATAAATTAATAAATAATATCCATCTCAATAATGAATTCGAATTAATATTTTTGATTCTTTTTAATTATCACATGAAATGTGAAATTGTAAATTACAGAAAAATTGTTTTAAAATGTGTTAATAAAATATACCATTAGGTTTAGCAATTATAGAAGTGTGTTTTTAATAATTTTCTATCGGAAAATATAATAATTTAGATCTAAAATGCAATACTCAGATTTTTTTTTACATTTGTTGTATTTATTTCAGTCATTTAATTATTTTTAAGATTAATTATGAATGTTTGCTAAGGAAAGTTTTCTCTACAAAGAACTGAAACCTCAACCCATTTCCGTTGAGTTGAAGTGTATTGGTACGCAGATTGTCTGTTCCCAAGTCCATCCGTGAGTGTACGGAACTTGGATTACCATTCTTAAATGCTTAGATAAAATGGACGCAATGACGTAATACTCGTCCTCCTCAGAGCAAACTTCAAAAGACTTCATGACATAAACAAAATATTCATCCGGAAATCTTACACTTATTCTTATAGATTTTGTCCGCGCTTTTTTCGCGTTCTATAGATCCAATCTATCGTGGAGAACTTCCCGCACGTTTTCCGATATTTATTATACATATAAATCTATCGACCACAGAGGTGAGGGTACGAGTGCAAGATTATTGATTTGTTGCGGAAGAAATATCACCTGTTTATTTTTCCTTCCTTTATCTGTTTTCCTAGCAAAAGAATAAAAAACAACATTTTTGTTGACGTAAAGGCGAATCTCAAATTAATACTGACCGTGCGTTTCAAAACTTTTCTTATCACGGGAAAAAGCGTGTGGCGGTGTTCTTTTTTTTAGGATGAATTAAGTGAAAACGCATTTTTTTTTAAGTCGATCCATGCAAGATCTCATGAAATAATCATAGATTTTGTGACTATTACTGTAAAAATGAAACCCACATATATTTAGAGATTTTACTTCTATTACGCACACGGATATAAAAGAGGACAGAAACTTTCTCTTCGCCTGTGCCCGTAAGAATAATCAAGATAACGTCAATAAAGTTGACAATGAAATAAAAAGAACATAAAACAACTCAAGGAAAGAATAATCAAGGAAAAAAAGAAAATATATTAATCAACTTTAAAATAGAAAAAAAATGCTAGAAACAACTTATCTCAATATATATAAAATTTAACATATTTATTTCTATTTTCTGAAGGAAATGAGCACCAGGAATTGTTTACGTGTACGATCGTGTATATATATATATATATATATATATATATATATATATATATGTATATATATATATGTGTGTGTGTGTGCGTGTGTATATATGTATGTATATATATACATGTGTGTGTGTGTGTGCGTGTGTATATATGTATGTACGTATATATGTGTGTATATATGTATGTATATATGTGGGTGTGTATATATATATGTATATATATATATATGTGTATATATGTGTGTGTATATATATATATGTATAGGTATATATATATATATCTATATGTCAATATATGCATATATATGTATACAAGTATATATATATATGTATGTATGTATATATGTATGTATATATATATATACTTTTATATATATATATATATATATATATATATATATAGAGAGAGAGAGAGAGAGACTAATTGCATAGTCTTTACAGACGTTATCCATTCCAATGTTCCCCACCTACCTCATCAAAGTTACTAGGTCAATTTTCAGCGACACCTACACACACACACACACACACACACACACACACACACACACACACACACACACACACATATATATATATATATATATATATATATATATATATATATATATATATATGGTAAAGTGATTGGTAATTTATAATTCAAATTTAAAATTGAAAATCTGTTTCATAAGAAGGAACACATCAAAGCTAATGAATTGTACGATCGTTTCGGAAACGATGTTTTTATTGCAATAGACATTAAGTCATGAACAATAATTTTAACATATAGTTTTTTTTTTAAACAAAGTCTCCTCCTCAGCAAAATTATTTGGTGTTTTTATTTCATAAAAGACTTAGATTTTCAGCCTCTTTACTGTCAATAATAAACACACTTTTTTAGTTTCACAAAAAACCTACACTACAAATCGACCTATTTCCATTGAATTAATCTCAGCATTGTCCAGATTTAATCAATATGTCAGTTTAATCATGATTAAAGATAATTTCATTTCTCACTGGATAATATCCAGTTTCAACTCTGCTATTAATTTCGACACTTACAATACGCAATCTATCTAACCTATCACGTTGCCACTGTGAAATATTTTTGTAGTCTCATTTTACTGTTTTTTTTTTACATAAGAATCACTACTTATAAAGACCCAGAGACCACTCGGAGATAAGGGTTAAATTTGTACAGTAATCAATTGGACAATATAGTAATCGTTAATAATGGAAATTCGGTAAATTTGTTAACTTAAGTGGAACGGCTCCCAAGAACTTGTTTACGTTGGACTTGAAAACAATCAGACTGTAATCAGTTAGAAAGCAGGAAAACGAAGACAGTTTCACAGGCGTACACTTCTAAGAAAGAAACCTTGTTCATGGAATTTACGTTAAGGTTCAAACATAGAAAAAGAGTGGGGAGACTATTAATAGTGTCTTCAGTTAGACGAGTGTTTCCTGTGAAAGTTTCGCGAGGGGTGACGATAAATTGAAGCTCAGTCGAGCGCTTGCCATAAAAATAACGATAAAGCATTTATTTGTTTGTGAACTGATATCCTCATCCTCCAATGTCTGCTTCACGATTCCTCGGC
The DNA here is from genome assembly GCF_053919585.1 of Euprymna scolopes. Taxonomy (NCBI): domain Eukaryota; kingdom Metazoa; phylum Mollusca; class Cephalopoda; order Sepiida; family Sepiolidae; genus Euprymna; species Euprymna scolopes. Next base: position 10,495,802 of record NC_136489.1, read on the forward strand.
TTATCATTTATTATTTAATAGAATAAGCTTCAACTAAAGTAGTAATATCTTTAAATGGTCAGCATACGAAAATAATGCAAATGCAAGACTGCAATTGCGTTTACATTATTGCCGGCAGGGAATAGCCTTCTAATCTAGGAAAAATTGACTAATAGAAAGAGCATCGTGAAAATTCCGATCAGTATTTTTTTGAAAATTAACTTACATTTTAAAAGCACTTTAGATCAAATACATAAAAAGTATATTTTAAAGATCTTCACAGCCGCCATAATAAATGTAACGAAAACCAAGCACGTATTTTGATTGATCAAATTTATATTATTTTTTTAATTTGAAGAGTTTTAATGAGTAAAAAACAATTTTTTATATAAAGTAGACTGCCTTATTCGATTACCTCGAAGTTTTAACAATTGAATGGATGGAAAATTTATATTATTATAGTAAGAATATTTTTATTGGTATTATATAAAATAATTAGTTGAATTACTAAACAAACGCAACTCCATAAATTGCCTTTAAAATATTATATTCATTTATATTTCTGTATTCCGTGATGTAGAGATTTAACATAGAATTATGAATTACGATTTTTTAAAAAAATATCATAATATACTATATTTTTAAAGAAAAATAGTCGAATATACCATATTTTTTAGAAAAATATTCTAATATACAATATTTTTTAGAAAAATATTTTAATACACTATATTTTTAGAAAAATATTCTAATATACTACATTTTTTAGAAAAATATTCTAATATACTATATTTGTAGAAAAATATTCTATTATACTATAAAAGGGTGAGGTAAGGGGAACAGGAGGCAGAAGAAAAATAATAAAAAGATTTCACATGAATGGATAGTGAAGGGTAAAAATCCAGAAATGGTAAAATCCAAAACGGTCGAATTTAAAATTTCAACCCAATGGGTAAATTCCAAATGGTCCAAAATGATCCCAAAGGTAGAGTTCCTTGGAAAAAAGCGCAAATGTAATGAATTCCAAATCATTAAAATAAAAGTACTAGAGATAATATTTAAAACACGTCTGTCAAGGCTGGATGAATAAAAAAAATTGTACTTGTATATATAAACTCTTAAATATTTATAATATATTTTAAGTTTACCATTTTGATTACCTTAGTAAATTTATTGAAACTTTTGATTACCTTAGTAAACTTAGTTTATCTTATATATATATATATATATATATATATATATATATATATATATACATATATATATACATCGATATATATATATACAATACATATATATATATACATATATATATACATCGATATATATATATACAATACATATATATATACAATACATATATATATATATATCTTTATATATATATACAAAACATTTATATACACACATATATATACAATATGTATGTATATACAATATATATATATACAATATATATATATACAATATATATACAATATATATGTACAATATATATATACAATATATATATACAATATATATATATATATATACAGTATATATACAATATATATACAATATATACAATATATATACAATATATGTATACAATATATATATACATATACATATACATACATATATATACATTATATATAAAATATATATATATACAATATATATATATATATTCATACATATATATACAATATATATATATATATATACAATATATATATATATACGCACACTATAGTAAGTTATAAAATGTATATGGCGATATACACTGAATATTCCGCCTTTCATACATTAGGAATCTTCAGGCTTATGCGCGGATTCTGTGGTAGTTTTTCTTTTGATATGCTCCTCTTCTATTGAAATTTTAGTTAGCTATTTAGCCTGAATATTTAGCTTATTGATCTTTTTTAAACCTAGGTTAGTGTTTTTTATGTTAGTTTATATAGAAATATATATAAATATATATATGTAAAAACGTATATATGCACATATATATACATATATATGTATGATCGTTTATATATATTCATGTTTATTTAATTAATTTATTTGTTTATTTTCCATTGTTTTGTTAGTTTTGACACTATTTTGTATCGCTATAGATTTTATCTTGTGATTTATATGATCGCTATATTGTATCGCTATAGATTTTAACTTGTGAACACAGTTGTTTACTATTTCCCTTCCACAGTTTAATAGATGTTGAGGTTCTTTAAATAGCACATTTTTCATTAAGATTTTACAAAAGATCAATAAGCTTAATATCCAGGCTTAATAGAGAACGAACAAGGAACAAGTCAACCAGACGTCAAATAGGCCTCTGTCCGATAAATGCATTCTCATTAGCTTATAGGAAGGGTGCGGTGGATACTAGTAAGCTGATTGGCTAACTAAAATTTCAATAGAAGAGGAGCATATAAAAACGACAAACAACCACAAAATTTGCGCATAAGACTGAATAATCCTGGTGAGGCCTCTCGATGCCATACTAGTGGATGATTGTTACGGCTTTACCTTATCATGTGCTTCACAAAAAAATAAATTCCTGTCTTTCCTCTCTTATTTTCCCTCTCTGTTCTGCTCTAACCATGTATGCTGACCTGTTCCACAAACCCCCAAATCCTCAACATGAAATAGCTCATAAAAAATACGAATAAACCTAGAAACCCATCATCCTACGTAGACCCCTACTACCATATCTCCTTCTCCAGCATCAGGGGTCTACGTTCTAACCTTCCAGAGGTTGAAACCCAATTACAGGAGACGAAACCAGAGATATTCTTTCAAAGCGAAACTGGAATAGGGCCGACCACCTCCCTATATGAGTTTATAATTAAAGGATACTCTAACCTAACATCTAAATCTGACCCCAAAGATCGCCATGGGCATGGAATATGTGCCTACATTAAAGATGGTTTCCCTTGTGGCAGGGATATCTCCAGAAAAGACCCTAATCTACCTTATATGTGCTTCGGGTTACACTTGCTTACACCACCGCATTTATATTTGCCCTATATCGCCCCCACAACAGTGTCTTTCAGAGTATATCAGAAAAAATTGACCACATCCTGTCTGCTCCTCCCTCGGCTTATATTCACATTTACGGTACTTCAATATCCATAATGCGGAATGGCTGAACCACTCAAATAAGACTGATTAGGAGGGGAGGATCTGTCATGATTTTGCCATTGCCTATGAGCTCACTCAGATTGTAGCGAGCCCATCCGTGTGCCCGATAGTACCGGTCAGTCTGCAAGCATCCTAGACCTTTTTCTCTCCACTTCCCCGGAGCTATGTTCATGTTCCGTTCTATCTCCTCTGTAATCCTCCGACCACTGCGTCGTATCAGTTAAGATAAAAATGAAATATAATAAATCTGCAGACGTACCTCTCCACCGTACTGAATACTGATACTCTATGGCGGACTGGGATAACTTCCGTACATTCATATCTGATCTTCCTCCCCATTCCATGTTTAAAAAGGAGGTGTCCTCTATAGTATCAGATCTGACCGAATGGTTACTTGTAGGCATAGGCCAATTAATACCATCTAAAACATTCCAACAAAAACCTAACAGCCAGCCATGGTTCTCCCCCGAATGTGCTGCTGCCATCGCACACAGAAATCACTTTTTCCATAGCTACTAACGTAATAGATGCACTGGAACTAAAGCTGCTTTCAGAACCGCCAGCAACCATTGTAAACGAGCAATAAAAATGCAAGAGAACAATATGCGCAATCCATTTAGTCCAAAGTAGCTGTGCAGCGGCTTGATTCCCACCAGTTCCAGTTCTGGCAAATAGCAAATTGGATCTTGAACAGCAATGTGCGCTCTATCCCAATCATTATCAATGGATCAGAGGTCATCTCGATAGCATCCGACAAGGCCAAACTATTTGCCAAAAACTTTGCGGCAAATTCTACCCTGTGTGACGAAGGCCATCAACTCCTCATATTCCCTCCTATAACAGACAACACGCTATGCAACATATAAATATCTGTGGGTGAGGTACCCAAGCTAATCAATAACTCTGACTCCAGTAAAGCAACTGGTCCCGAAGGTATTCCAATTATAGTGTTAAAAAAATTACAACCAGAACTTGCCCTCATACTGTCCAAACAGTTTAAGCGTCGCCTTAAGGAGAAGTGCTTTCCAACACCCTGGAAAACCTCATCAGTATGCCCTGTATTTAAGAATTCAGATGAAAAGTCACCCCCTCTCAGTACAGACCAATAAGTCTCCTGTGTGTCATGAGTAAAGTGCTGGAATCCACAATAAATAGAGAGGTAGTCAACCACCTCAGCAGAAATAAACTTCTTAGCGACACGGAATATGGTTTCCGTTCTGCTAGATCTACAGCAGATGTGCTAACGGTTATATCTCATAGGATTAGCGAATGTCTCGACAAAGGCTTCATTTCTAGTGTAATTGCTCTTGACATATCAAAGACCTTCGATAAGGTTTGGCATAAAGGCTAACTACACAAGATTTCCAGCTACGGTATAACTGGAAATGTTTTCTCTATCATTAAGTCATTTCTCTCAGATAGGCTCATAAGAGTAGTTGTTGATGGGCAGAAATCAGAGGCCCACAGTATTAATACTTGAGTTCCTCAGGGGTCCATACTGGGCCCAACTCTCTTCCTGATCCACATCAATGATCTCCCAAAACACATACTAAAATCTTTCATTGGCATCTATGCTGATGACACGACCATCTATGGCAACACATCAAAGGCCGTAAATGATGATGTTCTCTCTGACTCTCTCTCCGCTGATCTTGAGCCCGTGGTACAGTGGGGAAAAAGGTGATATCTATATAAGAGCCAAGTACGACCAAAGATGGAGTACTGCTGCCACATCTGGGCGGGGGCTGCAAAAAACAGCCTATCCTCCTTGAGAGAGTACAAAAAAGACTCCGTGGCTTAGTGGGGGATGCTCTTTTCTCTACCCTTCAACCTCTTTCCAACAGAAGAGACCTAGCGAGCTTGTCATTGTTCTATCGTCATTTCCATGGCAGGTGCTCCTATTAGCTCCATTCTCTGCCCCCCCTCGCCAATCTTTCTCAAAAACCACCCGATTAGCTGAATCCGCCAACAATAATTTTCCCCACTCCCTATCTGTGCCTTAATCAAAACGTAGATACAATTAGCAAGGCTTCTTTCTTAGAACTGCACGCCTGTGGAACTCTGTTCCGCTTGTCTGTTTCCCTCCCGATTTAAACCTGGATGTCTTTAAGTCCAACACAAACAAATTCCTGATGAACCTCCTCCCTAAGTAATGACACCTTACCAATTCTCCAATACTATTGCTACACTATCCCTTTGATTACTGTACACACAATAACCCTTATCCCTGAGGTGTCATTGGGCCATGTAAAACAAAAAAAAAGTCGGAATATTCAGTGTCGCTTAATCGCCATATGCATTTCATAACTTAATAAGAAGCTCTACCTACGTGTTGAGCACTTTTGAAGTAAATACTTAAAACTTACGCATAAATCTATACTTTCGTGTATTAATTTTATGTGAGTAAATTAACTAGTTATATACAATATATATATATATATATATATGTATATATATACAATATATTTACATATATCTATGTTAAATAAGTATACGTGTATATATATATATATATATATATATATATATAGAGAGAGAGAGAGAGAGAGAGAGGGGGGGGGGGAGATTTTCTACAGCCAAACACGTTGCAACTCAGAATAGCAATGATAGCCGACAATTTGTACGTCTAAGACTATGGTTTCGCCCTCATTTGGGTTCACCATGTCTATAATTTGTCTCGTGATTTTATACTAAATATACTTATCTCAAGTGTAAATATAATAGTTCAACTGCTGCTGAGTTTCTTGCATTACGGTGCGTATGATAAGTCGAAGTGAGGTGGGAGTAATGCGTTTCTCCCCACGAAAATATTCACCTATTCACTCTTCCTGGGAACCAGATAACGTTGATTAAATTACATAAGCCCCGAAGTGATGATTGTGTTCGCGTTCCTGCAGTGTGTCGAGTGTGTGATAATTCGTGGTGTGATTCCTGGGTTTTTCATGGAGTGGCCGGATGGACATTTCAATATTTTGTCTTTGCTGTTATCCAAGTTGCATTCATATCGCATAGAGATGGAAACAACTGCCTGCAACCGAGTGCTCGTGTCGGGCTGGAGGAATTTGTTATCTGAAACACGATATGAGAAAAGGATGGACGGAGATATAATTGATTCCTTAGACTATGTTTGCACAACGGCGCAATTCTAAACATTCACATACACACAAACGCATATATATATATATATATATATATATATATATATATATATATATATATAGGGAGAGAGAGAGAGAGGAAGAAGGCGAGAGGGAGTGTGTCTGTGTGATATGATATACGGTTATTGTATTTTTATTTGAAGAGTAAAAACTACCTTTTTTCTCTTTCTCCTCTATCTATCTATTAAATTTATTTCTTTCAATCTCTGTTTCTGTCTCTCTCATTCTTTCTTACTCTCTCTTTCCCCCTCTCTCTCTCTCTCTATATATATATATATGCATATATATATAATGTTTTATTGTTGAAGTTTGCTATATATCACGCACATTAAAGGCTAAATAAACTGCTATATAGCAAGTAGAGGAGTATTATAGTATGAATTCCTTTTTTTATACAACCATAAGCAAGGAGACCCGACCTTGCCTAGAATTTAACGATAATCATCGAATCTTTCACACTGATATGTGTATTGTTATTCCAAATCGGCTGAATCGCCCATTTTTCAATCAAATCAATTGCCGTGATCAACCGATAGAAAGCTGCATATGCCTTGCCACAATGATGTCTACATTGCACTTAAGAGAACCTGCTGTTGATTTTATGAAATTATTTAATATATAATTTCTAGAAAGTTTAATCTTCAAAGTCAAGTATCATGTTCTAATTATCAAAGATACGCCTCTGTTCAACATGTTCTCTACCGGTCAAAGCTTTGAAATCAGGCCCATTGCCAGCAATATCAAAGTGCAAATTCGGTTCACCGCTTTTTATTTTGTATATTTCGTTATTTTAATTGTGTGCTGATAATAAATTCAATTTTAGTTCTAAATGAAATTGGCAAGTATTATAAAAAAATATGCTTTGACCATAAATATTCATTTTAAACGCGTTCCTGCTATATAAAAGAACTTACTGTTTATTCCATATGATTGGTCTTTCTGCGTGTATGGTAATAAAACTTTTCAAATATACTGGCGATGTTAGGTTTTATAAGATGTTAATTTCGATCCTAATTTATTGTTCCTTCGCTTATTACCTATTTTCGATTGTCGATACTTATCGAAAGCATTTTGATATAAAACATCTTTACAACTGTTGCATGTAACATTTCAGTACATTCGTGTGAAATGTCATAAACATAGCTCGGCCCACCTCGGAATCAATACGGAACGAAATCACATCAGTGTTCCTTTTATATACAAGTAGAAATTATTTGTGAAATATATATTTAAAATGTTTGTATAATATATATATATATATATACATATATATATATATATATATATATATATATATATATATATATATATATATATATATATTCAATTCCATGTTGCGGCTGCGAATGTTGGACAGTAACGAAGGTGTCTAAAGGTAATTTCAGCTCTTTAATGCTGACAAACGGCTTGAAACAATAGTTTATATTAGAAAAGAATCGCTGGGAAAATGAGCAGTGAAAGACAATGAACAAAGTTCACTGCCCTCTCAACCGAGTTACTGGAAATACAACTATAGATTGCATTAGCCAATGAAGTACAGACTGGAGATCCATGATCCTTGATGTTTTTAATAACATACATGATACGTGAAAAGATATTTATACCATATAGAGGATGTAACGATGAAATTGTCGCTTTAGAAATTACGATTAGATTCCATTTCTCTTTGATAAAAACTAGGGTTTTTTTTGTACATGGTCTACAAGTCGTTTAGTTGTGTACTGATCATTCTATCGTCTGAAAATTACACAATGTACCTCGATCGAGATCAAAGATACGCCTCTGTTCAACATGTTCTCTACCGGTCAAAGCTTTGAAATCAGGTCCATTGCCAGCAACATCAAAATGCAAATTCGGTTCACCGCTTGAGGGCACAGCTCAACGAGGTTTTCGACTACGGTTATGGTCCTTGGTGTTGTTACAAGTGAGGGGCATATCCTACAGCATCACATCTTCGAAGTCGGCTTGAATGTCAACATCAAAGTGTATCTGAATGTGCTGAATAGTGTGGTGATCCCCAAATGCAATCATCTAGCCACTGTCAGACCCTAAATGATGCAGCAGGACTCGGCGCCGGCTCACGAGTCCAAATAAATCCACTCTTGGTTTCAGAAGGAGTACTACGACTCTGTATTTTCTGTCACTGCCCCTTCTCCTAACCTGGATCCGTTGGACTACTTCGTTTAGTGATTCGTTGAGGACATCATCCACATGAGCTCTCACAACAAAAAACTTCCATCCATCAAATATTAGCCGAACTCTCGTTTGTTCTCGTGGAAAGGGGATGCTACAAGTCCAAAACACGTATCGAGGCAATGATTGAGGCTGAAACGGCTAGTTTGAAAAGATGTCAGATCTACTATATAAACAAGTTACCTGAATTGATTTTATCAATTAGATTAAAACGTAAGCTGTCGTGTCGTTTTGGGGAGTAACAAATCTATTGTTTCACCCTGTGTATAAATCTCTTATTATATGAAAGTCAATCGTGTGTGTTATTTCCTTCTTCATAGGTTCCGAAACAACTAAGTATGTCTTTTGAAAATTCCACACGAATTTGTGGTTGACAGTTATGTTAGATACGTTTTGTAGAGAAATTTATTCGGTTGGTATCGAAAATCCAAACAAATCCGATCTTAAATATAGACTTTTTTATATAGATAAATAGAAATTTTTACACATACACACACACACACACACAAATATATATATATATGTGTGTGTGTGTGTGTGTGTGTGTGTGTGTGTGCGTGTGTATGTGTCTGCGTGTAAAAGTTGTTTATCTATATAAAAAAGCTATATTAAATAATATCGGATTTGTTCGGAGCTAAATATATATATATATATATATATATATATATATATATATATATATATATATATATATATATATATATATACACACATACATGCAAAGGGCCCGAGCAAAGAACGGCTGAATTTCTTATATATGATGAACTCTCCGTCGATTTTCGACGTATGAGACTCCCACAATTGACCTGAAGGTTTAGAACTCAGCGTGTCGACATTCACTTAGACGTATGGTGCACTTTAGTCCTAGAGACCTGCAATGGCGACCGCAGTAGTGACAGACATACAAATGCGAGAATTAAGCTCCACACTGCTCAGTATTATTTTTTGATTAACTCTCGCTTCTTTTAGTTATATATATATATATATATATATATATATATATATATATATATATATATATATATATATATATGCCATGAAAATAACGATAAAACAAGGATAGGCTCGCAACGTCTCTTCTGTGGGAGAGGGGTTGCAGGGTAGAGAAAAGGGCATCCCCCACTAAACCACGAAGTCTATTTTGTACTCTGTCAAGTCATGATAGGCTGTTTTTGGCAGCTCCTGCCCAGATATGGCAACAGTATTCCATCCTTGGCCGTACTTGGCTTTTATATAGATAGAGAATTGCATCAGTAGTGAGATATCTTCTGGAGCGGTAGAAGGATCCCACCATCTTTCCAGCGACCTTGGCAACAGACTTGATGTACGTGTTCCGTTTCAGATCAGGAGTAAAGGTCAAACCCAGAAGCTTGTCAAAACACGGGGCCTCACCCTGACGAGAGCCATCCATCACAATTGATGCCAGCTGGGGATCAGAGCGTTGATGATGTAAGGATAGGAATTTGGTTTTGGATGCATTAAAGGTAACTAGCCACATCTTCCCCCACTGAACCACGCGCTCGAGATCAGAGGAGAGAGAATCCGAGAGAACTTCGTCATTTACAGCCGTTGATGTGTTGCCGTAGATGGTCGTGTCATCAGCATAGATGTCAACGAATGATTTATGTATGTGTGTAGGGAGGTCATTGATGTAGATCAGGGAGAGAGTTGGGCCCAGGATTGACCCCTGAGGGACTCCAGCATTTATATTGCAGGCCTCCGATTTTTGTCCATCTACCACTACTCTTATGAGCCTATCGGAGAGAAATGATTTAATGATTGAGAAAACATTTCCAGTTATACCGTAGCTGGAAATCTTGTGAAGTAGACCCTTATGCCATACTTTGTCAAAGGCCTTTGATATGTCAAGAGCAATTGCCCTAGAAAGGAAGCCTTTGTCAAGAGATTCACTTATCCTGTGGGATATAACCGTCAGCACATCTGCGGTAGATCTTGCAGAGCGGAAACCATATTGTGTGTCACTAAGAAGGTTATTCCTGCTGAGGTGGTTGACTATTTCTCTATTTAATATTGATTCCAGCAACTTACTCATAACACAGAGAAGTCTTATTGGTCTGTACTGAGAGGGAGATGACTTATCACCTGAATTCCCCAATACAGGGCAAACCGATGAGGTCTTCCAGAGTACCGACCTTTAAGCAGCTTTTTCTTCACCCTTTGTCAGAAACATCACTCATTGAATGAGGACTGAATGACAAAATAGGAGAAGCGAGAGTTGCTGGAGCTGCCGATAACACATCCACTGTATTATCTACTCTCCATTAAAAAAGGGGGGAGGAGGAAGGGGAATGGGTACAAGTGACTTATTTATATCTAAGTAGTAAGTCCGGTGCGAACTTAATAATTCATGACACTTTTGGTGATAATCTCCCCTCCCATATTAATGGGTGGAAGTTTATCGTTATCTATCTAGTTTGAATCATTAAAGTTTCATCTTATAATTAATTAAAATCCAATAATTAACTATTATCAATTTGTAAAGACTGCTTAATATTAATTTACATTAGAGTTTAAATAATTATTCAAGATTTTAATTTAGGAGGTCCGTTTTCATGAGTGACTTCTTTGCACTGTATTATATTTCGAATGTACTTGAACATAAGGCTAACTATATAAAGTAGGATTCGAAAGCAAGAAGAAAGTATTTTCAATACAGGCAAGCTTGAAGTAATAGTATATATTAAGTATACTTCTTAAATAAAGTCCTAAGTTTATCTACTCTAGAGAATAATTTCCGGCATTTTTTTTATCGTTAGTTGCCGGCATTTTGTTTGTTGTAAACGTTCAGCTTTGTAGCAGGAGGGGGGACGGATAATACAAAATACAGACAAAAAGACAGGAGAAATACAGACAAAATACATAAAACACGAAAAGCAAATTTAAAACAATGTAACAAAACATTTAGGATTAGTTTAGAGAGAAAAAAATAAATAAATAAATAAAAATAAAAATACTTAACGTTTTTAATGTATATGTATATATATGTATATGTATATATATGTATATGTGTATATATATATGTATGTATATATATATGTATATGTATATATATATGTATATATATATATATATATATATAAAGAGAAAAAGAGAAAAAAATTTGCAAACGGTGTTTTCGTATGAGCTGTATTGCTTAAAAAGATCTCTTGTTCCTGGAAACTAGCTGAACGAAATATGCTTCAAATTCTGTAGCAACACATTACTGTTTATGCAAAGACAAATATATATATATATATATATATATATATATATATATATATATATATATATATATATATATATATATATGATTGTTGAGCTGGATTAAATCCGACGATATGAAATGAAATGGAGGTGGAAGGAACTGGATACTCAACGTTTCACCCGATTTATGCGGGCTTTTTCAAGAGGGATGGTCATTGATGAGAGAGTCGGATGATTGGGGCTATATATAATGATGTGGGAGAGCAACGTGTTTTCCTTATGTAAATTAGATGTCATATATACATATATATATATATATATATATATATATATATATATATATATATATATATATATATATATATATATATATACATTTTATGAGAGAAAAAAAATAAATTAGGGTAGAGATTAAAAAAAAAGTGTTTGGAAATATAGCGGTGATAGATTAAGTAAATAAAATCACCGCTATATATCCAAACACTTCTTTTTTTTATCTCTAAAATTTTAACTTTTAGACTAATCCACTACACTAATTTACTCTAATTTATTTATTTGTCTCTCATAAAATGTATATATATATATATATATATATATATATATATATATATATATGTATATATGACATCTAATTTACATAAGGAAAACACGTTGCTCTCCCCCATCATTATATATAGCCCCAATCCTCCGACTCTCTCGTCAATGATCATCCCTCTTGAAGAAGCCCGCATAAATCGGGCGAAACGTTGATATCCAGGTCCTTCCACCTCCATTTTCTTCAGAAATGTTCTGCTCTTAAACTGTCATCAGATTTGTTTGGACAATAATGGTAAAATCTGGAGAATTTGCGTGCATGATTCTGCAATTAGATTTGTCATCTGTATTTAAAACAATTGTCTTCTTCTCAGCTGAGTATAACATGATTATCCTCAAGTTTAATGTAAACAAACTCCTATTAATTATCTGTTTAAATAATCTAAAGTTATCCAAATTCCAAGGTGACTGACCTTGTCTCAAGATCTATCTGACATTTAATCCTTTTCCAAGCGTGTTCGCTTGGAATTGAAAAGCGGTGACTTTCCCAGAAAACATTTAAATATTTCATTATAAAAAATTGTTCTATGTCATTTAAAGTATCACCGTTTTATTTAATAATTTTGTATTTGAATATATAATATATATATATATATAATGTGTGTGTGTTATAAACTCGTTATAATTGTTGAATTTATAAATATTTTGTGGGCGTATGTGTATAGACATATTAATAAGTAGAAATATTATTAATTTAAATCATTCATTGTAATTCGATATTTTTAATACGATGTTGAATCGGTAAAATTAATTGTGTGTTTAGTAAGTAAAATCATAGTTAGTTTTGTATTCAATATTTAATTATCATTTTCTGCTTATATCTCATAAACTCAAATTCTGTTCACATTAAACATGTCTTTAGAGTTGATTTAATTGTATTTGTTAAACCGCATTCTACTAAACCTTAGAGAGACACTAAAAACACAGAGAGATAAAGATAGAAGTAGGCAGAGAGAATGACACATAGAGAGGGATACCCGATTTTAAAAATCGACGTGTAAAAACTATATCACTGCAAAATATATATCACTAAGAAGCTTTGAATCATTGAAAGTAAATCACTCAAACTTATTTCATATTTTTTTGCGAAATCAATTGACTAAGATGTTGAAGCAGCTAAACGAACGGTGTACTTCTAGTAAGTATAAATCATCAGTAGTTCAACTCTAAAGAAGATTCTAATCAGTATATTGAAGAATACATCGTATTATTAAGTGTCTACATGTCTGATCGTAAGAACAATGATGAATGTTTAATTAATTAGATATTGCAATCAATTCAAGACGAACAAGCTGTATTTTTCCTTGGAAATTTCTAAATTAATTGGCAAAGACGACAGAAAGAATAAACTGAAATGCAAAAATGTGAAAGAAAAATATATACATTTTATCGGATATAAGAAAATCTTATATTCATAGCGAGATAATTATTTCTCTATTGATTTTTTTTCGAATGTTTGAGTGGGTTATAAGAATCATTTATAAATACGAGAATAACCTACAAAACATGAACTTAATTTTTTAAAGTGTGATTTTATATTCGCATTTTTATATGTAAACTACCTGTATATACGCGGGGTTGTATGGTCGAACATATTGTCGGTAGAATGATTAGTCACATACAGTTTAAGACACATTCAATATCAGAACTTGTTACGATAGGTGACCACATATTAGACTAAGGGATGCATAACATACATACATCTCGCTATTTAACAATCAAACTAACTTTTATTTCTTAAACTGGAAATACACTTTATATATATAATAGATTTAATTTATAGCTTACTTCCGGTTTAAAACGAAACTTGTTAACTATTAAAAATCGAAAATAAATTTAATTAAATATAAAATAAGTGAAAAGTAATTAGATAAATTGACTTTAATTAATATTGTAATATAGCAATTAAAACAATCCTTTGAGAACAAATGCCTTACGACATTGCGCTAGTGCTGGAAAAGGTTTTACTTAATTGAATATACAAGTGTTAATAATCGTTTATTGTTCCTTTCGAATAAATATTATGTATAAAAATTATGTTCTAATAAAAGTATATACATCCCGTTTACATTATTAAAATGAATTTATGAAACGCTTTAATTTTTATACATATTGTTGACAAACATGTGGACAGGAACACGATATCATTATAGTACAAGACTTAATCAAGCAAGAATTGAAGCCCGACGGTCTACCAAGTTTTATAATTATAGGGAGTGTTGCTATATCGTAACGGTTACGCATTATTTACTTGGTGTTCGAGGTTGCATTCACATTAAACTTTTCAAGATCATACTGTGCTCGTTCTAGAATAGAAGACAGAAAAACGACGGCGCCTCGCATCGCAATCTTCTTTACAGTCGCAAACGATCAGGTGATTTTTTAATTTGGCTGTCAAGAGGGCATGGTTGAAGGATTTGACCTTTGAAAGCTCTACATAACTCCTCCGCAAATTTTAGGTTTACACATTTGAAATGTTATTTATGGATTACTTGGGCATGGATCAAATGAGCCCAAAACAATAAATGTAAAACAGGTCAAAATTGGGGTAAAATATTTTTTTTACAAATGACGTCTGCAGTCTCTACCAAATTACTTATCCAATTTTTGGTCAAAATATTTGAAATTTTACATAAAGTGTATTCAGATATAGAACAAGAATTTTCTTTGGTCTGCCAAGGTGTAAAAGTTCAAAAGATTCAAACTTTGTGGTCTCTAGCAAACTATAAAGCCAATTTTTTGTCTAAACATTTGACATTTTACATAAAAGTTATTCAGAAATGCAGCGAGATTTTTAATTATTTTTGGGCGAGAATTTGGCAGCCAAGAGATCAGACTCTGAATAATTGACCCTTGCAGACTCTACCAAACTCTTCGATAAATTTTGGGTATAAACACTTGAAACTTTAGATGTAGGTTCCATGGATATGAGTCAAATATTTATATATATATATATATATATTTAAATAAATGTTTAGAGGTACAGAATTTGTATATGGTTTTAAATAAAATAGTAGGCGGAAGTTTATCGAGAGCTCTTTCGGCTATCATCTCTTTAGGAGAAAATCGATAGCAATCTAAATAGTATTGTGACGAAAATAAAGAGTTCTATTGGGGAACTTATTTAATGTGCCAACGTACGGGGACATTAATTAAATTTATTTACGTTTAAAACGATTAAAAATGTTGGCACAACGAGGGAGAAAAAAAAAGCGGGAGAAAAAATTCAAAGTTCCCCAAAGAGAAACAATGCGTTTGATGTTTCCTTTTGCCGGCACAAAGAAGGTTGACGCACCGCGATAGAGACGGCCTCCAAAATCTTTAAATGGTTTTTGGAGTCCGCTCTATGTAGCACCTCGAACCAATCTATTTTATATCTATCGGCACAGCACGGGTTTTCAACCAAATGCTGGCCAATACTCTGCTATTGGCCAGCATTTGGTTGACAACCCGTGCTGTGCCAACATTTTTAATCGTTTTAAATGTAAATAAATTTAATTAATGTCCCCGTACGTTGGCACATTAAATAAGTTCCCCAATAGAACTCTTTATTTTCGTCGCAATACTATTTAGATTGCTATCGATTTACTCCTGAAGAGATGATAGCCGAAAGAGCTCTCGAGAAACTTCCGCCTACTATTTTATTTAAAACCATATATATATATATATATATATATATATATATATATATATATATATATATATATATATATATTCATATATATATATGTATTTGTATATATATATATATATATATGTATTTGTATGTATATATATATGTATATGTATATATATATGTGTGTATATATATATGTATTTGTATGTATATATATGTATATGTATATATATATGTGTGTATATATGTATATATGTATATATATATATATATCTAGTTGAAACAATTTGTAAACTCATTCTGGACTCACAGTAATAAATTTCCTATATATATATATATATATATATATATATATATATATATATATATATATATGTGTGTGTGTGTGTGTGTGTGTGTGTTATGAGCAGTATATAAGGCTTGGGCAATGCCGGGATAAAATGCTAATATTTTATAAAAAAATAATCTATTAACATAAATGATTTTCTTCGAACGATCAAATAACGAAAGCATGTCATATTGAATTTTCACTCGCATTCACACCTAAAGAAGCACATTGCCTGTGAGATGTAAAAAGATATAGGTACTATAAGTAGACAGTTGAGCAATGATATGTTTGTCTTATATTAAAATTCTTAAGTTTTAGTACATACAGGGAGGCAGATAATACGGTGGAAATTCCTCTACAGCATCTGGTAACGTCTGCAATTACAAAGCAATATGTTCCCTCTTGTCGTTTTAGTCTAGGTAATTTACGCAACGAGGTATTAAAGTTCGTGTAAGCACATTTAATTAAAGTACTTATTTATCGAACATCATGGAAAACGTGCTTACATGAGTGACGGTTCCTCTTTCATGTTGGGTGACAGAATCAAGAAAGGAAAGAGAAAGTAACATGTTGGTTTATTAATATCCATATATCATTAATTTCTATATGAGGACAATAACTCTTGTGAAACGAGGGAAATTTCTATCAACATGTAAAACAAAAAAGACGTGCCCTGTAGGTCGTAAAGGTCATTAAGAGAAATCCCGACATAGATATCGTTTCAAAAATTTATTTATATTTACAACAACGACAGAATACATAGAAAATGAGAGTGGAAGTATGTAATGCTAATACGGCGTACGATGAGTGACTCTCTAATGTGGCACCTCTTGACATGTTCATACAGTAAGAGGGTGTATATATTGTGTATGAGTTGATCCCCTACAATACCAAACTTCCAAGCCTTTTTACAACGTAATACGCTTATTATCGTTTTCGCTTCGGATGAAAGATTAGTAATTCGTTTATATTTTTTCATTCTGACCGACCGTCGCTGTTTTGGTGTTGGTTAACTGAGTGAGGATTGACCGTCTTAAAAATGGCGTCTATCGACTCCTCCTATTGTGGTTATGTCACTAGACTAGTGTAATATGTGATGTTTTTCAGTTTGTAGTAGGGCCGATATGGACGAGTGTTCGTAGTGCTATTTGACAAACTATTTTATTCGTAAAATATAGTTTCAGTATATAAATACTAGTCTAATTTTATTATTTTCTATTTTTTTCGAAAAGAGCTAAGTTTTTGGCGGTAATGATATGTTGTAATTATCTCTTTTATGGATTCAAGTTGCTCGTCGCCAGATTTGTTTCGATCTACAATAGTGAACTAAAATAGACTCGGACACGGATATAGTTAAGAAAGGTATTCAGTTTAGTACAAGATAAAATACATAGAGTAGAAAGTTGTAGTCCTTAATGCGGTACTTAACCACAGTATGTTACATTTCGCCAATAAGAGAGCGATACCGTTCGCTCAGTAATGCGTGACTTACTTGATTAGATAGTTTTACGGATCCTGTCTTATATGCAGACAGTATTGATAGGTAATATCATATATTCTAACAATATTTCATATATGCCAAGAATATTTCATACACAGTGTTCAGAATAGAATACACTTGACTGCATTCAAGGAATGCTTTAGACTTGGTAATATTTTGTAACCAGACTTACGATTGTAGTAACGCGGATATCTTAGACAAGCAACCGAACAAAATACTATTGTTGAATACTGGTCTATGTAACATGATGTATATAACTCTCATTTGTGTCCGTGTATGCGTAAGTGTTTTACATATAAATATTATTATCCATAAAAGAAAAACTATATCAATGATGGCGTAATAAATTAGAAAGATAGTTTTAGATAAAACGTGGGGTCTACAGTTAGATAAACATCATGCTATTTGTCATTGTGTCATTTCCTCATCTTTAACGGGCAAATATGATAAATTCTATAATCTTATTCTGCATCCCTTCAATTATTCTGTCGGGATTGAAATTTGTGTAATTCTGGATTCTCAATCCTCACAACACGTATCGAGTGGATTACTTGACTCCATGACGATTTTTCCTAACTCTAGACCACACGTTTTATCTAAAACTATCTTTCTAATTTATTACGCCATCATTGATATAGTTCTCATATAATTCATTTGTAATTATTCATATATTTCATATAATTCATTGTTATTATTCCCACATAATAACTGGGCCCTTGATTCTAAATTTCTCATTCATATGAAAACATAACTATCAAAATGAAATTTCATTTTTCCAAGTTAAAATTGCTAATTTTTTTTTACATCAATATTTCATTATAAAATACATCACATTTCATTTTAACATACGAAACTCAATCATAATAATAGTCAATTAGTTTATTTTCTGGTGTTGCCCAAAACCAAATGTATAACACTACTGTCTCTATTTGCCACTCCCTTTCTTTTCTCGTCCGATTGGGCACTCCTGTGTACACGTAACATAATAGCTTCAAATAATTATTTACAGTCTTTTTAAATCATAATACGCCCCTAATACAAGCTTAAAAACATCACAGATTACACTAGTGACATGAGCACAAGAGGAGGAGTCGAGGGACGCCATAGTAGCCGTTGTCAGCCTCAATCACCGCGTCGATACGAGTTCGGAATTGGGAGCATGCCCTTTCCAAAATCGCCCGCGAGAGCACGGCTAATACTTGGGTAATGGCAGCGATTAGTGTGGGTTTTGTGTTGCGGGAGCTCATGTTGGTGAAGTTCTCCAGGTATGACTAAACGAAGAAGACCAACGGGTTCAGGCTTGTGTCTCTTTAGACTTGTGGGTGGACGCCGAGTCCTGCTGCTATACCCAAGATCTGACAACGGCCACCTGATGACAACAGAGGGGCACAACACTTTTAAGCACATCCAAATACACATTTGACCACTACTTGAAACCACACCAAATGCCATAACTATGGCAAGTAATCTTGTTTTACTCATCTTGGACACAACCATGTTATCTACATTTGCATGACATGACAGAACGTCCTATTTACCTTGGGATTTGTACACAACTGGCCACCTATTAGAGGACATTCAACAAAAACAAAAAAACGATTTTTATTGAAAGGAAATGGAACTATGCGTTTTCTAAAAACGTCAATTTTATCCTTTCACATCGTATGCAAGTAGGGGTTGCTAATGTTTTGCAGAAGGGAACCAGAGATTTAAACCCAGTAAGTCATTTTCCATGCAAATAACGATAGAATTTCAAGGGGAAAATCGCATTCAATGATTAATGGTAAACGAGTAATTATTGGATATAAGTTTATTATTATTGCAGAAAGTGGTTTTATTAGAGTGTGTTTAAATTGGGCTACAATAACGACCATGGTATAGTAAGATTTAGTGAAGCAGTCCTGTGGTGCCTTGTTCTATAGACGGACAGTTCAAGTATAAACGCTTTTTAAAGGAAGATTTTTTTTTTAGTTTTTGTTAGACGATATAAAAACAAAACTAAAATAGCGATACGTTTTGTAGCTAGACGAGTTTTCATTTCGAGTGTTTTACGAAAATTCAAACTCATTGCGAGTGTATATACATTTTCCAAACGATTACAGACAAAACGCACGTTTAAATGGCATAATAAGATTTTCTATTTCAAATTTAAGTATGATGTATTACAGAGAACTTTGTTCCCAGCTTAATTGTGAAAGAACTGCAGTTTAAAATTAAATTTTGCGAGACTGAATAGAATTTAATACAGATGTCAGATAAAATTATTAACAATTTTTCACGTAAGCGCTGCATATCAGACAAAACTGTTTAGTTGCTAATAAATGTAAAACAAATATAAAAGGCGTCATGTTACTGAGATGGTAGCATTAGTAGACACATGACAATAAACATCTCTTGTCAAAAAACATTCACTCAACTTTTACCTTTCTTTTTAACGTACACGAATAAAAGATTGATCGATATACGAACTCGATTTTTTAAAGTAAGAGAGAAAAAAGTGTGCATTGTTGGCAATTCCTTTCACTCGCGACCTCGTGTCTGTTCAGTTAGAAAAAATGAAAGAGCATTCAGATATTTATATAGAATGTTCCACAAAATAAAAATATCAGGTCAAGGATGTTGTGTTTTATTCATATGTTTTTTTTTTATCTGTATTGCATTGAAGATTTTCCTGCATAATGCTTTTGGGCTAAACATTTCCTTTTGGTACGGTACAAAAAATGTAAAATTGAAATATTGTGTTTAAAGATTATGTGGTATTGAATTAATATTCTCTCTCTCCTTTTTCTTTGTATCTCTCTCTTGCTCGACTTCTCTCTCTATTTAAATACATATATATATATATATATATATATATATATATATATATATATATATATATATATATATATATATGCGGGGGTGTATGTATCGGTGTGTTTGTGCCGGTGTGAGTCTCTGTGTGTTTTATACAAAAATATACGGGTGTGGTTTAAATGCAGAAAGAGAGGGGAGATTCATAGTTTATGAATACGCACAATAGAGGTTTACAGGGAGGTGTGGTAATGTAAGTTGAATAGGGGATTTCTATTTCCATAGTATTTCCTTCCTAGGACAAATCAGGTTGTTTTTTCTGAAGTGGGATTCCACTGAAACATTCATGAACATATGTAAGCAATAATGTTTATATACTGGAAAGACTCTATTAATCACTCGTTAATAATCACACGGGTTTCAGTGAATTTACACCTAGGAGACCAATCTATAAAATCAACACACACACACACACACACACACACACATATATATATATATATATATATATATATATATATATATATATATATATATTGAATTAGTTTTTACATAATCAGTAATGTGTTGCTATGCAGCAATGATCCAATTATCATCCGCATGTGCCGGTCGTCTAGTATTGAGTAACTAAAGGCCTCTTCAAACAATCAGGCTTATATTTAAAACGAAGTTAGTAATGAAAAATCAAATATATTATAGTTTAAAGCTATTAGCAGAAAGCATGGTTAGGTTCAGTGCTTAAAACAAAATGAAGTGAGTGTGGATTTCTGTTGATATTGGAGTGAGAGGATAAGATAGGTTTAGTTGAGGATTTAGAAGTCAGTTGGAAACAGGTTCCAGACAGCGTCAGATTGGAAAGGGGTGCTATCTGCGTACATGTATGCTCACTGTTCGTCTTTAAATCTACAAAAAAACTAGTGCATATGGGTAAGTTAATGAGTGGTTGTGACTTTTTGTTTTAATTTTGATATCTTCCTGCGGATAGATGGATTTTAAAGTGGATTTCACTGTCTACACATCTGCTGAGCTCATAAGGATCCGTTAAGCTGGGAGGAGAAACGTAACAGAAAATAAAGAGAAGGACATAGGAGAGAGACAAAGGAGTGTACGTGAAAAGGAAGGTAGAGAGGGGGGAGAAAGAAAGGAAGTGAAAAACAAAGGGCGGATTAAAGAAAAAAGGGAAGGGGGAAAGCCGATATATGTTTATTTGTAGTAGTTTTCAACTATTACTTGTTTGTTTCCCCTCACTCCACCATACTCGTTAACCTAAACCATCCTCAACGTTATTTTAGCGTTGTATTCTTTAGTTTAATGTTTATGTACGTAATTTATATTTATTAATTGTACAATTCGTAGTTTGAAGCATTTTGTAATGATACGAATGGAAAACTCCAAACCGTATATCATTACTAAGTTTTTTATAAGCAGATATAACCATTAGTATGATAGCGATAAAAATTATAAAATAATTAGAGAACATGGGTGAAGAATAACGAGTCAGAATTTGCGTATGCTGATTTGTATGAATGGTTAAGTAAAATGGGGTGCAGACCTTACAGAACCCTCCCTACCACACTCAAAGTAACGGGGTAGCAGAAGAGGTGGTCCAGACGGTAAAGTTATAGAACAATTCCGCATACAGGAAGGCAAGAAAGTCAATTTGCCTTAATGGGCAGGCAATTAAGGTCCCCTTTAACTATGTCATATACCACAAATCGAAAGATGTGGTACAAAAGAAATAGGAATAGGGAAGCCGATACAGCAGAATGTATTATGCGGAAAGGGCATAATACTGCAATATTAAATGAAGAAAATCGGAACAGTGTTCAAGTTCATGCTGACCAAAGAAAATCCCAAGGAAACCAATCGGATGAGGAAATGCCTTCAGAGCTGGCATTATTGACGTAACAGAAGTTACTGCAGAATGAGACTGCAGAGGAAGAAGTAGAGACAGACGAGGCAGAAAAGGAAGAAGTAAAATGAGACAAGGCAGAAGGGGAAGATCAGAATATGCAGGACGAACACTGCGATTATAGAGAAAGACGTGATAGATCCAGATGTTCAAGGAAAAAGAGGAGAGATACAGGACGATGTTCAGGAGGGCGCTAGAAGAAGTAAAAGAATTACTCGCGGAATAAAGACCCTCCGTTGCAGGGAGAGGAAGTGATATGCAAATTAAGTATAATTTACATATGAGCAGATATCTCATATTTATAAACCAACAATAATTATAACAGGTTGTTGTTGAAAGCTTACTTAGCGTTGTACACAGCATATTAAGAACTGCTTTATTAAAAGTTATATTGATTATTTACGTATAAATAGTTATAAGCAGGCATCCACGTATACATATATGCAAACGCATATATATATATATATATATATATATATATATATTACTATATATATATATATATATATATTACTAAATATATATATATATGCATTACTATATACATATATATGCATTACTATATACATATATATATATACATATATATATATATATATATATATACATATATATATTTGTTTTGGTTTTATTACCGTATCTTTCTGTTAAGTTACATTACCGTTTCGGCTACACGGCCGTTTTTTGGGCCGTCTGTAGCGTCCTCAGACTTTTACAGAAACCTCTTCTGTCTGAGTCTGAGGACGCTACAGACGGCCAAAAAAACGGCCGTGTAGCCGAAACAATAATGTAACTTAACAGAATGATACGGTAATAAAAAACGCATATTTGCTCTACAACAGTATTGAGCCCTTTCTTCAGTTTTTATTAATTACCATCTCCACTATATATATATATATATATATATATATATATATATATATATATATATATATTAAACGTGTCTATTCATAAATGATTGACTGTTTAATTATCTTACCAGAGTTAATGCCGTTGTGTGTGTGTTCGTCTAGTGGTATTTCTATTACATATGTGCATATGCTGTTAAGTGTGAATATGTGTGTGACATGTCATATATTTTCAACAAACCTTCTGCCGTTTCGTTAATCCATCTGGAAATTCTCGTCTGGGAGGGAGACTTGATACCTGTTTTGGGGGACGAAGATTTATTTCACACCAAGACAAGAAATACGTTCTATAGTTTTTTTTAATCACCTTACAGTTTGTTCGTAGAAGGTTGGAAAGTGAATTTGGCCTGTGTTTTCTTCTTCTAGGTCTTATTTCTACCACGTCAGCGTTCGTACCCTATCAACAGCGAAAGGAAGGAGACAACGGCGAAGCCGTCCGCTTTCGTCCAAGTCGCAACTAAATCTCCTCGATTCAGCTAACCTGATCACATGACTCACACGCAATCCAACCAGCTGATCTTGACTTCCGGTCAACGTGTCTACACTATTAATCACCTCTTCTCTCTCTCTCTCTCTCTCTCTCTCTCTCTCTCTCTCTCTCTCTCTCTCTATACATCCTCTAACACGAGCGGACCCTTTTTCACGGCCCATATGGCATCATTCAGGGATGTGGGTAAAGTAACCTCATGTTCGTTAACAGCTGTCTTCCAGCCATCCCATGCCAATTCCAATATCAAGGCGCTTCCCGCCTTATCTCCAAAAAAAATTTTGCTGACATCTCATCCAACAGATTTTTGACTTCTAAAGTTCTTACGTATCAGCGGCATATGTTCTATCTTTTTTTTTTCTCCTACTCTAGATTCACTACATAGTGGCCACGTCACCACTACATGTCCGCTCTTGAGTTGGAAGTTCTGTTACTCCCAAGGTTGGGCATTTTCAATCAGCCGAAGCTCACAAGCGGCCCTATCTGCAAGCTTAATCTATGTGAATGCATTTTATCGCGCACCCTCGTTGCAGCTACAACAAGCCTTTTAAGCGCATAGGCCTGCAGTACTCCCATCTTTATTGCATGCGAAGAATATGATCTTTCAACCGTAACACCGGTCAGCTTAATCAAGCTACATAAAGACGGCGAAAATAGCATTTTTCATAATCGAAAAACTTATTAAAAAATCCCCCTTGTAGGGTCCTGTGAATCTCTTCCCCCAAAAAATAGTTAACCGCCTACGTAAATTTAAACCTGACCCCTTTTTAAAATTATAATTTGACTAGACCGACTATTTTATCTTAATCTAATCTGATTTTTTTCTTTTTTTTTAATTATATTGTGCAGACCCCTGGGAAACAATAATTATACATTATATAATACAGAATCAAATCATCAACACACATTTTTCTAACAATGAACATTAACTTCTAAGAAACTACATAAAACAACCTTCGTCAGTCCTTAAAAAACATGTTCAAAAATGCCGTTAAATCTGGAAAAAATAATGTTCACGATTTACAGAAATAGTTATTTGCTTCTAGCCTGAAAAAGGGCATCAATTCTTTTTTCTTTACTTTCTTTTCTTTTTTTTAACCAGTTCAAAACAAACGATGGCCATGTCCTCTATAAACTTCTGCAACGGTGTAAATATTTCAAATCATGATTAACACAATTCCAAAACAATTTCATCTGTGCGTGTTCCCATTACATTTTCTTATTGTCTCATCGATCCATTGTTTTAAACAGCATAAAGTAATTCTTTTTTCCCCCTTCTAATTTTTACATTCAGTGATATTTTTCTTCGTTTCATAACGAGCTAATTCCTTATACGATAAACATTTTTAAACTATTTTCTATATATAAAGTTTTACATCTGTTTGTCCGTATGTCTTTCTTTTCTTTCTCCGTGAAAAGGTTGTTCTTTCTTTTATTTTCAGACATTTTATTGTGTCTTATGTCTTCTTCTTTTTCTTGACACGAAATCTCCTTTCAATTTCAGGACCTACACCCACGTTGTGTTTTCCGCCCCATGTTCGATATCGCATCGTCGATGCGAACTGGTAAACGGACACAAAATAGGTGTTTGTTATATTGCGTCTCATAAACTGAGCGTTTGTTGTACATTGGTTGAAATTTGAATGGACATGATATATTAAAACGTGTCTATTCCTAAAGGATTGAATGTTTAATCTTCTTACCAGAGTAAATGTCGTTGTGTGTGTGTGTTCGTCTAGTGGACTTTCTATTACATATGTTCATATGCTGTTAAGTGTGAATATGTGTGTGACATGTCATACATTTTCAACAAACCTTCTGCCGTTTCGTTGGTCCATCTGGAAATTCTCGTCTGGGAGGAAGACTTGATACCTGTTTTGGGGGACGAAGATTTATTTCGCACCAAGACAAGAAATTTGTTCTATAGTTGTTTTTATTCACCTTCCAGTTTGTTCGCAGAAGGTTGGAAAGTGAATTTGGCCTGTTTTTTCTTCTTCTAGGTCTTATTTCTACCACGTCAGCGATCATTCCCCACGAAAGGAAGGAGACAACGGCGAAGCCGTCCACTCTCGTCCAAGTCGCAACCAAATCTCCTCGATTCAGCTAACCTGACCACATGACTCACACGCAATCCAATCAGATGCTCTTAACTTCCGGTCAACGTGTCTACACTATTCCTCACCTCTTCTCTCTCTCTACATTCTCTAACATATATATGTATTTATATATATTTATATATATTTTATATAGATGTATATATATGTATGTGTATGTGTATATATATGTATGTGTATATGTATATATATGTATGTGCATATACGTATATATGTATATATATATATCTATATGTATTAATATACACATATATATGTATATATATATATAATTATATATTACATAATAACCTGGAGTAGATACAAAATGTATTATTCTGAATTAGTTTTTTAAGTTTATGTCATATACGTTTGTGCAGCCTGTATCGTTTAGATTTAGACACTATTTTATGGTCGTAGGATATAAAATTTTTAGCAAGTTTAGATTAGCGATTTTAGAATTTTCTGTTTAATAAAATGATTTTCGTGCGTGATCTTTACAAAAACTAATGTAGTTTTGGATTGAGTAGATGATAGATTTTGAATTCAAGGAACTGAGATGAATAAGCGTGTTTCTTTGTGATTATACGCGTAGGTAGTATTGGAATCGTATTGAATAAGGATTTAGGACAGACTGATCTGCAGTAGAAAAAGCAATTGTGATTGGTAATTGTTGTAGTGGCACCCACTCATTTACATATGTTGATAATATTACACATAAATAGCAAAGTTAGTCTGAGGGGGGTATTTACCAGAAGCCACCGAAGGCCGAGCCGAGAGCAGATATGTTTTCGAGCCAAGACTCTCTTACTTGCAACCATTATGTAAATATACTGTAAATATACTTTTCCTTATACACTTCTTATTGATTTTACTTTGTTAGTTGAGTCTTCATTTTTATTGCCTTGTATGTTATTTGGTTCAATCTGCAAACATAACAGTTGGCGACGAAGATGAACGCCAAACATAACTGTAATGACTACATTTTATTGAAGTTGTCCGGTTGTTTTTTATTCAAGAGTTTATCCGTATCTTCAAAATTCTGAGGAAAATAATTTTCATTTAAGCAAAATAAGCAAGTAAAATTTAGTGACCGTCAAGTTCGGACTTTTTAAAAGACTTTCCAGTTAACAAGTAGTGTTAACTTTTTACTAGTTAGATTATTATAATGATGTCTTATCCCTATCATTGGGATTTAGGAAGGAACCATTAGAGTCTGTATATATGTTTAAATATTAATAGTTTGACAGCTGTAGAATTTTCCAGTGGTCGGATCGTCTTTGGCTGTAATATAAATTACAGAGACTTTGAGACAGTTTTGCTCAAGGAGGCATTTAGATTTATCTATAAAGTTGCATGTTTTTATTATATTATTCTCCTGATTACATAATATGTCATTGTTAAAAAATTTGTTATTATGGTTTTTAATTATTTTCTAAGAAGTTTCCGCAACTTAAACTTGATTTAATGAGTTTTAATATTTTGTAGATGATGTTGTTGATGAGGAAATGTTGTTTAATGAGATTTATGAATTCCAAGTTTGGCTTTAATCATTTGATTGAAAAGGGTGAGTAAACCAAATGATTTTCCTTTTATAAGGGTTTCTAGATGTAGCTGATTTTTTTAATGCGCTTATTCTTAGTTCCTTTGTATCCACTGGTCACTTGGGCCTTATTGTAAAAATCTTTTCTTCTACTAATTGATTTGGGGATATATTTAATGATAACTTTAGGATGATTCGAGAGTAGGTGGACATGTTAGGGGTTACTATTTTCTTTCTTATAGTGCTCATAATTTCCTTTATTGGGGTTTAGTGCAACATCTAGAAAGTGGACTATTTTTATCTTCGTGGTACTTTCAACGTTAAGGTTAATTCTCTTGAATTGCCTCATAAGATTGTTTGATAATATCGCATTTAGGGCGGTTAGAATGTTTTTACGAAATCATCATCTCTATATCGTCTGATCATGTCAAGTTCCATGCCTTAAATTAGATCGTATAGTCTAACTTAGTTTGTAATTCTGCAAGATCCAGAGATCTCATTCGAACATCAAAAGTTCCAGCTTGATTCTTAATCCATAGCTCATTTCTACTAATAAAGACATTGTTTCTGCTTTTTCGTATGATATCGATTTCGTCATTGTAGATGTCGGTAAGGATATAAGCAAATTCCATTTCTCACTTTAAAATTCTTTGGTGATAGCTAAGTAGTAAGTTGCAATATCGAATTGTATAAAAGAATATCTATCCTTGGGAAATCCTGTTTAAATGTAAATCCTTTCGCAGAAAGATATCAAAATACTACTAAAAAGTCACATCCGTCCCTTAATTTACCAAATATACATTAGTTCTATCAATCTCTCTACCAAGCCTTCTTTTCTATGGCAATTGCTCTTGATATATCAAAAACCGTTAAGGTATGGCATATACGGTATGACTGGATTTTTTTTTCAATCATTAAATCATTTTTCTCTGATAGGCTCATGAGAGTAGTGGTTGATGTGCAGAAATCAGAGGCTCGAAGTATGTATGCTGGAGTCCCTCAGGGATCAATCCTGGACCCAACTCTCTTCCTGATCTTCGTCAATGATCTCCCAAAACACATACTTAAATCATTCGTTGACATATATGCTGATGACAGGACAATCTATGGCAACACATCAAAGGTCTTAAATGACAAAGTTCTCTCTGATTCTCTCTCCTCTGGTGTCGAGCGTGTGGTAGAGTGGGGAAAGATGTAGCTGACTACCTTTAATGCATCTAAAACCAAACTCTTATCTTTACATCATCAACGCTCTAATCCCCACTTAACTTCGATGATCTGATGGTAACCGGTGTTTTAACGTGATTATGCCGTATATATATATATATATATATATATATATATATATATATATATATATATATATATATTTATGTGTGTATGTATATATGTATGTAGATATGTATTCTATCTTCTGTGTATTTGGGATTGTTTTTCTCTTTTATTAATGTTGAATTCACCTATTCGTAACAACCATCATCATCGTCGTCGTCATGAACGTTGTGGATGTGTGCCTTTATGAACGCGTTTTCATTTTAAAAACTGTACAACCAGCGAAGCGAACATCTCTCTATTCTATCTTCTGTGTATTTGGGATTGTTTTACTCTTTTATTCATGTTGAATTCACCTATTCGTAACAGCCATCATCATCGTCGTCATGCACGTTGAGGATTTGTGCCGTTATGAACGCGTTTTCATTTTAAAAACTGTACAACCGGCGAAACGAACGTCTCTCTATTATATGTTCTGTATATTTGGGATTGTTTTACTCTTTTATGTAACATGCATCCAGGAGATAAGCGCCCGCGTGTTTGCGTGTTGTGTGGGTACGTGGGAGAGACGGATGAGGGGAAAAAGACTTACCTCGAGACCAGCTCAGCGTTACCGACCAAAAATAGAAAAGAAAGACCAAGATGGCAGCCGCCGTCTTTTGTAAAGTATGATGTCTCGCAAAGTCACACGAATTCTCGGAATATGCAAATTTAATCGGCCTAGAACGACGATAAAAGCGGGTGAGGGGAAAGACGTGGGGAGTGACGATTGAGTTGGCTGGGGAATCGTGTGGCTGTTGCTCCTTGTGGCGTGTTGAGGATATCTTACCGTGTTAAAGAGAGAGTAAGGCGCCATCTTGAATTTTTCCTTACACTTTTTCGTTACAAGCTATTTCGGCCATTTGGCCTCTAGGACTATGACCGAGTCGAAATTTGACTTAAAACTCATACCCGAGTTTGACGGGTCCACGTCCATCGTCGACTGGGTTGAAAGGGTCGAGCTGACGTGCGACCTTTGTGAGGTGAAAAGGGTACACACTGTGATTCCCCTGAGATTGGCTGGGGGTGGCTTGAGTGTATATCAGCAACTCAGTGCTGCCGAAAAGGGAGATGTCACCGCAATTAAAGCTGCGCTGTATAAGGCATTTGCCATGGATCCTTGTACGGCCTATGAAAAATTTGCTTCCCGAAAACTTCTACCGGAGGAAAGCGTGGACGTTTTCTTCGCTGAGTTAAAGGAACTCGCAGTTCTGTTCGGTGGAGTGGTGTCGGAGCGGACGCTCGCGTACGCGTTTGTTGCGGGCCTTCCCACTCGGGTGAAGCAGCTACTGAGAGCCTCAACCAGCGTTTCAACAACGACCATGGAACACTTGATGGAACGTGCTCGAGCCATCATCAAAGATGAGGAGGACCTGGGGGAACCAATTGTGATGGCGACACAGACAGGTCAGATTGGCGCTCGGGAGATTCCGAATCAGAACCCTGCAAGCAATGGGAATGTTTTCGCTGCGGCCGACGCGGACATTTTGCAAGGAATTGCACCAACAGGGGGCGTGTGCGCTGTTTTAAGTGTGGCGGTTTGGGGCATCTAGCCTAAAACTGTGCGGGAAACGTATCAGGGGAGAGGACGTCCGCGCCGCCCTGCTCCCCGAGCAAAATTTGAACAAGGCGCAACCAGTAATGACCGTCTACGTAAACAGGATACCCTGCTCAGCACTTCTCGACTCAGGCTGTTCGCATACTATAGTGAGCACCAGGCTGTGTCCAAGTTGGACTAAGAGGAAGATCAAAGTCACTACGATAGGAGGCGAGACCCAGACATGCTGTGGAGCCACTAGGCTCCACAGCATGTCTGGGTCTCGATCAATGTGCTCGTGACCCAAGGAAATCTCCTGGGGTTTGACCTGTTGCTCGGATACGATGCCATCAAGGCGCTGGGGGGAGTTGCAATTCATCGGGATGGAAAGGTGCGATTCTTAGAGGCCCCAGTGTGTGCAGCGCTCCATATCGATCGGCCGGATTTTACAGTGGACTACGACTCGCGCAAGAGGGCCTGGATTGCATCTTGGAAGTGGACCGAGGGAATGGCACCGACTAAACTCAAGAACGGGGTTGCAGAGTACCCTATACCCAGTGAGGCCCGAGCAGAATACGTAAGGGAACTAAAGGCGTGGATCCAAGATGGCTGGTTAATCCCCTTCACTGAGGACAAGCTTGGGCCTCCCAAGGGTCTAATACCCTTGATGGCAGTAGTCCAGCATAACAAGTCGAAAGTACGGCCCGTGCTGGACTATAGGGAGCTTAACAAGCATATTGAAGCCTACACTGCCGATGCTGATGTATGCGCCAGTAAGTTGAGGGAATGGCGTCAGAAAGGCACTAATGTCTCGATATTGGATTTGCGAAAAGCCTATTTACAGGTGCGAGTTGATGAGACGTTATGGCCGGTCCAGACAGTTTGGTTCCAGGCTTCGGCCTAAATGTGGCACCACAGATCATGAAGACTATTGTCAACACAGTATTGCCCCAAGAAAAGCCCATGAGGGAATCAGCGTCAGCTTACATTGATGACGTATACGTCAATGAAGATGTACAGTCTGCGTCGTGTGTCAAAGAAAAGTTGGCTCAGTTTGGTCTGGAATGCAAGAATCCCGAACGTTTAAGGGAAGGAGCACGTGTATTGGGATTGGATGTTTATGAAGAAGATGGCACCCTACAATGGAGGCGTGGCAGTGAAATTCCAAGCATCCCCAACCTCGTTACAAGGCGGACCGTTTTTTCTTGGTGTGGAAAACTTGTTGGTCACTTACCGGTCTGTGGCTGGCTCCGCGCAGCTGTTGGTGTGATTAAACGCAGAGCAAATTTAACAACCACGGGTTGGGATGACATATCCGATGATGTCCTACTAACTCTGATGATTAAAGAGACACTGGAGAGAGTGAACAAGAAGGACCCTGCCTGTGGGTGGTGGTGCACCGACAAGTTTAAGCGAGGAAAAATATCTGGAGTGATTAGCCAGCAGTCTGTTTTGGTCGATGGAACCCCACGACATGTGCGAGATCTTCGCCCAGCTACCGAGGTGCGTCACACAACTACAGAAGAAAGCAGTGAAGCGTCTAGCCGTGTTAAAGAGAGAGTCGGGCGCCATCTTGAATTTTTCCTTACACTTTTTTGTTACATTTTATTCATGTTGAATTCACCTATTCGTAACAACCATCATCATCGTCATCATAAATGCTCCTTCATATATATTCTACATGTACGTGTATGTGTACGTGTGTGTGCATATGTATGTACAGGCGTGTATGTATAAATGTTTGAGTGTACATGCATGTTGTCATGTGTGTTTGTTCTTGCGTATGTATGTTTGCGTGCATCTGTTTGTATGCATGCTTGCATGTGTACGTGTATATCTTTATTTCGATATGTCTGTTGGGTGGAGCGGACTCCCAAAAGCCATGTTTCGGCAACCCCTCTGGGTGAAGCAACTCTCTGATTTAAAAAAAAAAATACATACAGCGGGAGACCAGTACCCGCATTAAGCTGGTCTGCAGTTTGATTTGTTGCTGGCTATCTTGCTCATAATTGTTGCTGAATCTCAACATTTTGAACCGAGAGAGAGAGAGAGAGAGCGACTTAGCTGTCGTACAAAACTAAAACTCTGTAGCATCATCTTTGCATAGATACTTCCTCAGGCATTTGTCTATAAAAATTGTCCGTGGCGAAAAAGTGTCATGTGTGTAGCCCTGAAATACTGGAAGCATGTAATGATTGATCTTCCATCATTCTATATATGCATATGTGTGTATGTATGTATGTATGTATGTATGTATGTATGTTAATATATGTACTGGTGTATGCATGTGTATGTATACCTATGTGTATATGTATGTATATATGTATGTGTGTATATATTTTTATTTATTTATTGTGTAAACATGTTTATGTGTGTTTGTATATATATACGTATACATATTTGTGTGTATGCATATGTATATGCATATATGCATATGTATGTATGCGTATTGGTGCATATATATGTATGTGTAGGTATATGTAGGTAACTTTATATGTATGTATGTATACGTGCATACATGTGTACGTATATGTATGTGAATATCTATGTATATGTATGTATTTGTATATGATAGTATATATGTGCATACATATATATGTATATGTGTGTGCATGTGTGTATGTATGTTTGTATGTGTTATATGTATTGTGTATGTATGGATGTGTGCATGTGTGTATGTTTCTGGTATGTATGTGTATGTATGTGTGTATATGTATATATATATGTATGTATGCCAAGGACCTCTTCAATGTCATGTCTGCTTTAGCGTGTGAATTCGCTGGCAGGACTAAAAAAAAAAAGGTTATCTTCGAGATCATAGACTTTCAGTGACCGAGGGAGTGGCACTCGTCTGACAAGACGCTGCAATCATCATGCATATATATATATATATATATATATATATATATATACATAAATACATACATATATGTATATGCACATATATATGTACAGAATTCGCATACATAAAGGGTGAAATATAATTAAATAAGCACATTTTGTCCTCTCCGCACACACACATACATATGTGTGTGTGCGTGTGTGTGTGTTTGTGGATGACAAGTTTAGTCTCGCTTCTTTGGTAGAACTCTGTCGTCCATGAATCGAGCATTTTACATGCCGCGATCAAATGTTTATAAGAATGTAGATTTCAGTACATCGTTTGCGGACACTGATCGAATAGTCTAGAAAGTTAGATTGCCGACTTTGTTGTTTCAAATTTGGAATCTAGTTCAGAATTCGCGCGTGTCTATAGTACTAAAGCGAAACCTTTTCGCATTAATGTCGAAAGCTGTTCAAAAAGTCACTTTAAAATTTAAAAAAAAAAATCAATTTAAGTTTAAAATCCTTTAGTGACATTTTTGACACTATGAATATATATCATCAAACCCTTGCTAAATTCAAAATTTTGATGTACGGAAATAAACATTCTACCATCTCCACTAGAGTGAACGTTTACATAACCTGTGTTATCAGCACCGTTCTCCACGGCAGTGAAGCAGGGGTAACCTACAGTCACCAGAATACATTATGCATGCGTAGTCTGTAATAAATTATTGGAATTTCTTGAAGGGATAAAGCTACAAGCAATGCTATGCTCGCAAGGGCTGATATCCCTGCCATGTTCACCATTTTTCGACAAATACGCCTACGCTGAATAGGCCATGTGAATCGCATGAGCAATGGGCAAATTTCAAACTGGATTCTTTCGGTCATTGGAGTATATGTTCGTCCATAATAATAGCATCAGTATCTGTTATGTGTGTATGTGTGCGTGTGTACATTTGTGCATATTTTTATCTCATGTTATTTCATTCAAGGGAAGTGCCGAGTAAATTTTCTTCGTAATTTTGTATTCAAATGTTTTTGCTATACAAATATGTGATGGAATAATTTTGCAATACAAAAAAAAAATCGCCCAAAAAGAGAGAAATCTGCATTTTCTAACGAAATCTAGTAAAGACTTTTCTAAATATTTGAATGTTTTAATTACTTTTACAAC
>NC_136489.1:10532587-10600087 GCF_053919585.1 Euprymna scolopes
ATAGACCCAATCCTCCAACTCTATCGTCAATGACCATCCCCCTTGAAGAAGCCCGCATAAATCGGGCGAAACGTTGAGTATCCAGGTCCTTCCACCTCCATTTTATTTCATATATATATATATATATATATATATATATATATATATATATATAGTCTTTGAAGTTTTTAACATTTGAAACCACACAAAAAATTATTTTTTATCATTCATCAAAAAAAACATCTAGTCAGTAAGTCATTTAATCACCTGCAATCACTGCATCAACTCTCAAATTTACTATAATACCAATTTTTATATTTTTTAAGGGATCATCAGTTGTTTACCATGAAACACTGTTTCGGGGATTTAAAAACAAAACAGTGTATTACATCATGGCTCCCCAGCAGTGTTGATCAAACACCACCACCCTTAATCTTAGGAAGAAGACAAGTTACAAAAATTTTTTTTCCCCAATTTCCTATTCTTAATTGTAATTACTAACCTTTTCATAGTATAAAAATGAATTTCTTACCTGTGCGATTCATCAATTTCCACATTTAAAATGGATACATTTTTTAATTTTTTAATTTATCATTCTTGTATTTATAAGATTTGGATTAATCCATTTAACTACTTATCACCCCCACTATAGTAAGTAGTTTGTATATTTACATTCTTATTTATTTAAAATTAGATATATAAAGGTTAAAAATATTTTATTTTTACATATATACATTTTTTTTTTTAACTATATAAATTTATTATATGTAATTATAAATACATTTATACATTGCTAATATAGTTTTGGATTTCCTTTATCAATATAATCTGGTTTATCTTAAACGATTCAAAAGCATCAGGATAACGAACAAATGCTTTGTTTAACTGTTTAAATATTTTATTTTAATCTCCACCTTGTTTTATCATCCTTATTACTAAGCTAGAAACTGGTGGTATAAAATCTGTTAATTTTAGAGTAACGCGAGCTATTCTCAAAAACTCTGACATAATGGTTCATTAAAACACAAAAACGGGGCAGGTGCTATCCTTATGGGGCATACGTACTATTTTAAAGGGGAAAGCGTTTCTTTTATCAAATATTTTATAAAGAAAAATTCCATCCTCAATTTTTATATCTAAATCCAGAAATGTAGCCTGTTGTCCTCTATGTTCACAATTTAATTTTAGTTCGTTTGGATATATAAGATGTTTATTTTTTTCGAATTCATCATTATCGTTTATGCATATAAGGTCATCTATAAATCTCCTACACCCATGAAAGTTATGTTTTAGATATATCTGTTTTTAATAATGATGACATATATATATACTCGAGTCTATGTAAATACAAATTTGCCGAAAATGGTGCCGGATCCAATCCCATTGGGATACCTATCGTTTGGAGTAATATTTTATTTCCTATTTGAAAATAGCATTCTTTAATAAGATGACTTACAAGCATTTTTAAAATACCTTTAGAAATACTAGTTTTGCTATTTTTATTTTTACACCAGAAAGCATTAGAGTTTGAAAAGTCTATATATTTACCTTTTCCACCTTGAAAATCCAAATCTACAGTATCATTTAATTCTTTTATAAGTTTTTCGTGCGGAATTTTAGTATATAGCGTACTAAAATCATAAGTAGCTATAGATTTTGCTTTTATTCTGGAATTTATTTTATCTAATTTTTCTTTCACTGGTTTGGAATTATTTACTACCCAAAATAGATTTATATTACTATAGAATTTACTTTTCAGGTGAAAATTATTTATTTGATTTATAATTAATTTAAATATTTTAGATATAGCTTTACTTAGAGGTTTAGTGATGCACGTCTTTGAACCTAGAATAAATCTAGCCCCAACTAGATTTTTATGCATTTTAGGTATCCAATACATACATGGAAGATTTTTGTCTTTATCTTCTAATTTTAATCCTACTTTTTCATTAATAATACTATTATTCAAAATAATACTATCTAAATTACTATTACTTACTTTATAAGTATCCGAATCGTTTCCTATAAGTCCTACTTCTATCAATAACCGTTGTATATAATATTTTTTACATATAAAGGCTATATTGTTTGCCGCTTTATCAATCGGAACTATTACGAACTTTTCTTGAAGTATTTTAAGTTCCTCCCGTATTTCTGAATTTTTTAAAAGAGGATTGGTTTTTCTAGGTCGTTTAAATTGTTTTATATGTTTAACCTTTTTATTTACGCATTCAATTATACTATTTTTCCATGCATCAAACGTAGACTGTGCTAATTTATATTTCTTTACCATAGACATAATAAAACCTTCTAGTGCTTTAGTAACTTCTTTAACGCATTTAGTGTAATTTAGGCATTTAGGTTCTCTATAATTTAGACCCTTACTAAGTAGTTTTCTTAATTTAGGATTATTTACTATATTTAAATCTCCTGTAATTACATGTTTTATCTCATTATTACAGAACGGAGAGGAATTACATTCACATTCTGGAATATTTATATTATTATCTTTTATATTTATATGTTCTACCGTTTTCTTATAATTAAAAATCTTATTGCGTATTGTTGGCCCTAGTTTATATGTAACTATTGGTTTTTGATCTTTTTTCTGGAACTCATTTGGTAGTAATTGAATATTTTTTTGTTTATTAAATATTTTAGGTAAATTTACATCATCAAAACCTTTATTTTCATACAAAACTACACAAACATTTTTAGGTTTCTTTTTTATATCGTTCCCTGGTGGCTTATATAATTTAGTGTCAATTATATCTAGAATATATTCATACCATGGGCCAAAAGAAAGAAAAAAATCTATTCTGAACTGTATAATCAGTTTTTCAAATTTTCTAAGTACGAAAACGACGAATGTCGATTACGTCACTTTGTAGTCATTGCAGCTGGTTCCACGATCATTCTGACATCTAAGGTTGACGCTCCCGTCAAAAAGTCAATTATTAACCCTCATGGGGAAAACCGTTCAATACGGCAGGCAGCTAATGGCTTGAAGCTCTCGAAAAGTACCGTTGGGAGGGTTATTAAGCATTTCAAGAATACTGGGGAAAATCTAATTGTATATATAAACGTGGGGAGACATTGTAAATAGGAACATTATTGACCTCATAGTAAATAAAGAATCCTTTATATTAGGGTGAAAACAAAGTTCTCGCTAAACTTTAAATTTTGATTTCAAATGATGTATTTTTTAAATAAATTTTCAATATAATACGTTTACTTTATATACGACTTTAAAGGGCGTTTTAACACCATTTAATTGTTAAAATTGCAATCGTTTTAAAACAATTATGTTGCCTTTTCAAAACCTTTAATACAAGATGGAAAAAGGTAATTCGCACATTTTTCTTATTTAAATTCAAACTAGGCCAGAAAATTTCTGAAACAATTGCGTTTTGAGCGAAGCGTTTGGCCCAGGAACGACTACTAAAGGCACATCAACATTTGGTTTAAGAAATTTCTTGGCGGGGACGAGAGTCGAAGATGATAAGCGGTGGGGTGTCTATCTGATGTTGACAATGATTGATCCACAGCTTTAGTCGAAAATAATAAACGCATAATTGTTGTCGACCTTGCTCCTGAATTTGATGTAACGTATACGACGATTCTCAACTTCTTTAGATAGAGTGGAATGACAAAAATACTTAATAAATGGGTGACTCATGAAGTGAACGACAGCCAAAAGAAAACGACGTTATGAAATGGAATGTTTCCTTGTTTTACGCAAAAAGAACAATCCGTTTCTCGATCGGGATGTGACTTGCGATGTAAAATGGATTATTTACGACAACTGGCGACACTCAGCTCAGTGCTTAGACGTGGATGAAGCTCCAAAACATTTTCCGAAGCCAAAAGTTTAACCAAAAGAAGGTCATGCTAACTGTTTGGTGGTTTGCGATCGGCTACAGTTTTTTGAATACATGCGAAACCATTAAAATTCAGAAGAACTGTCAAGAAATTTATGAACTGCACCAAAAAAATTCAATCTTGCAGTAGAAGGTGCAGTTATAGAAAATACAAAGTTTTCACTAGATATTTAATGCGTGACCATTGCTATTTTAGTGTTATTATTTTTTAATTTATTTTAGTGTTTTGTCACTTTACTTTAAAAAAAGTTGAAATGCTCATAACTTTTTCTATCCTTTTTAATGAGGTAAATTAATACAGTGTATCAACATAAGAGATATGTTAAATGTTTGTAACTTTAGTTGTAAACCCCCCCCCGAATGTTCTGGAGAAATTGAAAAAATAAAAAAAAACTGTTCCAGATATTTGACCGCTAGTGTGTAATGTACATTTTTGTTTGTTTTACACAAACATTTGTATGGCGCTAGACATTCATGAGCATCGATCGGTCGAATACTTAGAATTACTTTTACAAGCGATATTACTAATACAAAAGTAGAGCCCGTAATGAAAATTAGAAATAAAAATGCCATCACATTCAAATAATGATATTTAAAATTAAAAGAATCCAAATGCATTTAAATGAGTGAAAAAGACAGTAATAGAAAGGATATTTGAAGATGAATTCGTGTATATTTTCTTTTTGTTTTTGTCCATTCTTTTTTTTTTGTGTATGCTTTGGTTATCGGTTTATAATTGTAAATTTACTTATTCTGTATACTGTATATTCACTTGAACTTTATACGTTTATTCTGTACACTCATTATTCCACACCTAGCTATAACACATAGTGACTCAACGGGTCACAGAAATCTAGCATATATATATATATATATATATATATGTGTGTGTGTGTGTGTGTGTGTGTGTATAATGAAGTAAAATATGTGGCTATGTATACATTATAACCAACGAAGTAACGTGGAAATGATTCTCAGATTGCATTTCCCGAAGCATTTTACTAGCTCTGATATTCTGTTTCTGTAAATATAAACAAAGACCACCGTCAGGGTTGCTAACACCGAATACAAGAAACTTAATCTCGCATTGTCTATTGTTTTCAGCTTTTGTAAACACATTCCACATCAACGCATTGCCATTTGTAACAAAAGGCATTCGTCTTTTAGCACGTCCTAAATATACATTTAAGTTGTTGCTAAACTTACAAACGTGTATGCAAGTGACTCCTAAGTTTATTGCGACCGATGCTCCAAATAATCAATAATTCGTTTCTATTTCTACAGAAAAGGAGCAAAGTAAGAATACAAGCCATTCACCAAAGACGAGGGCAACCCAAAGGCTCTCTTTTTATTATCTGTTCTTTTGGTGTGTAGAGGGCGTCGCCATACATTACCACAATTACATCCCATATTTGATGATTATATTATAATGCTAAGTGTTTATCAATGAGTATCGAATATAATGAAATTATAATTTGAAATAACCTGGCCGATAATTTTATACCGAGCACCCGGCGCGATTATCTCATTTATCCAGAATAAGCCGTTTATCTACATGACGTTTCAATTGCACGCATACATACATACATACATACATACATACATACAAATGTAAAAATATAATACTGTAGGATCGCTAAATGTTTAATAGAGGAAACGAAGTCAGTTTTTATCTGCTGTTTTAACATCGATAGTGATTATTATGGTCCAAATATCACTCGAGGTTAATATTTTAACTAGCGTTATCCCCTTCTACGTTTGCCCAATAGCACTATGTTAGGTTTAATAGTCATAGATACGTTGCTGCAGAGATTGTATGGTCTTAGTTGATGATGTAAGATATTTTCGTGACTTGCTGCTGCATTTGATATTCAACATTTTACAGATCGTCCAGTGGAGATAGTTACACACTTCAGTGGGTCGCATAGTTAAGTAGTCGTCCGCCAGGAGAAGCTTACATGTTGATGTCAGGTGTCTTATATATTCTACCTTTGTGGGGGCGCAATGATATTGGCATTCTAAACCTGGCTAATTACGTACTGCATCATGACATATTAGAAGCAGATAGTTTGTTAGTGGATATATTGCCTTGATCACGGATGAGGAATATCATCTACGAACCGTATAAAAATACTTTAAAATATTAAAAAGGAGGCCAACATGTTCTACTCCTACTCGAAGGATCACTCGGAACTGCACGAGATAGGGGAGTTTATTTATAATGAACA
Source organism: Euprymna scolopes (assembly GCF_053919585.1). NCBI lineage: Eukaryota > Metazoa > Mollusca > Cephalopoda > Sepiida > Sepiolidae > Euprymna > Euprymna scolopes. Next base: position 10,538,676 of record NC_136489.1, read on the forward strand.
CCTATATAGTACTATGAAGTTCACTGTCGCTTAACTTCGGTGGTTGAATGGAAACCATTGCATCAACCTAGATAATTTATATAATATTGAAGTGCACTAGGAGTATGTTCATATTGGGTTAACATAAAACGGAAAGTAGAAAATATAGGATAAATCAAGTAATTAGAATTGATCTACGTGTGAGAATATTACATCATAGGCACGACATCAAAATTGTTACGTTGCTGACAAGCTTAGAAAACGTTTCTCTCTTTCTAAAATGTCAGAGAAGCTGGTGTAATGGCTGGGATTATATTCATGAAACTACAGAACAGAGACAACACCCTCCCCTAAAAAAGCAAAGACACTCGCTTTGGGCGGGGGTGTTTAGTTCTCTCCCACTGCAAGAACTTAGATCCAAGTGTCGCAAAGTTGAGTTTAAAAGTTAGCGCCCCAGAAAAGTGTCATTCTGATTGGCAAGAAAGTGCTTAAGCAGCCGATTCGGCATTCGCCAGTAAACGCGCATCAGATAATTAGCAATAAGCTGGCTTCTTCTCAAAGAGAGAAGGCACTACCTCTTAGAACTGCACAGAATTAAACTCCCATCTCAAAATCAATAGGGTCCAGCTCATTAATGGAATGGTCTAATCTCTGTTAATTTTCGGAACCGAGAATTGGAGGACCAATTATAGCACAGAATATATACTTGAATAAGAAAAATGAGGGTAATACTTGTCGGATGATATCATGAAAACTAAATAGGCAGTACTATACGATTCCTCAACAGAGCATGTATTGATATTATATAAACCTGAAATACTATAGTAATCTTAATTGTTTATTCTTATGGAAATCGCTCGAGACAAGGCAGAAATCCACTGTATGCAAAGAGCTAGAAATACTAGTTTCAGATAAAAATCCCAGCCCACAATCATAGTTAGTGTAGATTCTGACTTCGAAAATAGGGATTTCCTCCTCTGCTAGATACATCGCTCATGGTAAGTGAGAACTGATCGAAAATATAAGAAAAACGGGTTACAAGTTTGCCGAAAGTAAACTCATTTTTAAGAAAGTAATATTTTCTATTACTTTCTTATAAATGAGTTTACTTTCGGCAAACTTGTACTCTCGTTTTTCAGATATCGAAATACTAATATTGTTTCGGCTTCAGCACCCAAATACCAAATGTGATAGTACTAAATACTGGGTTATTGTGCAAGGGCAGCTTATAGCTTATTTGCCAGACTAATATTAACAGGGGATTAGTAGCTTATTTGTAACGTTATTTTTCATTATGCATGTCTGCCGGAATTTTTATTATTTTTTATTGTGTTATCTAATGCGTAGGTATTCCTGATAACACAAAACGGAGCTACCAGCATGTGAAACTATAGATAAAATATTGATTCCCCTGCGATTTAACAGTTTTATACTTACGCTCTTTACGTATCTCTGACCGCCAATTATTTGTGAGATAAAAAATATCTTGAATAAATAAATCGAATTCTGAACAAGTAAATGTATTTATTGTAATAATTTAAATATTTTAAGTAAATAAATCGCTTATAAAATTAATTTTCCGATAAAAATAGGAATAGATAATATGATATAAAAATTTACATGAATAAAGAAAATCATTTTTCTATCTTCTTCATCAATGTTGCCATATCTAGAGAGGAGCTGCTAAGAGTATATTTTCCTGCCTTGATAGGTTAAAAACCGCTTTCGAAATCCAATGGCAAATGGAATGTTTTTCCTCCCTGCTTCGTCTGTTTAAGAGAAAAGACATTGGAAACCTATATATTCTTTTTTTATTATTCACAGTTCAAGATCTCAAATGAGCCTTAATCTATGGTCCTCTTGTAATATATTTGCAACAAATACTCAGCTACAACCCTTCTAATCAATTATCTTTGCTCTTTCACTTTGTCTAAAACTAAAGTAATATTCCTTGAGCAAAGTTTCTATCACAGATCTTTCCTTATCTTAAAAAGAATACCGTTCGGCTGCTTAACAGCTAATTATAACATATTTGTTTTGAAGTCTAATGTAAATAAGTTCTTCCTAAAAAATGTTATCATTTAGTAATAAAATATCTGGACTCATGATAAAAAAATAAAATTTAGCAAATATACTCCGTCAACCAAACGCTACAGATATGCAAACAATTGCATGTAAAACGTTTTTGTGACTCCCCGGTGGAGTCCTCTGTGTTCCCCTCGTTACAAGTGCAGGTCTAGGTTGTTCGGCTTGAACATCCACCAAGGTGTTGCATGGCTCTCTCGAAATCGGGTTGAATATGCCGTTGAATGCAGCAGTGACGATCTCATCTATCCTCTTTATTACGCTGAAAAGGAAGATCATTACCCCTGCTTTTTTCCTTAAGTTAACCTGTAAGTATTAGCAACAATACACAACGTCTACTGTGGTTGTAGGTTCCTAAGGTAAGCAATTTTTTACAAAAGAGGCAACTAAAATAAGTTTTTCACAGAGGAATCAAAAAGAAGAAGAACTGAAAGATCGTTTTCAGTTTTGTTTTTACTGGTAGTTACGATAATCGCTGACTGGGACTCAGTCTCTATTCAATAACCGATTTCCTGCTTTTGATCAGTTGAACAACAAGTGCTTCTCGGACAGCATGTATGAAGTGATAGACAGCTTCATCCCTGAGTTCGACCTCACTACTACAAACTACAAAAAATCCACAAAAATTCTGATTTTTCTTATATATACAAATTGAAATGGAGCAATACTAATAAGTAATACCTACTCTAACATGTTATTAATAAACGACTAGATATTTGTATTCAAATATAGTAATTAGATTTTTATCCAACTGCATCAATTTTGGTGTTTCTTCAGACAATCGCTAATCTTAAAAGACTTGCCAATTATCAAATTGATCGGTTTCTTCTGAACTCAGTTGTTTTTTGTATAAACAAATTCGAGTAGTTTTAGTCAACGCTCAATCTAAGGATAATACAGCAATTAATGCAACAAATTTTATAAATGCTTGTTATCTTTCATAATATTTGAAGTGTCCACATTTAATAAAAATCTGCGTAGATGAAACAATTTTTATTCTAAAATATAATAAATATTGTTTTATTCATGACAAATAAAGCACATATGTATGGAAAAAGGTTGCAGTCAACGTGTATAAATTCACAAATAAACAGTTAGTGATGTAAATTATGCATTGATATAAAATAGTAATAATTGCTATATTTAAAAAAAGAATATTCAATGCCAATTATACTGTTGATGCAGAGACATAGTCTATAAATATATATCAACATATATTAACATAATAACAGTCGGTGGTTTGTTCTTCAGGTGAGCTTTCTATAAAAAATAAACAGTGGGGACATTCGATACGCTTGATAAATTATATCGAGGAATCCTCTATTATATTATATGCCAGAACATAAAAGATAAATAAACATATTACTATAACCTATCCCCGATAATAAAAAGCAGTATATATATATATATATATATATATATATATATATATATATATATATATATATATATATAGGGAGAGAGATAGAGATAGATATATATATAGTGTGTGCATGCATATGCATATGCATATATACTGAGTAGTCATACTGAAGTATAATGAAAAATATTTACATATGTGTATATATACATATATACGAAAAACATATATTTAAATAAATATAATATATATATGTTTATTTGTATATGTAAGTGTATATATGTATGCCTATATATATATACGTATGTATATATATATATGTATGTATATATGTGTATATATGTATTTCTGTATATATATGTGTATATCTGTATATATGTATATATGTGTATGCATATATATCTTTATGCACACACACACGCGCACACACACACACACACAAACATATATATATATATATATATATATATATATATATATATATATATATATATATATATATATATAACACATATGCTCCTCAGGCATACTTGCAGTTGTAAAAAAATATTTTAACTGCTTTTCTTAACGCCCGAAGACATGAATTTCTTGTTCTTTCTATTCACGAGTTAATTGCATGTAGACTAGCAGAAATACACTAACCTGCAATGTCAAAGATAGTTCCATGTACTGGGATCAAATCCTCCGACCAGCAGTAATTACAACTTCCTGCTCTGCTGATTAGATTAGAATGAACCACTATTTTCTCTAGGTCTAAATATTGATAATATTTATTTTAATACATTCTTGTTTTTTTTATGTATATACATATATGTAAATATATTTGATGATACTTTAGTGTAACTTTTCAATAATCAAATGATAACTATTTAGGTCAACATTAGAATTCTATGTGTTATAAATAGATGTCCTTTAGTCCAATCAACTTTATTACATTTTTAACTATTTTAATTGTGTCGCAATAGAATAACAAGAAAATAACACGTCTGAACGGCTCACTAGTCATTGAAAAGGTACAGTATGAGATTGCATCAACGCGGTTCCATCTGTTCTTTCTTTTGCGGCTACTAATAACATGTCTTCCGTCACTCATATATTGATCAAAAGTCATCTAGGCTAGTGTTCTAACCTGTGCAGAACTTGCAAGATAACAAAGCATTTCGTGTGAAACAGTTACACGTAATATTATATATATATATATATATATATATATATATATATATATATATATATATATATATATATACATATTATATATATATATATTATATACATATTATATATGTATATTATATATATATTATTTATACTATATATATATTATATTATATATATTATATATATTATATATACATATTATATATATATATATTATATATACATATTATATATATATTATATATATATTATATATATTATATATATATTATATATTATATATATTATATATATATTATTTATATTATATATATATTATTTATATTATATATATTATATATATTATATATACTATATATATATTATATATATATTATATATATTATATATATTATACATATATATATATATATATACATATTATATATATATATATTATATACATATTATATATGTATATTATATATATATTATTTATACTATATATATATTATATTATATATATTATATATATTATATATACATATTATATATATATTATATATACATATTATATATATATTATATATATATTATATATATTATATATATATTATATATTATATATATTATATATATTATATATATATTATTTATATTATATATATATTATTTATATTATATATATTATATATATTATATATACTATATATATATTATATATATATTATATATATTATATATATTATACATATATATATATATATATATATATATATATATAAATCTCGTACATAAAAACTTAATTATTTTTTTTTTCTGTACTGTAAAGCTATTTCATATTCATGGTTCTTGATCAACAAAGAACAGAATCCAACAGCGTGAGCATTGACAAAAGATAATTTAAAATAAATATGCCCCGGGTATATAATGGTATACACTCGCGGCAGTTTGAATATATAAAACTATATCTGATGATACTATCACAAACTTGTCCGCGCAGACACTGAACGACAATAAAGCAAAGGCTGTCCAAATATTATACTTGAAACTTAGTAAACGTCTCCTATAATAATTGTAAATTATGTGTACCAAATTACAATACTTTGCCAATAATTAAAAATTTGATTAGGTAGAAATTTTGTGTCACAGTATGGAATATGTTAGGGTCTTATATGTGGTATCTTTATAATCTGCTAGAGTTTCCAAAAGGAGAAGGTCATTTTTGCGTATATAGATATAATCCTTAATTATGAAAGTCTTTTCAATAAACAAATGTACGACAGGTTTATTTGACTTTCAAGCAGGCCACCCGACATTAAACTATCGTAAAATTTAATGTTTTGATATATGCATGTGTTGTTTCAATTCTGACATGTTATCTAACATTTCAACAGTCTCCAAACAAAAAAAAAATTGATTTAGTAGTTTGCGTAGACCATTCCGAATACGGACAAGGAAGTGGACACACACACAAATACACACACACGTATATATATATATATATATATATATATATATATATATATATATATATATATATATATATATATATATATGTACATATTCGTTTATTTTACAAAAAGCTAAACATTCATGAGCATTGTTCGGTCAGATAATCCCAATTAACTAGATAACTTTTCAAGCGATATTACTTATACAAAATTAGAGACTGTAATGAAAATTGGAAAAAAATATGCCAGCAGATAAAAACCATGATACAGTTTATAGGTCATCTTCTCATCTATATTTTAAAAATAAAAATCAATTTTTGTGCAGCAAAACAAAAATTGTGATTAATTCTCTGGTATTCAAAATCGTAAAAATATGTAAGAGGTTGGCGACGCTTTTTATGGCTAGTTTTCATTGCAACGTCGTCGTGTAAGCGACTACAATCGCGAAAAGAAAACTAACATGTGAAACACATAGAATGAAAGCATGAAAGGGAGATAATTGTTTTTTTTTATTGAAAGCAGACAAATGGGGTACATTGTTATTACATATGTGTTTATGGGGGAAATGAAATTAAACAAAGAACAAGTGAGTTTATTCGAAACCTGGAAAAATCATGGATTACAATAGGAAATTCGGGCAAAAGTAATATGGTTAAGCTTAAACATGGAAACGTAAAGGACTAGTTGTTGAAACTTGAAAAGAAAATGACAAACTATTCTAGTAAAAAATATAATAAATTTATAACTTTAAATATTGCAGCATTCAGAATCTTTTTAACATTCAATTTATAACATTATATAATCAACAATTAATGCTGCAATATATTAAGTTATAAATATATTATAGTTGTTTTCTTTACTAGTTTGAACAACTAGTCCTTTTCTTTCCATGTTTAAGCTCATCCATATTAATTTTTATGGTCGCATTTGTCTATTGTAATTTCAAATTAAAATAAGCTAAATGCATTTAAGTAAGTGAAAAAGAAGAAAAACCGAAAATGGGAATAAATTAACGATCTATAAGGACGTGTTTGTATCTTTTGTTTTTGGTTTCTTGTCTTTTTTTTGCGTATGTTTTGTTTATATAATTTTAAATTGACTTATTTTATTTCTATTACTATTTTTATTATTAATTTATTTTCATTGAATTACTATTAATACCATAAAAATTATTTTCTTTTTTGTGGTTTATATTTAGATAGGGCTTTAATATATCGTCGCTTTCGTCTTTATCTTTCCTTTTTACCTTATTTAAATGGCGCTTACATATTCTAACCTACTACGCTCCTGATCTTAATGGGTTAGCAAATATTTATCCTTAATGTAAACGGAAATATTAATGTTTATAAAAACCAATAAAATATCTCTCGCGTATTTTGGTATTGATTACTTGTTCATGAATCTCATTTAAATTCATTTGTTGATACAACTGTGAAATAATGATATATATATATATATATATATATATATATATATATATATATATATATATATATATATATATATATATATATATATAGTCCTGGTCAAAATCATAAGACCAGTTAAGAAAGTAAGCGTTTACGGATATTATCGAATTTTTAATAAAACAAATGGTTCAAACCATTGCCAAAAGGGAAAATATGATGGAAAAAAATGAAATCTGCTTCATTCGAAACCTTAACCCGTATCTAATAATTCTTTTTTAATTAATTAATTTGATTACCCCCCCCACCTACCGGGTACCCTCCGCTTAAGTTTTAACGTTCGTTTGTCTGTTTTCTTTTTTTACTCCGCTTATTCTTAGTTCTTAGGTTTTCATTAACACCCACCACCCCCGCCCGACTACACACACCTCCAAACACTAGGGCATCGCCTGGTACCCCCCGCTAGTCTATAATAAAAAAAAACTTATCTATGTGGCACCGTGCCATCTCTCTGTCCGACTTTGGGAGCTATGTTATCTCAGAATGTGATCTCTTCAAATGATATCCTTCCTCTCTCAACTATCGCTTTGACCGTCCGATGATGTCGCTGCATATTACATCCGGGCATATAGGTTGTCATGTAAAAGCTTCTCATTATCCATTTTTAGAAATATCGTTCGCAAAATTTCAGAACGATAAAAGGGTGCCATTTTCTATTGACACGATTTTTACTGAACTTCGGTCACCCACCAGTGTTTTCTTATTTCTTTGCAAACTTCAGATTCCCATTTTGCATTAGACTCGCTCCATATTGCCAGTCAATCAGGCCCACAATGTATCACTTCACGACAGTGTGGTATGTCTATTGCATATCTAGTCCAAATCTTCGAAGTCGCAATTTTTCCAAAATTATGTATATTTGGTATTTTCATTTTAAAGTTCACCCAACCTTGTACGGTGGCGGAATCAGTTCTTATTTCGGTTTCTCTCAACCCCCCACTTCATAGCTAAATTATTTATTCGACCACCGCTGCCAACATCGCGCTACTCTAAATCTTGACGCTCTACTTTTAAATCAAAACTTCGGAACACTACCTTCTGCTGACAACACTTTCTACTTAGACATCCGAATCGAACACCAACTGCGTTACTGAAAAATCCGTCTTTTATATCAAATTGAAATAATCTGATTTGCACGTTATGTGACAATTTCTCAAGCATATAAAGAGAAAAGGCGGTCATTAATTTCTATTTTCGTCATTTTTCTTGTCTACACGGATGTCTACAGACTGCACGCGAACAGGTTTGTACTAATTATTTAAGTTGTTAATTAAAACAGAGCAACTTAGTTTGGTTTTCAGCATTATGGATAACAATACTTATATATATATATATATATATATAGTACAAGATTGACTTGCTTTTGAAAAGACCACTTTCTGTTGAATTGCAAAATTGTGCAATCTAGAAAACTAACTAGCAGTGTTTCATTTAATCAACAAGCTACAGAGAATTTGTATTTATTTTTATCTTTGGCATACAGGAAATAATTCTGTTATTTATTCAAGTAAACACCCTAGAGGCAACCAAGCGTAAAATTTGTTAATATTCTTGTTATTAAGATCTTTTTTCCGCTAACATTCACAGCATGTACGTTATCTCAAGTTTGTTTTCCATTTTTGTTCCTGAAATCGATATTAAAACTTTACTGATATTTTAATCATAATCGATTAAAAATAATGCATAATCATCTCGCAATTGTTGAATCATCTGAAATCCTACACTCACAGTAAAACGTATTATTTTTGTTCACGTTAAAATATAAATCTGTAAAACGTATAATATAATAACAAAAAAAATAATAAAATAAAATAAGGATCTATTTTTTTTTAATTTAGAAAGATTAAGGCGGAGAGGGTTTTTTTTCTTTTCCATTATAAATCTAATGGTTTTTATTAGCATTACCAGAGTTAGTTTTAAAAACAACAAACACATCTAATTTCTATCACAAAACTAGTGTCAGGCATTGCGTTTATGTAGAGTTTAAAAATAATCTACTTTTCTGCAATATGTAAATCTGTAAAACGTAAAACGTAAAGAGTCTTGTCTCATCCGTTAAATTATAATTACATTAAGTATGCAGGTAGTTCCAAAGTCTGAAACGAATGGAGAAACGAGGGAAGAGTAAAGGAATGTAAGAACAAAAACAAACTATCGAAAACAATATGTAGAGTATGAATAATCACATTTTTTTTTAAAGATTTGTTATCTTCAGTTTTGTTCTCTCTTTTCGTTCATCATTCCGGTTTTCTTTATTATTATTACTTTTATTAAAACTAATTTCTTTTCCAGCAACTTTTATAGCAAATGTCTATACTTGTTATTATATTAATCTTATATTTTTCAACGTGTGCACGGTGGAATTTGTTTGTAAAATATTTTGGTTGTAGCCAAATTCACTTCTGCTTTGGATCAATTAATACAAAATACTAAAAAAAAAGATGAATTATTTTTTTAATCAGTTGATTCTTATGAAAAACGTGATAACTAACATTTTTTTCGAGATTTTTTTTCCTGGCTAATAAGCTATATGCTCCAGTAAAAGTCTCTTAATAATTCAAGAACATAAATAGAAATATTATGGCCTTATAAAGTTAAATAAATTACAACGAGGGAGGATATGACAGTATATTTTCCCCGCACGAGAAAGACAAAACATGTTTTGCATTCATGACAGAATTTTAAGTCGGAAAGTTAGGAAAATATTTAAAGATTTATTTGTCTTAACTATGAATGGATTACGGAAGGAGAATCCATTTTATTACCGATTCCACGTGTTACGTTGTACATTTGACACACATGTTAACGTGTCGGGATTTCAGGACACAGCACATTGTAGCAGAGTACGTCGCAAAAGAAGATACGGCAATAATAACCTGACTCAATTTTTATGTAACACCGACATTTTTCCTCCATCTCTTGCCATGCGTGATTTCTCGTTACGGTCGTGACGTTACCCACGTCTTCAACCTGATCTCAAACGTACTCCCGAATATGCTTTCAGTTGTGTCTTCAAATACTCCCAAAAATGCCGCCAATCGTGTTCTTGAAAGTACTCTCTAACGTGCGTCTGTACCTGTTGAACAAGCTCTTTTTTTATAGTTTTTTTAAAATTATTTATCATTTCGCATTTCCTATGCGTTTTCATACATGTGTGCTCGCGCTGTTACACATAAATGTTATTAGGGGGCACCTTGTATTATTAGATTATTAATTGGAATTAATAGTACATAGCCTTTTAACTTTACTTCAAGCAACGTTGACTGAACTGATACATTTTCTTTTTTGTAAGTAATATTGTCATAATTTACAATACCTAAGAATAGGTACTTGTTTGTGAAAATAGAAGTATGATTTTACACTTAGGCATATGTTGTTGAACAGCATTATAAATGTTCCAGGACAAAATCGTGGCTTTGCTTTAGATAGAGGTTATTCTTTAGTAATTATCTGACTCAATATGTGTCTCCAGTTGCCTTACTGATTTTCTGCTTATATTTCTGTATGACCTAACGTATGGAAAATTGCGCGCGCACACACACACATATATATTTTTTTTTGATAGTCATCCAGATGATATGCAGTATTGTTTTGTTATATCATACCTAATCAGTGCGCCTAGACTAGCACCTTTTCTTGAACCTGCAAGAATTTCGTGGATAGGGAGCAGTTCTATCCATTGGCCTATGGGAGCGGTGCTTGCAAATTATCTCAACAAATATCTATTTAAATAAATATCTATTTAAATAAACCTTAGTTCACTGGTTTTACGATGCTCCTGCTATTATCAAACTACAAACAAACAAACAAACAAAGGGTGAGCCACAAATACCTATGTATATACTAACATATAATACACACACACACACACACACACATATATATATATATATATATATATATATATATTAGGTTGGCAACTAGGGCCTTTCCGTTTTTTTTAATCTACATTTCTTAAAAAGTAAAATAAAACAAAAACCTATTCTCTATTCGTGTTCATATTTTTCCAACGTTGAACAAGATTCTCTACGCCTTTTCAATAGAAATCATGTGATTTTGTATCGAAAGATTCATCCAACTCTGCATCACTGATAAACGTAGACAGCAAGAACTTAGCTGCACACCCAATATATATATATATATATATATATATATATATATATATATATATATATATATATCGACAAACCCGACAGGCAGCTAAATCCCACCCCCACGCAGTAGAGATCACTAGATGTAAAAGATCTTTCTAGTCCAGTAGTTTATTCCCCAGAACCGCTAGACTCTGGAATTCCATTCCAGGTCACTGCGTCCCCAAATGTACTGACATGCAGAAGTTCAAGTGTAACGTGAACCGACATCTTGCTGCCCAAATCCCTACATAGTGCCCCAGTAGTTGCTGCCCCTGATAGTAACCCCCTACACCAAAGTTGCAATGTGCCTTGTTTGGGGTGAAAATGTAATGATACACACACGAGGATGACTCTAAATGTAAAGCTTCTACTTTTTCATTAAATATGAGAGTTGAAAAGTATGAAAGCTCCAAAATCTATTTTTCTACATAGTCTCTACCATTCTTAATAGTATTTTGCTTATGATGGGAGTGTGCATGGACGTCCGAAACGCTGTGTCAAGCATATGTCTTAATTAACCTTTAAATTGACGAATAAATCTCGTTTTTCTGATGAGACAAACTACATCGGATTTATAAGCGTCCCAGAAGCGCTAAGAATGTTGGCTGGTTATTTTTTTTTTGCATACATAGATTCAATGATGCCTATCTCTGCTTGCGACAGACAACCATGATACTATCTTTGCATTTAAACCGTCAATATCTGTAACAGAGAGCTTTAACATTTAGGTTCTTATAGTACGTGTTATGTAAGCATAATATTGCAATTTTATTCCTTTATCATCCATTCAGGCAGAGTAAAACATAGGAGACAATACTTTTAGAACGTCCCTGGTATCTATCTACTATTATATAAAAAAAATTGTCTGTGTGAGGAAAAGCATCCTATTGAATCGAAAATGAAAAACGTACTTTATATGCCTGACAGTGCTCTTAGATGTCTAGTGTTGTGGAACTAACATATTTTGCCTACTAATAGACTATTCCAATCTCAATATATACCGGATGACAAAGCCGAATCGTTTCAATCGATATCCAGTGGACTAACATGGCCCTCCGTCGAAAAACCTATCTATTGTATGCTTTGCAATACATTTTGTTACTTTATTTTTGGCGTTTTTTTTTGTTCTGCAACCCTTAACAGGGCTATGACAACATCGGAATTTCTTAAATAAATATTTATAATCGAAATAATCTAATGAACGAATACGCAAGTGATTTTGACCAATGTTAACGCCTAACACAGCCTAACATGATAATGCTAGATATATAAAATCAAAACTACGTTCTTTGATATGACAGAAACGCGTCTCAAATGAATAGTTTTGCTGAAAGTACAATTGCATCATGATATATGTTCTATTTATTTTAAACTTAAATTTAAGTCATAATCACCGTACAAGCAGTGGGGTCAGACATAAAATTATGTTAGATTCTTTGATGTGGCAGAGACACGTTCGTAATGAATGTTTCTGTTTAGAGCACAATCGAAGCATGGTACTTGATTTTGCATTTTAAATTTAATGCAGACCATTATATATAAAAATAATGTTCTAAAACTCAACAGTAGGTTCTCAACTGTGCAATCAAGACTGCAGAATATCGTGTACTAAGTGACTGCACGGATACATGTTTAGCTTCCATTCGGTGTACAGTCGTGGGTCTTACACTGGAGCAGGCAATTTATCAATTTAATTGAAAATTGAGCGATTTCGTTGATTTCGATGACAATAAAAATAAGGGAATGTGAGAAATACGTTGACCATTATTTAATCCCAGGAAACGTTTGGTTTACCTGCATATATATATATATATATATATATATATATATATATATATATTCAGAAGGAGGCATTAAGAGAGATAATAAGAGACGGAGAAAGAAGTAGATGTAGGTCCATTTATTCGGTTGGGATGATGGAACGAAAAATAGTTCTGATTTTATTTTTATCAGCAACTATGATAGCACTCGACTGCCCGGCGCGTGCCTACGTGTGCCAAACAATGGTCGGTCCAGATAAACCATCTGCTAATATGTCGGCAGAAGAAATACACAAACACAAAAACAGAAACGAACTCTCTAACATCTCGTCTAAATTTAAGATCAATGAAAAAGGATATTGATCACCGGTGATACCCACGGAGTTAAGCTAGACATAAAGAGGAAAGACGTGAAAAAAACAAAAAGAACAGACTTATCGTCATCAAAAGAAGTAAATATATATATATATATATATATATATATATATATATATATATATATACATTGTACTCATCCGAATGACACGCGCGTGCGTGACTGTGTGTGTGTCTAAATGGGTTAGTTTTTTTTTTATTTGTGGCGTGACCTTGTGGCATAATTTTTCTTTTCCACTTTCGGTCATTTTTTCTGATCGTAATATTCACTATAATCAATTCATGGCAATAGATGAAGACGGCAGATTCTGGAGTGGCCATATCTGTAAGACATTCGTAACAATAATCAATTCACGTACAATCATTGGCAATAATTTACCTTCTCTTTCTTCCTCTGTCATAAAGTACACAAAACTTCCAAGAGAAAATTTTGCTTCTTAGAAACGACCGTCTGTGGAACATCATATCGCTGAGTATCGTTTCAACTGAGTACAGAATGAAAGTTTTCGTGTCCAAGGTTTATAAATTGATGTTTCGTTGCTTCGTAAATAATAAAATACTGTCCAATCACGATCATTTATCTGAAAGTTTTGAACTTGGATGGTCACTATATAGCAAGTCCCGCAAACAACTCAAGGATAAAATTTACCTTTTAGATAGATGTGAGACAAGCCAATCATAACGGTCCTACCTCGGCGTCCACCTGAGACTCATTTAACCCTTATCCTTGAGTGGCATTTGGGCTTTGATGTGTCGTAACTTAAAAGGTGTATGCACAAAATAATTAATCAAAGCTTTTACTACGGGAAAATCTTCCTCCATTATCAAGATTCCCTGTATTCCGCATGCTAACTTCAAATATAATTCCCAGAGAGAGAGAGAGAGAAAGAGAGAGAGAGAAAGAGAGAGAGAGAGATGATTTCCAAAACCATGAACCGTGACGCATATTTTTACTTGATTGTTTTCCTGATGGCTCCAAACTGATCACGTTGAAATGTATAATCAATAAGCACTTGATATAATCAGTGATTTAGTTTTGTCCATTCCATTCAATGTGCTAACACTCTCATACTATTCTTCATCGATCTAGTGTTTTGACAAGCTTCTGGGTTTGACCTTTACTCCCGATCTGAAATGGAACACGTACATCAAGTCTGTTGCCAAGGTTGCTGGAAAGATGGTGGGATCCTTCTACCGCTCCAGAAGCTATCTCACAACTGATACAATTCTCTATCTATATAAAAGCCAAGTACGCCCAAGGATGGAATACTGTTGCCATATCTGGGCAGGAGCTGCTAAAAACAGCCTATCCTGCCTTGACAGAGTACAAACTAGACTTCGTGGCTTAGTGGGGGATGCCGTTTTCTCTACCCTGCAACTTCTCTCCCACAGAAGAGACGTTGCGAGCCTATCCTTGTTTTATCGTTATTTCCATGACAGGTGCTCGTCTGAACTCCAATCTCTGGTCCCCCTCGCCAATCTTTCACGGAAAACACCCGTCTAGCTGAATCCACTGTGAAACATTTCCCCCACTCTATATATGTGCCTAAATCAAAACGCGGATTCCATGAACAAAGCTTCTTTCTTAGAACTGAACGCCTGTAGAACTCTGTTCCGTCTGCCTGCTTCCCACCGGACTACAACTTGGATGTGTTCAAGTCCAACGTTAACAAATTCCTAATGAACCGCCCGCTTAAGTAAACACTTCATCAAATCTCCACACTAACGTAATGTACTTGCAATAACCCGTATCCCTTAGTGGCTTCCGGGCCTTGATAAGTGGTGATCACTGTGTAAATATATATATATATATATATATATATATATATATATATATATATATATATATATATATATATATATATATATAAGCCAGTATCTTGTGATTAAACACAGGGTAAAACCTTTCGTTCATGTTTCTATTCATCGATTGTGGGACTTGAGATCAGCATGAAGAGTTTGAATTATAGCTCTAATCAGAGATTATATTCCCCGATATTTCCAACAAAAACCAGCCGACATAAAAACACATAAACATATGTAAATACATAATCGGGAAAATGTCAGAATGTTCTGACACGTAGAGTTCTATTGAGGTGCCAAAGGGGAGAGTCGTGATGTGAGTTACCTTAATGGATATCCCTTAATTCGCGTTGCATAACATTTGAGATAACGGAAGATCAAGTTAAGGAACAATTGTGATAACAGAGTTTCGAATTGATAAATTTACGCTTTGAACGGAAAAAGGAAACTAATCTATTTAAATGGCCTTTATAGCGCTCTATTCTCCTTTAAAAACGTAAAATCATATTCCCACCTTCTTGTTATATATATCGAGTGATAAATGTTAACTTGTCAGTACTAATTTGATTTGTGCTGCCTACTCCTAGATGGACGTATTTCATTAACTTTATTATGTAAACTACTGGTCTCACACACGTAACAGTCGTATTTATGTTTGTATTTTTGTAACTGTATAACTGTGAATGTACAGATTGTGTGATTTCTAATATTATTTTTTATAAATCCTACATAAATTACTAATAGACATTTGACACACATATGAGATCAGTAAAAGATTCATTTGCAATTATACGATATTAGTTAGAGAAAACTACACCGTAATACTAGTAATCTTCTATATTAAATAAAAAATGAAGGTTATTAAAACAGAAACCATCAGAAATTAATATATACTTATACGAGGGGCGTGCAATAAGTAATGTTTTTGATCCACTTCCCATAGCATTATAGCAACGAAACTTGGCACAGTTATTAGTCTTTCTCTACATAGGAACCACCCAGAGTTATGCATTTCCTCCATCGTTTGATGCGGCTATGGAGACCGTTTTTGTAGAACACCCCAGGTCGGTCCTCCAACCACGACGTGACTTCAGAAATCAAGGCTGCGTCATCTGGGAAACGCTTTCCTTAAAAAAAACATCTTCATGGCTGGGAAGAGGTGAAGTCAGAGTGTACAAGGTCAGGAGAGTAGGGAAGATGGGTGCTTCTGATCTGGCGACATGCGAGTTGTGGACCGGAGCGTTGTTCTGCAGGAGGAGGGTACCTTTGCTGATGTTGCCCCGCCTCTTGATTTTGATAGCTTCCCTTAATTTCTTCAAACGTGAAGCATAATAGGCTTCTGTAATTGTGGTACCCTTTGCCAGGAAATCTGTCATCACTACTCCGTCCTGGTCCCAGAAGACTGCGAGTGACCTTGCCAGTGGAGGGCTGCACCCTTGCCTTCTTTGGAGGTGGTGAGTCCAAATACTTCCACTGCATTGACTGGGCTTTGGTCTCTGGATCATAGTTATGGACTCAGGTTTCATCCTGTGTAATCAGTCTTTTGAAAACTTTGACTCATGTTCTTGGCACATCTCCAAATTCATCTTCGAGCATTCGAAGCTTTCTCGCTTCTGGAATGGTGTGAGCAACCTGGGAATCCATCTGGCAGACACCTTATGCATATGCAAATGGTCATGCATGATAGTTTCCACAGAGTCTGTACTAATCTTGACATATTGGGCTATTTGGCGAATAGTAATGCGCCGATCATCTAAAATGGCACCTTCAACTTGACAGACAGATGCCTCATCAATGGCAGAAGGGGGCGACCAGGTCTGGGAGCTGTTTCTACAGACTTTCGGGCATGTTTTAATTAACGATGCCAGCGTTTTACAAGGTCATATGATGGGACATTATCACCATAAGGTCCTTTTATTTCATCAATAGTCTCCTGTGGTGTGCGTCCTTTCAAATACAAAAACCGGATCACTGCTCGACATTCAACAGGCTCCATTTCACACCTGACTCAGTTCAAACACCTGTAAAACAGAAACCACGAGTAGTTCAGAACTGTAATGTGCCACATAACCCGTAGAGATATAAATCATTGTATGTGCACAATTTCAGCAATATCAGAGAAATGGATGTGGGTCAGGGGCATTACTTATTGCACGCCCCACGTACGTAAAAGTGTTTTATGTGTGTGCGGTATACTGTTTATATTAATTTGCATAATTTTTAACAAAAGATAACAGCAAAATTGAAAATTATATACGAACAAAATATTAACGGGGTTATGTTTTATATAGTTTATGCGTATGGTATTGTTTCTAATAGCAAATAGCACTTGGTTAATTTTGTTTATAAGTTGCTTATTCTCTATGATATTTCATTTCTGTTGGTCATATTTATCTACTTGTATTTTGATTGATATATTGTGTTCCCTGATTTTAGAAGAGGCAATATTTATAGAATGATAACCAGGTGATTCAATTCAACTATCTAATTAAGCCTACCAATATTGCCGTCCGTCTATTTCTCCTGATCAGAGAATAACCAAGCAAACAGCGGAAACATAATAAATAAAATAAATCTGAAGAACAATCGTTATAATAGTATTTATGGAGATAATAAAGACAAGCAGCATAACGTCTGAAACTGTGAGGTGGCAGAAAAGAAGAAAGAATAAAGTCTATCAAATTACGGATATTCTTTCGTACTTATAAAGCACCCTCGAATGGGATAGATTTACCTGCTCAAATATCATAATAATATTTCATCCATATTCTAATAGTAGATAAAACTTGAATAGTTTCGATAAAAAATATATAGGATATCTGAAAATAATTAAATATATTTGTAGATCAGAAAAAAATAAAAGAAAAATTTAAAAAAGAAAAAATACTATTATTTTTTCAATGTACGTCTTTTATTTCAATTGGATAAAAATTCATTTATATCTGACCTTGTGTTCTTTTAATTTCTTTTACATACTGAAATTGCTGGTATTCCATCCTAAATGATTCATCAATTTTTAGAAAACTTTGGTTAACATCTATAATCGTGTGTTTACAATAATTGGAAACATTTGACCGTTTTTATATTTAAGACTGTGTGAAATAAAATGGCAATCTACATATATTTAATAGGTTTTGTCTGTATTTAATTGTTATTTAATTAATTTGACCAACAAATGTGTCGGCTTATTTAAGAACACCCTGTATGAGTAACACTAACCCCTTAATATATAACAGGTATATATTGAGCATAGCCGATTCCATATTCAGACGTAGCACTTATTTAGATAATCACCTGAGCTGAAAATAGTAGAATCGTAGACGAATATATGTTGAGATATGCCACTTGATCGAAAGTGAATGCTGACCGGAATGTTCCAAAACAGGAAGCAATCCGAAGCTTTTCTTATTAAAATCTTCTATTTAAATGTATTTTCATTACGGGGAAATGTGATCCCCGACTTCCGCAGAGGCCTGAGTAATTCTTTGTAAGACAATATTCTGTGACACTTGCATTCCTCATAACGCTGCTCGTTGCTATATCTACGCCCACCGGGACAAAAGAAATAACGACTTTAGAGTCAAATCAAATCTGACAGCAGAACAGACAATTCTGCTCTCACGCGTTGCTGTCTTACACTAGTAAATCAGGCGAATCATCTTGAACATATACTCTGCTATTTCTGATTACTAACCCTCCGTACGTGCCTGGCATGAGGTTATATTTTCAGAGATTTGTATTATTTCCTTTATCCTGAGTATTAATCTATGTTCTGTTGTTATTTTCACAATATAAACTCCACCGATTTTCAGTTGCAACATTTGTAACATAGTAACTTTATGTTTTACATCTTTCTGTCGAACTTGGTAATCTAGAAGCGAATCCTTTATTTAAGTCATTTATATATATATATATATATATATATATATATATATATATAACTACTTTATTTTCCCACATAACATTAATATACGAAAGTATAAATTTATGCGTAAACTCTAATTATTTCCTTCAAAAGTGTTCAATACGTAGGTAGAGCTAGTTAGTAAATTATAAAATATATATGGCGATTAAGTTACACTGGATATTCCGCGTTTCATCCACTCTAGGACTTTCAGGCTTATGCGTATAAGCCTGAAGAGTCATAGAATGGATGAAACGCGGAATATTTAGTGTAGCTTAATCGCCATATATATTTTATAACTTACTATATATATATATATATATATATATATATATATATATATATATATATATATAAAGTCATATTTCATTAAATAAAATACAGTTTGTTGGTCTATTAATTCTATTTTCCATCCTTTCTAACTTCCGAATAACAGTCTTCACTTCTAGCGGGAACTGTATGATGTAATCACCATATTTATCATAAGTCCGAGTAGACCATCCCTTCGACTGAGCTGTTTCATAGATCTGTTGTCAACTAAAATTTTCTAAAATTGCTATAGACGACAGACACGTTGGTTAGTTAAGTGGTTAATATAGCGCGGTTTTCGGAGTGATGCATGGTTAATCTCAACAAAGTGGTTGTAGTCAAACCTATATATATATATATATATATATATATATATATATATATATTTGTGTGTGTGTGTGTGTTTGTTTTTTTGTGGCTGTGCTTTTGCTTTGATTGCCAAAGACAAAGTCTCATAACGGATATTTGAACTCATATACCAAGTTAGTCGGGATTTTCTTCAATTATGGCTCGGGTTCGATCGGCAGTCGTCAGATAAAGCCTAGCAAGGTATTAGACGGATATTGACAATTAAACAAAGGGAAAAATATAAATGCAATAAATAAAAAATACAAAGTAAATTGGCTGTATATATATTTTTTCGAGGATCCGGCTTAAATTCGACAATAGTACTATACTTTTTAATTCGTCTCATTTTAATTTATGAGCGGATTATTAGCTATTGCAAACTAAGAAATTTTACCAAAATTCCAAAATGTAATATTTAATAATTGTTAAGAAGTGCTCATATTCTAATACAAAGTTCTAATAAATCAATCTCTCTCCTTGATAACACTCCAGGGAAACACGAAACCGAATCATTGTATATTTGTATATTTTGGTTTTGAAATATTTTATTCAGATTATTATTGATTTGACACTCATCTACCAGATTCTGCAATTTCTTTTAAATACCAAAAATTTAATATTTAAAGATTAGCAGGGGTTGAGCAGTTTCCTGTACAGCGTAGCTAGAAGCAGGATTTTGTGTTGGTTTTACAATGAAATTGTTATAACTTACTCTTTAATGTTATTATTGAAGTAAAATTAATATTTATGATTTCAATATGAATTCCAAAACTCATTTCACTCTAAATAATTCAGGTGACAGAAATAGGTGTCTCATTAATCACTGAACAAATGCACGTAAAATTCCGTTTGGATTCTTTAATTTCCTGAATAATAAAGACATGATCCACAACGATCGCTTTGCTACTAATATCCATTTTCGAAGAATAATTATCAGGAAAGCGACCACACGTGGTTAATTTAATTTAGATTTAATTTTAACTAAATGATTACATTTTCAATAATCACGCGATTAAATTTGACCAATTTACGATTTATGGAACATTTCCAGGTACTCATGCACTCATTGATTTGTGCTGAAATAATAACGTTATTATTTTAAAAGCCATTCTTAACATAGGGAGGGGAGAGTGTTTTGTACCTATTCTGTACTTTAATCTTACAAATGAATTTAAAAAAACCTATGATAATACGGTAATTAAACTTGGAAATACGATGTAAAAAATAGCGCGGATCAGTAAGTGCATTAGCACCCATTTCTAATATACCTATATTGGTTATTTTATAAATGTAAACGAATTCTTTTTACATTGAGCGAGATATTGATGTTGATTTAAAACGTTCTTTTTTAGTGGTTACATTGTTTGAGTATATTTGTACAACTAAACGTCAACTCTACCTAAAGAACAAATAAACATAATGAAATAACAGTTTAATGATATCCTAGTTATTTATTGTTGTGAAAATTTGTCTGTACTTAATAATCCCACAGCCTAAACAAATGCTGTGAAAGTTTAATAGATTACCGATGTCACGGGACTGGTAAATCACCGGCGGTGATATTTCCCAATATAAAAAAATGCCTCCAGCGTTACGAAGACAACTACCTTATTTATTAAATAAAACATTAATATAACGTTATATTTTAAGAGATGTATAACCAAAACAAATGAATGAAAATATGATACCGAAATGTCGACGTTATCGGTTCAGTGGTGATTTAGATTATCGATTAGTCACAAGCACACTTTTACATTTTTATAAATAATATACTTTATATATATATATATATATATATATATATATATATACATATATATATATATACATATATATATATATATATATATATATATATATATATATATATATATATATATATATATATATGTATAAAAACCCACTATTTATTTGTTTCTGCAAAAACTGATAATTTGAGCACTTTTGGGGGTTCTTATTTAATCATATAATTAATTTCTCTTTTGAATATTCTTTAGACGTTTTCCATGTTCTCTTTCTTTGTATTTTTTACTGTCATTTCCATTTTATTTTGCAAGTCTAGTCCTATTTGACAAGTTTTTCTCGTTTTTATTTTGTACTGTTTTTATTTCATCTCAAAAAACTTATTACCCAAACAGTATTATAAAATCAGTTTTGCGCAATTATCTGCTTCGTATTAATTATATATAAATTACAATGTATTTTGCGTATTCATTCGTCGTATACATTCGTGCATTAGAAAGATAATGTACGCTATTAACCATCGGCTAAACCATTTATTAAAAAAAACTTTATATAGATATAAATTAATCGCTATTTCTATAAAAAAAATTATATAAAATAGTGACATTCTAATATGTAATTTAACATATGGTTTCTAATCCAACCTTGTATGTAAGGAAATGTTTAGTTAGTTAATTATATAACGGTATTGTAAGGTTTCAAGAGTAGGTCAAGTATTGCATGTAAAAACCCCTGTAAACCAAATATTGTGACAACATGTGTCCCATTATATAATCTAACTAGTTATTTAGTTTAACCTTGAGTTACGGTTGTTGCTATTGTTGTTGTTGTTGTTGTTGTTGTTGTTATAAATATATAGTTCATATACTGAAATTTAGACAATTCCGTAAATTGCATATTAAATATACACGGATAAATCCATGTATTTTTATTTATTGATGACAAAAAAAATTTTATTAAACACCTTAAATCCGAATTATTTATAGGGTTGTAAACGAGCACTAATATTTTTAACATATCAATCACTTAAAAGAGGAATTATATATTTAAGGAAATATAAGTTGTATTTATGCCAGAAACGATAAAAACAAAAAGAATCTACTACGTTATATAGTTTTTGGCAAGAAAGATCTCAAATGGTTTTGTATAAGTAGACAGCGATGCAAGCCTGCACTACGTAGGGACGTGTTCGAAATCTATCGGATACGCATTGGATTATGGGCAAACAAATCTACAGCATATTTTCCAATACTCCACAGTTCTCTCTGTTTGAGTGAGTCCACTCACTTTCTGAATTTAAGTGACCTTATGTAGTGGGAATAAAGTTAATAATCCTGACACGGATAATACTTATCGAAAATAAGTATTATTAATGGCGAATGCTTTGACGAGCTGCAAGCACTTGTGCTTCTCGACGGAAATACCTTGGATAACCCCGACAAGCAGCTAAATCCCACCCCTACACTCGGTCCCTTGATGTAAAGGAGCTTTCTACTCCAGTATTTCTTCCCCAGAACCGCTAGACTT
Organism: Euprymna scolopes; assembly: GCF_053919585.1. NCBI lineage: Eukaryota > Metazoa > Mollusca > Cephalopoda > Sepiida > Sepiolidae > Euprymna > Euprymna scolopes. The sequence goes on from NC_136489.1 coordinate 10,562,059, forward strand.
TGGAATTGTGTTCCGACTCCCTGCTTCATCAACTGTACTGACATGCAGAAGTTCAAGTGTAACGTGAACCTACATCTTGCTGCCCAACTCTTTACATGGTATCCCAGTAGCTAATGTCCATGATAGTAGCCCCCGACACCAAAGTGGCAATGTGCCTTGTTTGGGGTGAAGATGTACAAGAAAATTAAGTAGTATCTGTTTTTATCAATATTCCTGCAACAAGAGACCTCGTTAATCGCATTTGGAACGTCGGTTTATATGTGTTGCTCATTACCAGAAACATGTTAAATTGTTGACCCGATTTATTTTTCGGATCGTCAACAGTTTGTTAGTAAAGTTTACTGAACTACTTTTGCTCACATATTAGTTCATTCAAAAGTTTCGATGTATACTAATTTGCAAATGTATTTCTGTTATTAAATTTACCATGATCAAACACTCATACACGCACACACACACACACACATATGTATGTATATATATATATATATATATATATATATATATATATATATATAGATAGATAGATAGATTAATCAACGCCAAAACGGATTAATTAACTTCAAAATGAATTAATCAACTTCAAATTAGAATGTAAATGACGGTTAATCAACTTCAAAATAAGAAATATGACGGTTAATCAACTTCAAAATGAGAAATAATCAATTTCAAATTGAGAATTAATATAATGCAAATGAATTAATCTGTATTTTTTATTCCTACATCAAAGGAATAGAAACTAATACAAACGTTCCGATGCAATAGATGAAAAATTTAATATAATCTAAGTAAATTTCAGAGGGAAGTAATCTCTATTCCATATATGGAAGTCTCAGGGGATATATTATTAATAGCCTCGAAGATCATCGCTGCTGACTTGCTAAGCCGTAATTCCTTCGTTATTAAATACCGCTGGTAATCATCCCTTAAAATACCAAGAATTGAATCTGCCATACTTTTTTTACGTCAGTTTTTTATGATCGACTAAACATTTAATTATAATTTAACATTGGGGCAAGTCTTAAATTTTGTATTTTGAAAAGTAATCTTTCCCCACAACTTCTGCAATCAAAGTATGACAAGGGGCGTTATCATAACTAATATAACACCACTTTCAAGAATTTCATTCGCTTTTCTAAAGCATTCCCTGCTCCATTCTTTTGCATACTCTTTTTGGAAGAGCCTCTTTTCACTTTATGATGAATTAATCCAATGTTACTTATACGCTTAATAGTTTGGATGCTATTTCCCCGTTGATCCAGCTGCGATTGTAGTGCACCTTGTGCATTTTTAGAATGAACTTGTCCCCTTTAAATATGGAGATTACAATTAGTTTAATCCATGTATAGAATGGGCAGGTTTTGCCACTGAAATTCTCATGAAGAAACTACGTAATATTTTCGTTTCACCATATTATGTTATTATTGGCAACTTCTGTTTCATAATAAACCGCTTTTAAAGAAAAGGCCATCGAGTCCAAGTCCATTCTTAAGCCCTCTTTTGTCACACGAATTGTATAATTTGCGATTCCCCTCCACCGTACTGTATACCGATACTCTATGACTGACTGGGATAGCTTCCATGCATTCATATCCGATTTACCTCTGCACTCTATGTTTAAAAAGGAAGTGTCCTCTATAGTATCAGATCTGATCGAATGGTTAATTGTAGGCATGGACCAATTCATACCATCTAAAAAATTCCAACTAAAACCTAACAGCAAGCCATGGTTCTCCCCAGAATGTGCTGCTGCTATCGCGCAGAGAAATCACTTTTTCAATAGCTACCAACGTAATAGATGCACTGAAAGTAAAGCTGCTTTCAGGACTGCCAGCAACCACTGTAAAAGAGTAATAAAAAAATGCAAGAAAGCTATATGCCCAGCCTGTAAAATCCAAGGTAGCTGATCAACGGCTTGGTTCACACCAATTTTGGCAAATAACAAATAGGATCCTAAAATGGAATCCATATTAAATAGAGAAATAGTCAATCACCTCAGCAGAAACAACCTTCTTAGTGACACATAATATGGTTTCCGTTCTGCAAGATCTACTGCAGATGTGCTGACGGTTATATCTCACAGGATTAGTGAATCTCTTGACAAAGGTTTAATTTCTAGGGCAATTGTTATTGACATATTAAAGGCCTTCGACAAGGTATGACATAAGGGTCTACTTCACAAGATTTCCAGCTACGGTATAACCGGAAATGTGTTCTCAATCATTAAATCATTTCTCTCCGATAGGCTCATAAGAGTAGTGGTCGATGGACAAAAATCAGAGGCCTGCAGTATTAATGCTGGAGTCCCTCAGGGGTCAATCCTGAGCTCAGCGCTCTTCCTGATCTACACCAATAACCTCCTTAAACACATACTTAAATAATTCGTTGACATCTATGCTGATGACACGACCATCTACGGCAACACGTCAAAGGCTGTAAATGACAAAGTTCTCACTGATTCTCTCTCCTCTGATCTCGAGCGCGTTGTTCAGTGGGGGATGACGTGACTGGTTACCTTTAATGCGTCTAAAAACAAACACCTATCCTTACATAATCAACGCTCTGATCCCCATCTGGCATCAATTTAGGATGGATGGCTCTCGTCTGGGAGAGGCCCCGTGTTTTGACAAGCTTCTGGGTTTGACCTTTACTCCTGATCTGAAATGGAACACGTAAATCAAGTATGTTGCCAAGGTCGCTGGAAAGATGGTGGGATCCTTCTACCGCTCCAGAAGATATCTCACTACTGGTGCAATTATCTATCTATATAAAAGCCAAGTACGTCCAAGGATGGAATACTGTTGCCATATCTGGACAGGAGCTGCTAAAACAGCCTATACTGCCTTGTCAGAGTACAAAATAGACTTCGTGGCTTAGTGGGGGATGCCCTTTTATCTACCCTGCAACTTCTCTCCCACAGAACAGACGTTGAGAACCTATCCTTGTTTTATTTTTATTTCCATGACAGGTGCTCGTCTGAACTCCAATATCTGGTCCACCCTCTCCAATCCTTCACGAAAAACACCCGTCTAGCTGAATCCACTGTAAAAAATTTCCCCCATTCTTTATCTCTATCTAAATCAAAATGGGGATTCCATGAACAAAGCTTCTTTCTTAGAACTGAACGCCTGCGGGACTCTGTTCCGTCTGCCTGCTTCCCACCTGACTACAATTGGGTGTCTTCAAGTCCAATGTAAACAAATTCCTAATGAACCGCCCCCTTACGTAATAACTTCATCAAATCTCCACAGTAACGTAATGGACTTGCAATAACCCTTATCCCTGAGTGGCTTCCGGGCCTTGATAAGTGGTGACCACTGTGTAAAAAAAAAAGCAAATAAGATTAACTATATTGCGATTTCTTGGAGTGTGATCCCAGGAGTATCTTTAATTAATTCGGCCAAAAAATTCATATGCCCTTGCGTACCTTAATTTGTATTGCTCCTCCCCTAAAGCCAATCCTATCAGCACCGTGGTGTATCCAATGGTATGCTGTTGGCTGATGGCAAACCAGCATTCTGCTGCGCCATGTGCAGCTAAAATTTGGGCCCTTTTTTCGACAGCAACCTTTTCTTGAAGTAAGTCCTCGTTGGAGTTGTAGCTTCTACAGCTGTTTTGTAGAAATTTCTCCAGCATCGTCCTGAAACATCATTTTTGCCGATACAGTACTTTTGTCTCTGACTTTTACGGTAGGTTAACATAATGCTTTCTTGATCTGTATGTTGGGTTTTCTTCTAATTTATCTTGCCTTTATATAATAGATGTTTTGAAATCTGTTTTTAATTTCTGGCTTCTCTGGTATCTCCTCAGATTTTTACATATGTCTATCAGGAATGTCTACAATTTCAGTTTGTTTCTGTTTTTTTTCTTGTTTTTTTTTTTTTTTTTTTTTTTGCTTGTTTAAAAATTATATTCTCGATTATATTCTCCATTTATTAGTTTCAGTAAAATACATTAAAATCTGTTATTTTTTTCCGGTTTGAGCGTTTTCTGACTTTAACAGTAACATATTTTACGTAACTGTTTATCGTGGGATGCCTTAGATCAATATAACATAAAATATCATTGCCGTAGGGAGTCCAGCCTTCGCGTGAGTATGTTGCAACTCATGAGGAAAGGAATTTGTTTTTGTTCTTAAATATTTTTTGTCAAATATGCTTAGTTTTTAAATGAGTCCCTCAAATCTAAATTAATACAAAATAACCTGACTTCACCAGTTTCATTATTGGATTTTAATTATAAGGTGAAGCTCGAACGTTCTAACTCGAGGTATATAAACCCCCCCACCAAATAAATAGAAGCATTAACCCCACACACGCACACCAACCTCCACCATATTATTTAAGTACCCAGAATATATCAGTAGTTCTGCTAGTTGTTCCTTCTCTTTGGATATGACCTCAAGAAGGTAAGGCCAGACTCTTTAGCTAAGTTAAACAATTTTTCATCTATAACTTTTGAAATCTATTTTGTCCTAATACACCTAACATGTATGTATTGCAAATATTTTTCCTTACTGCACTTTTGACTTAAATTCGAAACATCTTAACTTTACCTATCTTGTTTTGTTTTTTCTCTTGTTTTTTTTTTTATTTTGTTCTTAAAAAGTTTTTTGTAACATTAGCCGAGTATTACTCTAAACCAGTTTTTAAATGAGTTCCTCAAATTTAAATTAATAAAAATAACCCGATATCACAGGTTTCGTTGTTGGATTTTAATAATAAGGTGAACCTCGAACGTTCTACCTCGAGGTAGATGAAGCAAAAAAAACATCCATGCATTAATATGGGAGGAAAGACTATCTTCAAATCTCGCCCTAAATTAGTAATAAAAACAAAGGACTTATAAAGTAGATATTAATAAGTCCCACTTTCCTTTTTCCATTTAAATGGAGAGTAGATAAAGCACAGTGGATGTGTTATCGGCAGCTCCAGTAATCCTCGCTTCTCCTTTTTTGTCCTTGGGTCCTCATTTCCAATGAGTGATGTTTCTGACAAAGGTCAGTAGTATTTCGTGAACAGTAGTCTGAGATGTCGAAAATTTTCTGTTTCTATGTCTATCCTTGTGGCTATGTCACTAGTAAGGGTGCTGGAGGTAAACGTTTGGTCTGGGCTGACGTTATCCGCCTGGTAGTCAGGGACTCGAACCTTGGAGTAACCAGTAAGGAGACTGTCCTATTAGCAGGTGCAAAATACTGGGGCTGCTGTATTGCCATTTGGTGAATGGATTCTAGCCCATGCATTAGTCTCTGGGGAGGGGCTCTCGATGCTACTAGTGAGCAATTGTTTCGGCTTTACCTTATCATGTGCTACGAAAAAAATTATGTCTTTTCTCTCTTACATTCTCTCTCTGTCCTGCTCTAACCAAGTATGCCGACCTGCTCCACAAATCGCTAAATCCTCAACATGAAATATCTACAAAAAAAAAATCACGAATAAACCTAGAACCCTATCCCCCAACGTAGACCACTACTACCATGTCTCCTTCTCCAACGTCAGGGGTCTACGTTCCAACCTTCCAGAGGTTAAAACCCAATTACAGGAGATTAAAATGGAGCTATGTTCATGTCCCGTTCTATCTCCTCTGGGATGCTCTGACCACTCCGTTGTATCAGTTAAGATAAAAATGAAATGTAATAAGTCTTCTCCACCGTACTGTATACCGATACTCTAGGCTGACTGGTATAGCGGCTGTACATTTTTATGCGTTTATACATTGATTATGTATACTCACTTGCATTTTATTCATTTATTCTGTATACCTACCTTTCCATAGCTAGCTATCATTCAAACTGACCCAACAGGTTACAGGTAGTTTAGTTCACAATAAAAATAATGAACGAATCTTAGACAATGGAATCCAAGATAAACTGTGATGTTCATCTTTTCACGCAGGGACTACGAACAAGTTTTCGTATTTAATTCGTTTATTAAAATTAATATTAAATAAAGTTAAATTTAAGTATAAATCCTGGTTGTTTTCCTTCCTTTTTTCAATATAATAAAAACTAGTTTTTCATTCTATTTATCCTTCATCATAGAAAATCTACCTACTTGAGATTCTGATGTTTTGCTTAATATGCCTTGCGATATTTTATAGAAAACAGGCTTTTTATCTTGGTAGTTACGCATGAATCCCTAAAGGATTAAATAGTTTTTCTACGAAATCCCGAGCAACATTGCTCATTGTAACACATATCATAAATGTAAGTTTAATAGCAAAAAACAAAAAAAAAATAGCGTAAAACTAACATTATATCTATTTTACCATCCATATAAAGTACTCGTTCGTTGTATATAGATGTGTAGAAAGCAAAATAAAACGGAAATAACAGCTAAAGAAATACAAAGAAAGAGAATACGGAAAACGTCTAAAGAAGATTTAAAAGAGAAAATAATTATACGATGAAACTAGAACCCAAAAAGAAAAATAAAGAGACTAAACGAAACGGAAGGAAAAACAAACAATGTAAGTCGCCTATAAACTGTCAAGATTAGGGTGTTTCCCTTATTGCCGGCATTCTACTTTTCCACAAATCCATCTGGTGACCACGTAAGTCAATATGAGAACATTGCCTGGTGAGTGTCCCATTCCCCCCTTCCATTGATTTATTTTCTACCCGTAGAGGGAGGACTATTAAGCATGCTTCCCATATGTTTTGTCATACGGACGGCAAATGTAAGTTAAAATTATTTTCTGTCAGCAAGGATAATGAATATTCTTTTATATAAAAGAAACCAAAAGAAACCACCAAAGACCAGAATATTATTTTTAAATAATAAGCGATCTGTTACTGTGCTGTCGAGTGAATGGTTACTAATCCAATATTTATTTTACTTTATACCTATAGAAGAGTTTTGGTCACTCTGTTCACTGGTAGACCTGTTTTATGTCCATGTGAGTTTGATGAAGTTCACCTTCTACGTATTACTTTCTCACCTTTGGAAAAAAAATAACTTTTTGCGAATCGTCTCTGGAAACTTTAATTAAAATATATCACAGAAAAACACGTTTATTATACAAATATGTGGTTTAGTTCACATATTAATTTTTGGCATTTATAATATAAGTACACTTTCGGGGATATTAGCGCGCGACTCGCTCGTGTATGGCGTAATCTACTGATCTAATTTTCGAAAACGTCATGCATTAAATGAGATTGTATTTCGGCAATATACCGTAAAACGTGGTCTATAAGTAGCTATTGTGTCTGGCTTATTAGCGAGGACCTGATGTATAACATATACTCAACGAAATTGAATTAAAGTGTTAAAACGCGTGAACGAAAGAAGTAACTAGTTAACTGACCATTTCGCGAAATAATTCGTTTATCAAATGTTCTTTTCGGTAAATTGATCGTATTATTTGCAGTTGGCAAACGCCGCTCGGGTCTCATTCTTTTCATCACGAATTAATAAACAAAGCTAAAATCGCAATAAACAATAATTACTAAATCTACAATAATGTAAATAGGGTTGTTACTTAAAAGTTCGCCGCCTCAAAAACATCCTATATATATATATATATATATATATATATATATATATATATATATATATATATATATATAACAATTTGTTTAACAATTCTTCTCTCTCGCTCTCTGTATCTCATGTTATTTTTATATGCCTCTCCCTGGTACCTTCATATCTCTTCCGTATTTATCTACAAGTCCTCTATTTTTCTCTTACCTTCTCATTGCTATATCTCTCTCAATTATCTGATTGTGCTCATCGTTATCCTAGAAAATGCGTGTAAATATCGATTCCCTTATCTGGTTTGTTCCTGTTGACTTCAAAAACAAAATTATATTACAAAAGTGTGTTCAGAGTCAGGCATAAAGATATTGAAAAACGTTCTGTTGGCGTTTCTTCCGTAGTTCCAAACATTTGCCCTATATCTACCATTATGTAAAAGGAATTTTGTGTGGGTGTCTGCATGAGTTCGTTCTTCATGGACTAGAAAACAGCTGGTTGATTTTTTTTATAAAATTTCACACGGTAGTAGTTTATGTGTTTGGCAGTGTTGTTAGATATGTTTTGTATCGAAATGTCTTCGACAGTATCGATAATCGATAACCGAAATAATCTGAAGAAATAAGAAGCAGGCGATTTTGACCAAAGTTAATACCTTATACATCCTAAAATCACAAGTCATTTGAGAAGTTTTATTACAAAACAAGCCGAAACAACAGGTTATTTGCTATGACAGTCACGCGTCCCAATTGAATGTCTCTGGTAAAAGCATAATTGCACCAGGATCATTTACTCTTTAATTTTAAACTAAAATTCAAGCCATTATCATAGCACAAACACTAAGCTAAGTCATGCAGAATAAACAATATGTTCTTTGCTACGACAGGAGTGCGGTCTGCATGAATGTTTCTTTTCACTGCAGAATTAGAGCATACCACTTGACTATTGCATTTAAAATGTTAATGTAAGCCATTTTATATAAATAATAAATGTATATAATAATCAGTAGATTCTCTTCAGTGCAATGTAGACTGCAATATATTGTGGGCTATGTGACTGCGGGTAGGCATGCAAAGCAGCTTCCTCCCAGTGCACTACAATGTCTTTCTAGTTAGAAGAGGCAAACGATCAATTTGAGTATAAAATAGGTAAGTCCACTGTGTTCGATGACAACAAAACTATGGGAGTGTTAAACATTCGTTAATAATTATTTCATCCCGCGTTATGGGCCGCTCCACTAGTAAACGGGCCTCAACTCTTATTAGCCCTTGTTTCTTAGTGTTTTGTCAGAATGAAATGAAACTTTGGTCATAACTAGTTTATTATATTCGAAACATCACATCAAAACACTAGGGTCTTTGGACTTTTTCTCCGTTCTACAGCATATGTTCTAGATCTTCTATGTTTTTTTTGTCACCCTGTATATATAATCCATATGTATGTAATGCCTTTTAGATTGTTTACAATTAAAATATAAGTAGTTTTCAAACTGCCGGTTAGTTAAAAATCGTTGTCTTAAAACTATAACTTTCACCATACTTCGATGTTATTAAACACTATATTGTTTTACCCTTTCTAAGATGTCTCAAGAGAACTGCTTCTTGTAATAAAAGCAATTAAAATCATAGCAACAACATCCATTATTCTGCTGGTGCCGACTCGTCTCTGACTGCTGCCATGACCAAGCTTGTCATGCCTTCCTATTAAAATAGGCAAGAAATAGATGGAAGTCACTTGACCTGAAGAATCAGTGGCAAAGGTGAGCCTTTCAGATTTCCTATCCTATTATAAGATCTATTGTGCTTTTGTATTCAGCAATAGTTTATTAAACGAACCATTCCCGACATTCTGTTCGGTCAATTATTTGTAGACGCACTTAAGATGTTCGTCTGGCATCGTAGAATGCACAAACAGTTATTTTTGCATTAGTAATGAGGATAGAATTGGTAATCGCCGAGATTTATGAATGGACATAATAATCTTTTACTAAAAGAGGTTTGGAATCAGACTATCTGAAGATGAAATTATCAGTTTTCAATATGTACTTGTGTAATATATTTGAATTTCAGTTTTCTACACTCTTTCACAATAATGAGCTATTTTGACTCTTCAATTGAGTGACTATTAAACTATCTGTTCTATTGTCGTGATACCATTTTCCCAAGTGTTTTTCAGGAGATAATGTAGTATCTCTTTTGTTGCCATAGAACAACTCTTACATGCATCGTGCCCTTTTCTAATAGCTTTAAATTACCTTATTAAATTATTAAATTACGTTATTAAATTATTCATCCTATGAATCACCCTCGTATTTTGTGCATTAGGGTAGTATATGTACGCCGCTATGATGCAAATTTCTGGTAATGCTTCTTTTATTTGGGGGTGGATCAGTGTACCTAATTTTATGACCGTTTGCCGATATGTAGCTTCCTTGGTTGGCTGACAAAAACAATACATCCTTGATCATTAAACATAATACAAAATAGAGAGAAGTTGCAGTAATGTATAAATTATCAATAGCATATTATCTGAATGTGTTCATTGTCATTTTAAGAAAACAATTCACCTGAGTTCGGATGTGCCTAACTGATAAGCCCAAATGAAGGCGAAACTTGAGTCTTGGAATCCCGTTGTTTTGGCTTTCGTGGCTCTTGCTGGCTGCAATTTTGTCTGGCAATGGAAATAATTATATATTCTCTCACACATGCTGAAAATACTTACTGCTCGTTAGGATGCGCAGATAAAAAATGTTAAGCTGATCTGCGCAATAGTGGGCAATCGGCAGCTATTTTGGTGACTTGCAGTTTTTTCAGCGTGCCAACTTTATATGCAAAATGGGTCATAAACATGCTTTAAGTAGGGCTGAGAAGTCTATAATTGTTCAAACTCCATAATATTTTTCACCTTAGAAATTGCCAAAGAATGTCACCATGACCATCGTACAATAAGAAAAAATATTGTACTAATCCTCAACTTTGCAACGGACGTTCTAACAAAGGGAAATTCGTAAGAAATCATATCAGTCACGTCGAACAGTGAGCAAGATCAAGAAAGAAGTTCGCCGTAACCCACTTGAAACTAGCAGTTAAGTTTTTGAAAAAGCTGGCGTTTCTGATGTACTCAAATCAACTAGTTGCCGTATTCTGAGGACGATTGCAAAATTTGGAAAGCCAGAGGTCCGCCCTCAATTGAAGGATATCCAAATTTTGCAATCGTCCTCAGAATATGGCAACAAGTTGATTTGAGCACATCAGAAACGCTAGCTTTTTCAAAACTTAATTATTTTGGATGACTGTTTGTGCTATGATAATGGCTTGAATTTTAGTATAAAATGAAAGAATAAACGATCCTGGTGCAATTATGCTTTTAACAGAAACATTCAATTCGAACGCGTGACTGTCATAGCAAATAACCTACTGTTTCGGCTTGTTTGTAATAAAACTTCTCAAATGACTTGTGATGTTAGGATGTATAAGGTATTAACTTTGGTAAAAAATTGCCTGTTCCTTATTTCTTTAGATTATTTCGGTTATCGATTATCGACACTGTCGAAGAGATTCCAATAAAAGAACATATCTAAGAATACGGCCAAACACATAAACTACGATAAAGAAAAAGAGGATGGAGTGGGCAAGAGATCACAATAAGGTGAATTTTCCAACTGTTTTTTTCACCGATGAGTATCGAGCGACTTTTGATGAACGCGATTGGTGGAGTGGAGAATGGTACTATAATTAGGGACTACGTCCCCAAAGGATCAGGCGTCAACGAGGAGGCGGTGGAATAATTTTCTGGGCTGCAATCATTGCCAATGAGCAGGTAGGTTATTCAGTCGCAGATGTGGTGAAAATTCCCACCAAACTTTATTTTTACTTCATTAAGGAACACTTGAAACCCTGGCACAAGAACAAGAATTTTGCATTCCGGAAAAGATGGTATTCATGCATGATAATGCACCGTCTCATTCTGCAAGGATAGCCACTGAATATTTGGAGAGAGTTTTTGCTTGATATGGGAAAATAATGCGATGGCAAGCCTGTTCACCAGTTTTAAATCCCATCGAAAATCTGTAGAGTATCTTGAAACAAAATATTTACTCCGGAGGAAAGTAGTAAAAATCCAAGGAGGATCTCTGGAATGCTATTGTGACGGCTGCCAAAGACATTTTGATGTAGAAATAAAATGCGACTACCATTGTGAAATAACGATACACCTTAACACAATACTTGTAAAACGTATCACAAACCGAACTTTACCATTACTTAGTATGTCAAAAAGAATCTCTAGGATATCAAAAAGTAGACATTTATTCGATAGAAATAAGGATTAATATAACACAGTATTAACTAGTTAAGCATATCTAGGAATGGTAAAATACATTAAGTAGGTGGATAATAAAGATAGTAAGACAATATCATAAGGCGATAAATGTAGAGAAATGTAGAGAATAAAATTAGGTATAAAAGTAAAGGTAAGTTTAAAAGCATGAAATTAAAAATAATAATTAAGCATATATATATATATATATATATATATATATATATATATATATATAATGCAGTTCTGAAAAAGAGAAATGGATGCAAAACACAAAGCTGGTTTTATCTACCGTTCAATATAAAATAATATACTTTAGCAATTTTACAAAATAATTTATATGAACTCCCTCTCAAATAATAGATTTTGCAAAAAATTAAGAAGAGCTACGTAAAAATTTATTTCTCAACCGCTGTAAATTAAAGTAAACTATAGGAAGTTCAGGAATGATAAAATTAATAGTAGTAGGATTGAATCATGAGCATTTACCATTGAGAAAATGTAATTGTAGAATGGCGTACGAATGTCCATTGAAACGGAATAGTTTACTTCCCAAAACGTATACAGTGGAAAATTAAGGTGAATAAGATGAGAAAAATACATCTAGGGAAATTAAATGGAATTTTTAAGACAGACCTAGAAACCATATTGCATCATTTAACATTGGAAAATAAAAGGAATTGGAATGAGGATGAGAATAAAAGTAAGGATAGATATGAAAAATAAATATAAAAAACATAATATTATAAATATATTTATATAAATGCTTTATAATATGATGTATATTTAACCTTACGGGATTGGGTTAGAAAACTACGTAAAAATGAATAAAATTTGATTTAAAATGGTCAGGAGTAGATAAAGGTAGTAGATATCAAACTAAGAAATCAATCAGATGTAATATTTTACTACATGAGTAAAATCACGTAATGAATTCGGAAGGAGACATTTTAAACAAAATGTTTGATGATATACAAAGTTTTTACCCAGGTGTACATTTGTATTATTAATTAATATGTTTTCAGTGAGATGTAGTGCAGTAAAAGATAAATTTCTATTTAATACGACGAATAAAGGACGCTGCAACGACTAAAGTGTACGTCGTTAATTGAGAATTTCGAACAAAATCAAAATATAACCGAAATAAGGGAAACATCATAAAAATCTGTTAATAATTGTTATCAGTAATAAACTAACATCTGAGACATTTCTATAGTACTACATCATAATTGCATATAAAGCCATTGCAAAATATAAAAATTATCACATTATGATGGATCGACTAAAGAAAAATACATGTTGGAATAAATAAAGTGATAAATTTAATGAGAATAATGTAGTAAATACAAGATAAAACACAACTAAGTAAATTTATAAAGACAAAAATTAAAAGAATGAATTCAACATATGAATGAATTTCAATAAAATTATGAATCGATAAATGTGGGCAAAATCCAGGTATATCCTTTACATTGTCGCGATATACTAAATGATACGAGAATAGTACAATTAAAAAAAAGATATCATGTTTATATTAAGATAAGGCTAAAAATGATGAATTTAATATTTCAACTAATTACATAACCATTAATATGTGGATATAAATATTACTAAAATATTTTAATAAACTTTTCAATTCATAGTTTTTCTAACAAATAGCGGGTAAAACTCAGAAAAGAAAGAAATATGTTGTAACATATCAACACCAAATTATACGACATGAGGCAAATTCAGAAATAAATAGTTGGGCATATGAATAGAGACAAAAATCTGAAATGTGGAGTAACTCAATAAATTAATTAATCAGATTGAGAAAAAATTATAAAAATATTTTCTATTTTTATAATTTTTTAAAAGATTAAATTATTCTAGATGTAGTGATTTACTAATTATTACTCTTTGCTATCAGGGAGGCGCTGGATTTTTATCGATCGTGAAATATGCTTAAATATGATATTTAAATTTGTCCACATTCTCTATATATTATTATAGTCAGGATTTTAAATGTAAAAAAGTATTTGGGTGCAATCAGCTAGAATTGAAACCGAAAGCAGAATTGTAGCATTCAAAGCTGATGACGTTACCACTGTACCAATATGACACGCATATGAACTGATGACAAATAAATTAAGATAAATGTACAAAATATGAAATTATTTTTTATTCAATTTTTACGAATTTTTGACCGCTTAAAACTATTTTAACCGACTACAGACTCATAAAAAAACAGCCCGTTAAAACTCCAACCATTTCACTCCCCTACCGCGGCCCTGTGACTTTTAGTTTTGGAAGAGATAGAATTGAAAAATTTTGAGACAGACAGACAAACACATAATGAGTTTTATAAATTAGATTACTAGATTAACTGTAAATGATTCAATTTCTTCAGTTTCTATTGTTTTACTGCATATCAAATCTCTTTGGGGTATTTACTGCGTAATCCTATCATTCTTTTCCATATATGAATTCATGGACTTTAGATTGGTTGTACAGGAATGTTTGTTTGGGGAAGAGCTTTGCAGAATATACTTCATTTTGTAAAGGAAAAGAAAAACATTAACATAATTCAGACAATTTTTTCATCGTAGATGTTATTCTTTATCCCATTGCTAATCTTTATCCTTCTTTTAATTTCATTTTGGTGAATTCAATAATTTGTATGTGAACTTAGGAAATGCAAGGTTGATTTATTATATCCCATACAATATCTCTTTTCGTTCGGTCAGCCATTATAAGGTAAAAATCTTAAGTTTATAATATGTTTTAATATTGCCTTTATTGGTGATTGAATATTTAACCATGAATGATTTTAAAAAGTGGGTTACTACCAAGCATATATTTGTTACGAAACAAGAGCTTGTTTAAATTTGATCATTAATTTTTAGAGCCTAAACATATTATTATTTTAGATGTACCAATTTACTAATTATTACTCTATGCTAGCAGGGGGCGCTGGATTTATATCGATCGGGAAATACGGTTAAATATGATATTTTATTTTGTCCAAAGTTCGCATATATTATTACAGTCGTGGTTTTAAAAGTAAAAATGTATTTGGGTGAAATCAGCTCGTATTGAAACCGAAACGAATATTGTAGCATTCCAAACTGATGGCGTTACAACTGTACAAATGTGACATGCATTTGAACTGATTAAAAATAACAAAATGTATAACGATTTTTAAAAAAAATTTTACACATTTTTTACCCTTAAAACTATTTTAACCGGCTGCACACTCATAAAAGAATGGTCCGTTAAAAATCCAAACATTTCAAGACCCTAGCACCGCTCTGGGACGTTTAGTTTGGAAGAGATAGAATGTGATAATTTGGAGAAGGACAGACATACTGAGTTTTAAAAATTAGATTACCAGGTTTACTGTAAATAAATAAATCAGTTTCTTTGGGCTCTGTTGTTTTACTGCATATCATTTTTATAGTTTTTTACTCCGTAATCCTATCATTTTTTTCAAATATGTATTCATAGTGGTTTCATTGGTTGTTTTGTTTGAGAAAAAACTTTGCGGAATATAATGCAGTTTTGCAAAAGGAAAGGAAATAAAAACATTAACATATATGTTGTGTAATTTTTAAGTAAAGAAGTCTGTATCCTCAGACGTTCTGATCTGACAATATCAGTATATAAGATAAGTTTTCATTTTGTCTTCTATATAGGACTAATTTCATCCCGATGATCGCCGGGTTTCTCTGCTATCATATCCGCAGTATGACGAGTATTTAAATCTGCAAAATCGATGAACATATCGCTTAAAATCATTCTGATTTCTAAAACAACACGAGCATAAAGAAATAACAAAGAGAAAATATAGCCGGCTTTGGTGAGAGTACCCGTGATAAAATAGAACTTGCCGACTCGATGGCTGTTCTAAAGCATAACGGCACGACTTCTGAACTATTGATTGAGAACAGCGCTGACTTCAGATGAGCTTTTGTTAGACAAAAAGAGAACGACAAAAGCAGAAAAAGAAACATTATCTGCCGTCACAAATAATTGGAATTCTCTAGCTTTTTTATTCGCAATTACCCACAGTTGATCTGTGTCACAAAAACGTCTGTAATTTTTTTTTGTTTCTCTCTTGTTTCATAAAAATTCCGAACAGACGAACCGAACACTAACGTGTCAAAGACTCATCGATTACAAATCCGCGTATACACCGACTTACTTCACTTCATTAAACAAATAAATAAAAAAAAGTGTAAACGGTTGCCTAATTTCTATATAAGACACTAAGGTTGATTGCTTCTCTGCTGAATAACATAAGTATACACCAGATATTCATGGTAAACGTGTATTTCTAGGTGTTGGGGGATTATATTACGGAATCTATTCTGACTTCGTGTTATATTTTCAGCAGACAATGTGGATACAAACGTAATCAATTCAAAATAAATATTTAATATTATTTTATTTACTCAGTATTCCTTTATATTATATCTCCTCGGGCAATACCGAGAAATATACATATACATGTATACAATCATTTATTTAAACGGAATAAAATGATGCATATGCTAATCTATAATTTGAAAATAGTAAACTACTTTCATAAAACCATAAGATGAACATATACTCCACACACACACACACACACACACACATATATATATATATATATATATATATATATATATATATATATATATATATATATATATATATATATATATACTGAGACTAGGCAACACGCACAGCTTCTTAAATATTTACAACTATTCAAGAACAATTAAATAAGTATATAACTGTATGCGTAAGACACGCACATAGCAATAATGTATATTATATATATACATAGATATATATATATATATACATAAATATATACATATATATATACACATATATATACACATATATATACATGCATATATACATATACATACATATATATATACATACATACATATATATACATATACATATATATGTGTGTGTATATATATGTATATATATACATACATACATATATATATATATATATATATATATATATATATATATATATATATATATATATATATATATTAGAGATGGGACGACTCCAAAGTTTTTCTTGATTCCGATACAATTACCGATTCCGTCTTAAATTTTCGATTCCAATAGATTCCCGATTCCGATTCTTATAAAATTCATGATTATTTCATTAGTGTTTTTTTTTTGTTTGCTTTTTCAATTTCTAATTTTAGGGTAACTTCAGCGTATATTTTTCTCTAATTTTTGCCTTGTAATTAATTGAAAATCGTAAGACAACAAAAGATTTATTTTGATTTTAAAACAAAGCCAGATTGTATCAGTTCGTCGTTAGTGTACATGTTACTTGAAAGTTTTCATAAACTGTCGAAAATAATACGTTAAATGAGAAAACGATAAAAGAACAAAATATTTAAAAACGCCCCCCCATTATTCCGAACGAATTTCTGAATGATGTTTTGCTTTGCTGTAAACTAAAAACGAGATGCAAATAATAATAATAATAATAATAATAATAATAATAATAATAATAATAATAATAATAACACCAATCACTAGCGGGCTATTATTTTGATTTTTTTCTCTTCTATATTCCTTTCGGCTCTATGTATTTGTTCCGTTTCTCCTTTTCTTTGTGGTCAGCTGGAACAGCAGTAACTACGATTTAATAAGATGTTTCTTTCTTGTTAATCATTACGAGATTGGCTTTCTTGCTTAGATGGATTTATCAGTTTGTATACCCATGTCCATAGGATTTTGTGATCCTCGTTTTTAAATACTGATGCCGGCTTATGTTTGTACTACTTCTCTGTGCGTTCGAGATGTAGTTTTTTTGCATAATTCCTAGTGTACTGCCCTTCCCAATTGGTCGTGTCTGTTCTTGTATTCCTTTTGGACCAGTTCTATTCATTCACTTAGTATATGCTTTATCGTTTCGTCTCTTCTTCATAGAGTCTACATTTGCTGTTTTCTTGTGTTCTTCGATCTTTGTCTTGATGTGGTTGGTTCTTATCGACTTATTTTGTTATACAGTAACTAGGGATTCAGTTTTCCGGCTTATGTGTCCTTTCCGCATCAATGTCTAAGTGTTCTCGTTATTTTCATTTTGTGTCCTCATCCTCATGTCATCTCCATGTAGTTGTTTTTCTTCCCATTTTTTCTCGTCGTATTCTTTATCTCTTTGGTTTCTTTTTTGTCGATTTTATGTAGTGCATCTCGTTGTCCTGCTTATCTCTTCCGTGTTTTCCGCGTAATTCTTTTTTGTGCCATGCACACAGTCCTCTACACAAACTAGTCCTCTCCCGCCTTCTTTTCTTTACGTAGAGTCGGCCAAAATTATTCTATGGGTGTAGTGATTCTTATTAATTACAATGCACACACGAGATCCAATTACAAATTAGTTTTCGTGTGTACACATATGTCACCCAAACTTTGCCCCTATTCTCTAATCCAACAATTCCTTAATCTGGATAAGGTCACTGTCTAAAGTGATTGTGACGGAGCTATGCAGTTTTGGACGCTCAGTTTGTCAAAGGCACATATAAAGATCGATTTGATAAGCCAGCATACAGTGCTGTGGTGTAAAATCTGGAAGACATTGAAATTCAAATCCGCTGAACTCTGTTCATTTATTAACCTGTATATGGCAAACAAAGACGTATTAGACCCGGGAGTTCAAATCAATTGAGTTGACCTAACATGGTCGTTTCGTTACATTCGACTGAATGGATTTTCCTGAATCGCATGGTACCACTCAGTTTTCATTCCTGTTGGTGTCAATATTACATATCTGTTACAATACAGAAGTACAAAGAACCGCGAAAAATAATGATGATTTCATGCAGACCAAACAATCTGGTAGTATGATATTCGTAAGTTATTATAGAAGTACAGCTATACAATACATAAGTTGAAATAGTACTTTCTAATACATATCCATCAAGTTGGTTTCGTGCCTTGACTGCCGCGGTTTCCATGAATAAATAAATGTGAACAACAACAACAGCACAATCCGTTTTATATCTGTGACGGGATTGGACTAAATTTTAAGAGTATAAATTAACCATTCTCAGTTTATGACAATCATCTAAATGACAATCATCTAAACATTAAATTCTAATGGTTAGGTTTTGTTGCAAAACCTGCTTGAAAACGAGCCTTTTTTCATCCCAGTCTATTTGATTGTCGTTGACCATAAAGGAAATTGCATTAGCTCATTCACGCGTATAATTTTTATATAAAATATCTAGACAAGCCCAGGCTCACAGAAGGCATTTCGCGCCTGCTATCTATGTTTACGTCAACGATGATTTAGCCATGCTTAAAATTCTACTGAGTAATATAGTATCAATAAGATTAAGTTAAACTATTGCGATTATAGTGACAAACAGAATACGATCGAAAAAGGATTCAAGCCAATTTTGTTTTTTTTAATCTGCCAAGTATAAAATGAGTGAAACTTGAAAAATATGTTCAGACTTTCGGGTTTAATGTAATAGATGATAGATCAAATTGTCTCAAGGATTTTTTAGTCGATTGATTCTTTGCGCCTGAAACGATTAACAAAAAAAGGATCACTTTCCCAGGATGAATAAGAAAACAAATGTAAATGAAACGATAATTCGGCTGATTTTCCCTTTCTTTAATCGCAATCCAAATTATACATTTAAAACCTAGTGGCAACGTGAGCTCAAAAATGAATTTGCAGTAAGTATAAACACGGGTGATTTGGCGCCATATATAATACGTTCTTTATATCAAGTCATTTTTTTTTCAAATTGTAATTGTAATTGGGGGGGGGGGCTCTGATAGCAAAGACACATTTGGAACGTTAATTGATTATTTAAATTGGATAGTTAATAGCATTCCTCCAAGATATAGACGTCCCTATTTTTATGTTGAAATTATCCCATCAAATCTTGTCTGACACTTTTAACCTATAAACACTAATTTTATTTAATTTTCTTGCACGACAGCCCCATTCCCAAATAGAGCTAAAATGCCATGTTTTGGGTTATTTTGTTCTAAACGAACCGTAAAACAGTAAATGACACGTTATTCAAAGTTCTTGAGCGAATCTTACTAACTTTTTTTGTATTTTTTTTTTTTGCATCCACTCACTATTTTATATATTGTGTCCTGCGCGTATCCTCGCGTAGTTTTCATTCGTATTGAACCCCTTCTTAACACTGAAATCAGACGGTGCTAACATACGATAGTTGTGGTTCAAAATCGAGACCTCTGCTTCACAAACTCACGAGAAACCACTGCGACAGAAAGTGACCATTATATTTCGAGGTATGATGGAGATCACTTTAAATTACCTTTGAAGTCAAACGTCTTGCAGTTAATTAATTTTTCTACGATACCAGCACATTATATGTTAAATATAATGCCTATGAATATGTGATCTCAGTTAAAAGTTACCTTACTCGCACACTACTGGGCGGATAATTTCTCCATTGTAGAAGTTTATTTGGTAATTTTTAAAATCGTTTTTTACGATTGCTTAAGTTTTAATCGCACAAATATTCAGTTAAGGAATCTCATTTTAATTAGGCTTACTTAATATAATTAGAATAACTTAATATAAAAGATATATAATTAGCACTCAGAATTTAGAAATGCCAATGAGAGTAGGTTCTTGTTTTTTTATTATAAAAACACCAAATCTGTTTACCTGTCACAATTTTGTTTACTTCCAGCATATTAAATGGGGAAAACAACTTTTTAGTGCATTCTTCCTTTTTACAAGTCATAATACAATAATAAACAAATCGAAATTAAATTTCTCAAAATGTTCATCCATAGGAATAATTTGTTTCGTTTTTAAAATAATAAAATGATTCTTATTTAAATATTGTTTTGCAAATAGCTCTACTTATACATAGAATGAACTCTATCCGCGTGGATGTGTGTTTCTGTGCATGTATAGTTCTGTGTGAATTAGTTCCCTACAAACTCCGAAACAGTTATGCTGATTGTTTTTAAATTTAACACAAATGAATTTTATCTTTTATGACCCAAATCTTATAAAAAGTTCTATTTTAAGTCGAAAATAAATAACCGAACCATCCAATTAAAGAGAGAAAAGTCCAACTTTCACGAATATAAACACTCTTATATAGCCTAACATCACAAATACATTTGAAAAGTTTTATCATCGCATAAAGACAAACGCGGGACGTTTAAAATAATAGCATATTCTCTGATAAGATAGGGAAAGGGTTGAAATAAATTGTTCTATTTAGAGTACAATTGAACTTCACCTTTGCATTTTGAACTCTTATTTGAGAAATAATTAAAATAATTATAATAATAGTTTCTCAACACTGCAATGAAGACTAATATATATTGTGGACTTGCAAGCGTTTTCACGGGTCACTGTGGTGGGTTTCCGCGTAGAGTAGGCAATCTATCGATTTGATAGAAAATAGGCGATTTCACCGATTTCGAAGGCAACAAAATATTATATAAAAAAGGTATGTTGATGTTCATTTAATTCCAGGCAACAGTGAGTTTACTTATTAGACTTCAATAGTAATTCTTGCGAACTTAACTAACGAATATATGGAAGGAAAACAAAGAGAGGATATAGTGAGGAAAAATTAATGATAGAAATAGTCTTTTAATTAAAATATGTCTTTATAACAAAGAATGCTGCTTATCATTTGCGTTTTTATTTCAAGTATAGAAACAAAGAACGTTACGAAGCTAAAAAGAACTGGCGAAGTAATTTAGTACAGTAGAACCCCGGAATACGGTGGGCCAAGGATACGTTTTTCAGGTTATGATGTGGAATACGTTGTTTTTCCAGTCCTTGGTCACGGTATTTGCTCCGCCTTACGGTGTTATTTCTAATGGCATTTGATTATATGTCTGTCTGTTATATACTGTGCTGTATCTTGTTACTAATTTTTTATGCCGTATC
The DNA here is from genome assembly GCF_053919585.1 of Euprymna scolopes. NCBI lineage: Eukaryota > Metazoa > Mollusca > Cephalopoda > Sepiida > Sepiolidae > Euprymna > Euprymna scolopes. The sequence goes on from NC_136489.1 coordinate 10,583,770, forward strand.
CCGGTGGTCTACTGTATGTAGAGAAAGTTGGAATTAGAAATGGGGAGGGAGAAAGAAATATCGAGTGATTGCGAGAGTGGGCGTTGATGTTAAAACAATTCATTGTAAAATATTTAAATACTTTGTTTTAAGTATGTTAAAAAAACTCCGCGGAGCGATGGCTAACTGGCATACATACACAGACACACACACACACACACACATATATATTTAATTTTTTTTTTTTTTTTTTTTTGGCTCCGTCGATCTCGAGAGATCATAAAATTCCGCGGTTCAGTCGGGTGGTGACAGCTTGTGGTGTGGCTATGCAGGCCGATGCAGAGGCGCCAGCACATGTCACAGTTGCTGCAGATGTAGCTATTTTCTCTCTGCCTGGGATGGGGTCGAAGCTTGATTAGTTCTCTCTTTTCTACGGGCCCATTTCTCCCGCTAATATGTGGTCCTCCTCATCTCGGGTGGCTCAGCAATACACCGCATGGTGGTCCGCCAGCCCTCACGGTCTGAGCAAGCAATCTCAAGCTTCGAGTGGTTGAAACCGCCAGCCCTCAGGTCACGCTTGAAGACATCCTGATAGCGGAGGGCCGATCGGCAGTTCGGTCTTGTGCCAGAGGCAAGCCCCTCAAAGAAAAGGTCTTTAGGGAATCGTTCATCATCCATCCGGCTCAGATGTCCCGGCCAGCGCAAACATCTGATCATCAAGATGCCATATACTGGGCATCCGACCTTGGGTAGGACATCCATATTGGTGACATGGTCCTGAAACGTGTCATATATATATGTGTGTGTATGTATGTATATTATCGCTCCCCATCTGGGGGTACCAAATTGGTTAAAAGGAAAAATTATTCCCAACTCGCATTTAGGTAAAAATGCACTTTAGTAAATAATTGAATTCATTCAAAACATATCGCTAAAACCAAAACAAAACGACATTTATATGTATATATATATATATATATATATATATATATATATATATATATATATATATATATATATATAAGTAACCATATATGTATATATAAGTAACTATATATATTTATATATATATATAAATATATATATAAGTAACCATATATATATATAAGTACCCATATATATATATATATATATATATATATATATATATAAGTAACCATATACATATAAGTAACCGTATATATATGTATATATATAACCATATATATAAGTAATCATATATATATATATATACATGAGTAATCATATACATATATAAGTAATCATATATTTATATATATCAGTAATCATATATATATAAGTAATCATATATATATATAAGTAATCATATATATATATCAGTAATCATATATATAAGTAATCATATATATATATATATATATAAGTAATCATATATATATATATAAGTAATCATATATATATATATATATATATATATATATATATATATATATATATATACTAGCAAAAGTTCCCGTCGTTGACTGGGTTCAAAAACAGCCTACAGAGAATGGACTCTGATTTATGAAAGTATGATGGGTTATGAAAAGGAAGGGTTGTAATTTCGGTTGAATTTGGGGTACTAAACCAAAGCAAAATATGATGAAAGTAAAAATAAAATAGATAAACCCCATTATTAATTATACCATACCTGTCCACACTGAAACACTTATCACATAATTATGTGGATCTATATTAAACAAACTTGTTAAACTTTGTGACATGTTTCCATTCTGTGAAGGTCAGGCGCGAACGCAGACTCCACAATTTTATTATATCACCCCTATTTAAGTTAAAACATACTCATCAAAGTATTCTTATGTACATCTATATCAGAAACACTTGTAAACGTTTCTTTTTAAATTTTTAATGTTTTTTTATTTCCATACTTTGTGGACCAGGCGCCAATGCAGACCCCACAATTTTAAGGAACCACTGTTCTGCCAGATCAAACATACCCATTCCTGTGTCTCGATACATCTTCTATCATTATATGTAATCAGTTTTTTTTAAGTAGTCAGCCATACAGGAACCTATTCGTGACCAGACACAAACACACAGACATGCACCCACAGACATTCAGCTTTATATTATATATATATATATATATATATATATATATATATATATATATACATATAAGTAATCATATATATATATATATATAAGTAATCATATAAATATATAATTATATAAATAATCATATGAATATATAAGTAATCATATATATATATATAAGTAATCATATATATATATATATATGTGGTTACGTCATTTAATCATATAAATTAAAATACGAAAGTATAAATTTATGCATAACCTTTCAGTATTTACTTCAACAGTGCTTAATACGTATGTAGAGCAAGGTAGTAAGTTATAATATATATATAGCAAGTAAGCTACAGATGAATCATAGCGTGGATGAAACGCGGAATATTGCCATATATATTTTACAACTTACTATATATATATATATATATATATATATATATATATATATATATATAGTAAGTTGTAAAATATATATATATGGCAATATTGGAACCTCTAGGAAAATATTAATTTGCTTTCATATCATGGAATTATTCGTATCCTGAAATGCGTTTTGCTCGCTAATCTCCCTTAAAAACACGAATTAAATTTTATACTAAGACTAGCGTGGGGGATAACCGGCGTTGCCCAAGTGTTTGGAGTTGTGTGTACTTGGGCGGGGGTAGAGGTTGTAAATTAAAACATAAGAATAAGCGAAGGAAAAGAAACAAAAAAAAAGATAACAGAAAAACGAACATTAAAATCTCTTTAAAAAATCTGAAAAATAAAGCGGGGGTACCCGTGCTGTGGTGGGGGTAATCAGAACATAAGAATAAGCTAAGTAAATATTTTTAAATATTAAAGAAAAATAAAAGAAATGAAAAAAACGAAAAAAAAAACTAACGTAAGGCAAACAAACGATAGTAAATGTAAAAGTCGGAAAAACAAAACAAAAAAGAAAACAGAAAAACGAAAGTTAAAACACTTTAAAAAATCTGAAAAATAACCCCCCCCAAAAAAAATGGCTTAAATAAGCCTGTTTCGATATCAATATTTAAAAATTTGGTGGGGTACCCGGTGTTTTCCGGTGTGTGTGGTCGGTCGGGGGTGGCTGGTGTAAATGAAAACGTAAGAATAAGCGAAGTAAAAAAAAATCAGAAGAACGAACGTTACGTTAAAATGACTTAAATAACCCTGCTTCAATATTAAAATTTTAAAAATCAATAAAAAAGTCATCTCACCCCACGATTAGAACCGAAAATGTTTCGATAAAGACCCAGCGCTCTAACGAACTGACCTAACACGACGTACCCGAAATTATGCGTAAAAGCGAATTCGTCATGAGAGGACGGTTTTTGCTGCCTCCTACCCTCCCCTGTAAAAAAGTGCTGATTTCAGGGTGAAAAAATTAACATTTTTGGCCAATGTTTCGATATTTGTCGGGGGTGGATGGTGATTTCATACGGGAAATTTGTGAAATTTGTTCTGTCTGTCGACAGTTTTTAGCAGACATACAAACATACACACATATACACATATATACATGCATACATACATACATAGATTTTCGCTTTTATATATATAGATGAAAAGCCGAAGATTATAAAAGTCAAATATAACTTAACCTAACTGTTTATACTTTCACTTGCTATTTTTTTTTACTTTGACATTTGCATTTAAAATTCTATTTATTAAATAATGACTGACTAATATGACATATTTGTATTAATTGTCGTTTCAATCATTACTTGGGCTCAATCAAATCACTAGGAACGCTAGTGCGCGGATTGAAAGGAATTTCCAGTGAAATGAGTGGTTTATTTTTTGCAGACGATTTGCAATTAAAAAAAAAATGTCACAGCCCCGGCCCTTACAAAATGTCAGAGGGTATACGATAAAAATAATAACGTAAAATATATTTTTCAAATATGGTAAAAGTGCAATGTGTACATTACTTATTTTATTTTTTAACATATTTTTTTTCATTTTTGGTAAAATAAAATCAACCAAATCTCAAAAATGTTTTGCAAAAAACGTTTCTCCAGAAAATTACCAAAAGAAAATCTAAAACGAATAACAGCTCGATAAAAGTAAGAAGATTTTCAATGAATAAGTTTTCTGAAAACTTATCGGACTGTCACTCGTATCCTTAGTATCCTGTAAATATAAAGCTAGAAATTTCGTAAGCGGATCATTTTTCTAGAAGTTCCACTAGATACATATATATAAATATATAAATATATATATATATATATATATATATATATATATATATATATATATATATATACCCTCAAAGTAACAATATAATAAATTCTAAAAATGAACTGATCTCTTTCTGTAAACAGTAGTCCAAATTTAATTATGGCAATTTTGAAATTACATAGTCATTACTTTTAGCCTTTATATAGATATAAAAAAATTCTTTAACTTTAACGTTTTTCTACTTACTTAATTATAATTTAATAATCCTTTATTTTAATTCTTTATCTCTTCTTTGCATGGACGTTTTTTTATCTACATTTTCTGCTTTATTCTTTAAACTTTCCTATCTATCTAATATATCAATCTACTCAGACTTTCATATCTTGTATGTATATTTACTTATATGAATTTGCATATATCGGCCATCATCTCCCCTTAAATAATTTTTATTTTTATTTTTTTTATTTCTATTTTTTTATTTTTTATTTATTCATTGTTTATTTGTTATTTATTTTCTATTTAGTGGCTTCTAACAAATTTTGCTGACCTTTTTTAAGTGATGACCTGTACATTTCAGTTGACCTTTATTATTTTGCCCTATATATTTTTTCGCGCCTTTAACATTTCCTGTCTGGGTCATTTTGACATTTGTTTCACAATTTATATTTAACTCTATCCCCATTTTTTTCCACTTTTTCTTCATTGGTTTTTCTTATTTATATTTATACCTCGGCAGTAGAATGAAAAGCTTATCTTATTTTTCTTTTATTAATATCATTGGAATTTTTTCCTTTTTTCCTTGTACACATTTTTGTGAATTTTTCCATGGATTTCTGCCTTTGGATTATTATGGACCATCTTCTTCCAATTACGGGATTTCGGGATTCACTTGTGCAAATGGAAATTCAATTAACTTTCTTGAAGTTACACATTTGGATTTTACCGTCACTGGATTGTTTATCTTCCACCAGACTATCCATTCATGTGTAATCGGCTTTTTCTTCACCATATTTCCTCTGCTTCACTTTTTTTTGTTTTCAAGTAAGATCTTTGACTTACTTGTTGTTTCATCAAGTACGTTTGCATGAAAAATCCGATCCCGCAATTTGCTGATTCCTACCCTCTGATGAGAAGGAAAGTATTTCTTCGAAACTCCGCGGATTAAGGGCTATCCACTAATCTTGTGCTTCCTTTTCAGATTAAATATGGTTTTATCTCATTTCAAAGTGTTTTTAACATGTTTTATTAATGTTTTGCTCGTATATATATATATATAATATATATATATATATATATATATATATTAATTCAGGGAAACATTATTAAAAACAACAGAAATACCTTGCTGTGAAATCACTCGTAAATGTATATTTTAATCGACTTTTCATTTACTCTTTATCATTCGTAACTATATATTTCACTTCTATTTTTGATATTTTATCTCCACCTGATGATGATTCAAGAAAGAATCGAAAGCGGTCGTGTGAACCATGGAACATTTGTAAATACCTTCCATCTTGAAGTTAAAAAAATCTTACGAAAGATCGAAAAAATGAAAAAAAGAATCATTAAGCAAGGTATCTCTGTTGTTTTTAATAATGTTTGCCTGAATGAAGGAATGCTGCATAAATACACTAATATATATATATATATATATTATTATATATATATATATATATATATTTCAGTTGACCTCTTTTTGGCCCTATATTTTTAGCGCCTTTTAATGTCATCTTGGCTTGGTGATTTTGACATTTGCTTTTATATTTTATATTTTATTTTATCACTATTCAATCTTCTTTTTTTCTCTCTTCTTCTTCACTCATTTTTCAAATTACGCGATTACCTTGGATTTTACTTGTGCGAATGGAAATATAACGAACTTTCTTAGATTTACAGTTTTGGATTTTACCGGAAACTTGACCTTTCACCAGACTATCCATTCACGTGAAATCACCTTTTTATCCACCCTATTCCCTCTGCTTAACTTTTTGTTATCAAGTAAGATCTTTGACTTACTTTCAGTTACATCAAATACATCATTTTGCTAATTCCTACCCTATGATGAGAAGGGAAGTATTTCTTAGAAACCTCGAAGATTTAGGACTATCCACTTATTTAGTGTTTCCTTTTTAAATTAAATATGTTTATACTCTTTTTCAAAGTGTTTTAGCATGTTTTATAAGGTATTTGCTCTTATATATATATATATATATATATATATATATATATACATATATATATGTAGTGTGTGTACATGTATAATATATATATATGTATATATATACATTCATATATATATATGCATATGTATATGTAAACATTCATGTTTATATATGTATATATATATATATATATATATATATATATATATATATATATATACATTCATGTATATATGTGTAAATACTTATATATATACATATACCTATATAGGGAAAGAAAGGCGGGGCAAGAGAGGGTACGGAAGAGAGATGTAATTGTAAGCTATGCCTAAACGCTTAAATCTTGCGTTAATCATTAAAACTTTGACTTGTTTTCCTTGGTGTGTTTTTTTAGCACAACTTTTCAAAGAAAAACGCTTAACCATTGTTGGTTTCGGAACCTTTACCTTAATCTGATATCCCACCCAGGCTACCCAGATTCTCACTTACAAATTACATAGAGACAAATATTTTCTTAACGATCATAGTTCTTTTTTCACAAAGAAAACCATTTGTTTTATTATTCATTTTGCAAGCAATACTGAAATTGATATCAGCGCCAACTCAGCATGTCATGTTCAAGTTTGTTGTGGCTACTCAAACATACATCTTACTCAGATCCATTCCATTATAATCATAATCATAGTTCAAGGTCTGGCTATGATATAATTCATGAATATAAAATTGTTTGACAGTTTCAATGGTTTATTCCATACCATTTATGGTGATTTTGATAGGAGTTACCCTTTTCCATAAAAAAAGGAGAAGCAAAGAATTACGCCTTTAACAATACACTAGTTGGGAGAATCAACATCACCCGGGATTGAATGTAGATCAACGAATGTTTCATCCTCCTACATTTTATTGTCATCGAAATCGGTGAAATTGCCCATTTTTTAATCAAATACGTTAATTGCTTGTTCTAGTTCTGAACCCACCGAGGTGCATCGGGAGAAGTTTCACATGACTCATCGAAATAACTTAGTCCACGATACAGTGCAGTTTACAGTGCGCTGTAGACAACCTACTATTGATTTATGAAATGATGTTTTTATAATGGTTAAAATTAAAGTTTAAAAGCAAAACTTAAATTAAATGGTTGTAATTGAGTTCTTATCAGTATAATTAATTTCGAACCCGCCTCTGTCATATCAAAGACCTACCATTTTATGCATCGGGCGTTTCTACGTGTGCGCTGATAATGCCTTGAATTTAAGTTTATAATGAAAAAGTAACGTGTTAGAGTTCAATTTGGCCCAAAAAGAAATATTTGATTTGAATGCCCCCTTTCCTATCAAAGAACTTACGGTTGATTTTATATGGTCCTTTCTGTGCTGTAATAATCTCAAATGCACTTCTGATAATAATCTAGATAAGATGTTATCAGTAGTCACCATTGCCTGTTTGTTCTTGTAATATATTTTTTTCGATAATCGGTAATTATCGAAAACAATTCCATAGTAAACATATCTAAGAACACTGCCAGACAAATAAACACATTTTATTAAATTCCATTCATTTAGGAGTCAATAGGCGAACGGATACACACAGCAAATGCTGTTAGATAATAATAGAAATAGGGAGTAGCAATTTTACTTACCAACTGTAAAAATATATTAAATATTCTTGAATCTTTTAAGATTTTCCATACAATACTTAGACAAGAATTATATATAATCTGATTATATATATATATATATATATACATACATATATATATACATATATACATACATATATATACATATATATATACATATATATATATACATATATATATATATATATATATATATATATATATATATATATATATATACTAGACTACCCCTGACTTGTTGGGTCAGTATGGTATATTAACTATAGAATTTATGTATGAGCGTGACACTTGTGACGTAAAGAAAAAAGGTATTTTTACATAACAGAAACACTTCTATGAAAGTATATTAAAATGAAAAAAGAATATAGATAGATTTATATGAGTCGTTCTGTTTATTATAATTAATTATTGTTGAAAAATAAAATTTAAAGTTCTTGTATTATAAGTGGTTGGCCATATATTTGCACTGAATAGATACGATGATACTTATTATAGTTAAATTCAAATTTTTATATATCTGCTTTTTTTACATCGTTGATTTCTGTATCACGTTTAAGTTATTTTAAACACTACTCCTCCCATGTTAAATAATAATTTCAAAATAATAACGTTAATATTTCAGCGTCCTAATTGTTCTTTTGTTTTTTTGTTTATTTAAAACCCCACTCTTCCCATGTCAAATAATAATTTCAAAATCATAATGCTAATATTCCAGCGTCCCAGTTGTTCGTTTCTTTTTATTCGCGTTTAAATTATCCAAATAAACAATTGTTAATACTGTCTGCTGTATTTTACATCGTTCGTTTCTGTATTACGTTTAAGTTATTTTAAACACTACTCTTCCATGCTAATTAAGAAATTCGAAATAATAACATTAATATTTCAGTGTGCAGGTCATGCGTGCATGCGCAATCGGATGTCGTAAACCGGAAGGTCATTTGAGCATTATATATATATATATATATATATATATATATATATATATATATATATATATTATTCAATTTTCACCCCAAACAAGGCACAGTGCCACTTTGAAGCAGGGGGCTACTATAAGGGACTTAATTAGCGGGATCATTATGAAGGGAGATGAGTAGAAAGATGTTTGTTAACATTACACTTGAACTTCTGCATATCATTGCAGTTGGGAAAGCAGAATCCCGGAAGGGAGTTCCAAAGACCCGCAGTTCTGGGGAAGAAACTATTGGAGTAAAAGGCTTTCTTGCACCTAGGGATCTCTACTGTAAAGGGATGAGACTTAGTAGCTTGTCGGGTTTGTCGGGGGTAGTTACGTCGGGGAGGTACAAGTGTTTGCAGTTCGTCAAAGCATCACCATTAAAGTATTTGTAGAACAGGCAGAGGGATGCAACGTCTCGTCGAATGGACAGAGGCTGAAGCCTAGATGACAGTTCAGGACCTATCAGGTTGGCGACTCTCTTTTGAACCCTGTCCAGGAGCGAGAGACAAGCAGCAGATGCACCAGCCCAGATGTGACAACAGTACTCCATACATGGGCGAATGGTTGCCTTATAGAGGTATAGGATACTGTCAGGCGTAACTAGTTTTGTAGCACGGTAGAAGGAGCCAACCTTCCTTGCAGCAGCCTTGGCAATGCTCTCAATGTATCTATTCCAGTTCATATTCCCTGTAAACTTTAGTCTATATATATATATATATATATATATATATATATATATATATAGATAGATAGATAGATAGACAAGAATTATATATAATGTGTGTGTATATATATGTGTATATATATACACACATTATCACATGTATAAATGTACAGATACATACGTATATATGTGTGTATATATACAGATACATACATATATAGATATATGTATATATATATACAGATAGATTGATAGATAGGTATGCATACAAATATATTTATATAACAAGATATATAATTTCATACATAAAACATTTATCTTATCTTTTGATCATGTTTATATTATTTCCTCTCGTACATGTGGTCGGCGATATCAGACCTTTTATATTTCATTTCAAATTACATTTGCGTTTACTAACAATTATTTTATCTCTTGACAATCGATCAATTTTCCTGACCTCTTGTTGTCAGGTGCATTTTTTTTTGGCAAGATGACTTTTATGTACCCACTTCCTAGACAATTAATAAACATAGGATATATAAAATGATATGTACATTGTTAGAAGTTTTGCGAACAAGGACGCTACTGCACAGTACTAGCTCTCCCCATCTATATTTTTCTGGGTAAACTACTTCACTGATCTCTTGGAACGGAGACGCTAATACCAAATATTTAATCATCATTACAAAATCAACAAAAACTTTTACATAAAATATCAGGAGTAGGATAATTTAATATACATGTATATACATAACTTATTAGAAAAATTACAACTAGTTAGTTTATTCATTGAGTAATCTTTAGCACTTGGGTTAGGGCAACCCTGAACGAGGTGCGTCCAACTTTTTCGATGTTAATAAATCAGACTCTTAAAGGGAGATAACATATTAATTACTGCAGTTATTTTCTTCTTCTTCTTCTTCTTTTTTCTCATCATCATCATTATTAGTAGTATTATTATTTTTTTTTTATTATTATTATTATTATTTTTCCGAGAAGTGTCGTTTTCTTACATATGTTCATGAAAAGCCGCGTGGACTGAGTCCTGGAAAAGTAAATCATAAGAAAAATGAAAATGAAATTTCAAAAAGGTGTCTAAACAAATGCAATACTGTCTAAAGGTCATCATAAACAAAGAAATAAAGCTGACGACTATCAAATGCCACTGCGGATCAGTCAAAAGATCACATCCGATTACATACCAACGGCCTGAATTAAGTTGAATTTACTTTCTTTGTTTGACCGAATTTAAGTGTGCACGTCTTACTCTGATGAAACCCTACCATCAACTCTCCTGGCCGAATACATCCTTGCTCGCTAGTAAATTCTAAATAAAGTGTTGTATATTTTTATAGACCAATTTTTTGCTATACTTCTGTGTACAGGATATTATAACATATACAGCGTGTGATATTCCTATATAGTAACCAATCTGATACAAACCAGACTCAACATTAGTTTGACTTTTGAAAATATAAATGTGACTTAACACATATATTAAAATATAAGAATCTAGAAATCCACCATAAAAATAATATTTTTCTGTGTGCAATATATACATCCGCAATATTTTTTCTAAACGCATGTGATAATTAATAATACATGTTCTGGCTTATTCCTCTTTTTTATAATGGATTGTTCTAAGTATGTGTTATCTGTTATAATATTGGTCGATCAATAAACAATGAGTAAAAAAGAATGCTGTTAACAGAAGTGGGAGAGACAGATATTATATAAATTGAAAGTGTAAAATAGAGCATAGGATCGCGTACGTTAATATCACAGGCAGCCGAAGGATGGGCGGCAAGCGATTGTATGAGCAGAAGAAGCCGAGTTTGAACGCGTATGCAAATTGTAAGTGTGCTCGGGCTTGTGCCTAAAGAAAAAAAGGGCACCACGTGGTATGGAGAGAAATAAGGCAAACACGAAAGAAGACAGGCGTGTAATGTGAAGACGTGAGATGGCTGGCTACGACAAGCGTGTAGTCGGAAAGAAAGAGAAACGCTTCCGGATTAAACGGACAAGTGGCAGCAGGAGACTATTAAGCCGGCGTGAGTATGATGATAAAGTAAAACGGTAATAACCGACTTGTGTTAAGGAAAAAAAAGAAAATCTGATTCGGATTTAATTATTTTGAATGTTCATTTTCGATGGTGTCATGCAACGTGGGGGTTTGAGAAAGGTGGGAACTGTAACTAACACGCAGGTAAGAGATAGGTTTCAAGAGAAATACGTATAGCAACCTACAATTATCAACTTTGAATAAATATATAGCATACAATTATATTAATATATGAAACAATAGTTATATATATATATATATATATATATATTCATATATATTGATTGAGATTGTCGGACTGACTTCCTCATCTTGGTTGTTATTGTCACAACGTTTCGGCCGTTTTGCTCTCCGGCCTTCGTCAGGTGAACGGTTTGTTAGGAGTCTCGAACCCAACCCTTTATTATTATTACGGGGGTACCGTGTTCGGACTCCAGCTAGGCTTTGGGACATAGTTGCTGATTCTCTGTTTTTCAATGTTACTTTTTTCACTGCCTTCGTTCAGGATTGAACTCAGCACCTTTGACTTTGATACAACGTCTAGGACCACTCGGCCATATGTCACTAGGACAATTCTTAGTTGGTTTTTGTTAATGTTAAACCTATGTTGTTATTCAAGGTTTTCTCTCTCTATCAGAGGTGTCCAAATTGCATTCAGCTCTATGCTTGGTTTGCTCAGTAGGTTGTTATGTCCGAGCATGTGAGCTGTTTCTTTAAGTTTTCTCACTTTCCAGTGGGTCTCTCTGTTTATTATTTTTACTTCATCCCATAGGGGGCGATGATCCCCCCTCTCCATCCAGATATGGTTGGCTATACCCGATTTTTCCGTCTCCCCTTTAGTTACCGCTTTTCGGTGTTCTTCCACCCTTACTTTAAGGGGGCGGCATGTTTCACCCTTGTAAACCTTTCTGCAACTGCATGGGATGGAGTATATGCAGTTTTTGGTCATGTTTTCCTCCATGCGGGGCTTCACTCGTACCAGGTGTCGTCTGAGTGTTGACTCGCTTTTGAATACCGTCCTGATGTTGTAGGGGGCACATATTCTCTGAATCTTTTCGGAGATGCCTCGTATGTATGGTAGGCAGACCGTTGGAGGTTTTTGGGTTTCATTCTCCTCTCTTATACTATTAACACGTCTGGTGGATAGTATGCTATCGGGGTAGTTGTTACGACGGAGGGTATTCTTCAACCTGACCATTTCTTGGTGGTATGTAATGGTGTCGCTACTTATTGTCTCTGCTCGATGTTGTAAGCAGCGTGCGATTCCATGTTTGATACTGTATGGGTGATGGGAGTTGAAGTTTAGGTATTGTCCGGTGAAGGTAGGCTTGCGATATACGGATGTCTTAAACCCATGCTCTGTGCGTGATATGAGTATATCAAGGAAGGGCAGTTGGTTATCTTTTTCTTTCTCCATTGTGAACTGTATCGATGGTCTTATTGAGTTCACATGATCTAGGAGAGCCTGGATGTCTTCCTGATGGGGCCAGAGTATGAAGGTGTCATCAACGTATCTTAGCCACATGGTGGGCTTTAAGGGAGCTGAACCTAAGGCCATGTCTTCGAAGTATTCCATGTATATGTTCGCCATCACTGGTGATAATGGCGAGCCCATAGCTAGTCCCTCCTCTTGTCGATATAGGTCAGTACCCATTCTGAAGTAGGTTGTTTCTATGCAGAATGTCAGCATTTCCATTAAGTTTGGCAATGGTACACATGATACACCAGTGATGGCGAACATATACATGGAATACTTCGAAGACATGGCCTTAGGTTCAGCTCCCTTAAAGCCCACCATGTGGCTAAGATACGTTGATGACACCTTCATACTCTGGCCCCATCAGGAAGACATCCAGGCTCTCCTAGATCATGTGAACTCAATAAGACCATCGATACAGTTCACAATGGAGAAAGAAAAAGATAACCAACTGCCCTTCCTTGATATACTCATATCACGCACAGAGCATGGGTTTAAGACATCCGTATATCGCAAGCCTACCTTCACCGGACAATACCTAAACTTCAACTCCCATCACCCATACAGTATCAAACATGGAATCGCACGCTGCTTACAACATCGAGCAGAGACAATAAGTAGCGACACCATTACATACCACCAAGAAATGGTCAGGTTGAAGAATACCCTCCGTCGTAACAACTACCCCGATAGCATACTATCCACCAGACGTGTTAATAGTATAAGAGAGGAGAATGAAACCCAAAAACCTCCAACGGTCTGCCTACCATACATACGAGGCATCTCCGAAAAGATTCAGAGAATATGTGCCCCCTACAACATCAGGACGGTATTCAAAAGCGAGTCAACACTCAGACGACACCTGGTACGAGTGAAGCCCCGCATGGAGGAAAACATGACCAAAAACTGCATATACTCCATCCCATGCAGTTGCAGAAAGGTTTACAAGGGTGAAACATGCCGCCCCCTTAAAGTAAGGGTGGAAGAACACCGAAAAGCGGTAACTAAAGGGGAGACGGAAAAATCGGGTATAGCCAACCATATCTGGATGGAGAGGGGGGATCATCGCCCCCTATGGGATGAAGTAAAAATAATAAACAGAGAGACCCACTGGAAAGTGAGAAAACTTAAAGAAACAGCTCACATGCTCGGACATAACAACCTACTGAGCAAACCAAGCATAGAGCTGAATGCAATTTGGACACCTCTGATAGAGAGAGAAAACCTTGAATAACAACATAGGTTTAACATTAACAAAAACCAACTAAGAATTGTCCTAGTGACATATGGCCGAGTGGTCCTAGACGTTGTATCAAAGTCAAAGGTGCTGAGTTCAATCCTGAACGAAGGCAGTGAAAAAAGTAACATTGAAAAACAGAGAATCAGCAACTATGTCCCAAAGCCTAGCTGGAGTCCGAACACGGTACCCCCGTAATAATAATAAAGGGTTGGGTTCGAGACTCCTAACAAACCGTTCACCTGACGAAGGCCGGAGAGCAAAACGGCCGAAACGTTGTGACAATAACAACCAAGATGAGGAAGTCAGTCCGACAATCTCAATCAATGAAAACAACTCATCTCAAAAATACAGACAATTACTATTCATATATATATTCATATATATATACATATATATTCACATATATATATATATATACAGGGAATGTGTACAGGAGTAATAATGTAAAGACTATTAATGATAGAATGGCTAGTTGCTGAGTTAATGGCAAGCTAAAATTAATTAGAATAATTCATATGTATTTGTCAAACATAATTCCATTTTATAACTGATGACTATTTTTACATATATTTTGTTTCTATTCATATACACAAGTTCGAGGAAAATAGACATCAGCCAATTTTACAATTAAATGAGAAAAAACTCTTAAATAAGAATGTGTGCTTTCTTTATTTAAAGTAACGGTGATTGAATATTATAATATTTTACTAAGACCGACATTAAATTTCACAGTATATAAAATATTATTTATACTTTTCATGGACATAACTTATGTAAATATGAATTTATGAATATCTTAAAAATCTTTAGATACATGAAACTATAAAGATATGAGTTGTCCTGAACATAAGTTTGAAGTCTGTGCATTTTGGTGGCAACATCCTTCGAGGAAGTGCAAGCTCTTCTCGATCGCTTTTCAGTTGCATGTAGAACCTTTGAGCTGATAATAAGCATAAGCAACTGAGTTAGTACATCAACCTTCCTCTGCACCCAAAGCAAATTGGAGACGTAAGATAAAATCAACCTGAATATAAATTTCCCGAGCGTAAACTGTGGATGGTCTTGAGATAAATTATGTTAAGTTTCCCTACCTCGGCAGCAAAGTTAATCATACTGGATCCCTTGATAATGAAATTGGTCACATGATTGCTAAGGCTACCTGTGCCTTTTTGTGGCCCGCATCCCCGCTTGTGGGATGAAAGGTGTATCCGATTGTATACACAAATTCTTGTTTATCGTGCTGTTGTTCTCTCTATCCTTCTTTATGCCTCTGAATCATAGACTCCGTATAGACATCAGATCTATCAGTTAAATGTTATCCCTAAATGATGCCTACGCTGTATTTGTGGCATTACTCTCCGAGACAAGGTATCAAATGCTTAATTATTCAGAACATGCAATCGAACTATTCCTCATCCAGACAGATGTTACGGTGGCCTGGTCATGTCTTGAGGATGCCTGATAACACAATACTAAAAATTGTTATGTACAATCAGCTTGCAAATAAAAAAAATGTTGGGCGGCCTTTGCTTAGGTAGAAGAAGTTGAAAAGTAATCTATCTGCAGGAAACATACCATATTGGAGTCTTGAAAAAGACGCAAGTGAGCGTAAGAAATGGGAGCACGGTATTGTGAAGGAATCCGAAAAATTCAATCTGATAGCCTAAGTAAGTTAAGAGAAAACAGAGAAAGAGCAAAACGATTGGCAAAAAGCGGCACCGAGATCAGAAGCTGCCAATCCAAACTCATGTTCTATATGCGACCTTGTTTGCAGGTCTTTTGCAGGACTGAAAGGTCGCCAGAGGAAAAAAACATGAATGAATTTAAAAATCTGGGTTTTCGGAACCTCATATGTCGTATCGACGGGAGAGTTCATGGTATATATGTGCGTGTGTGTG
>NC_136489.1:10605087-10607587 GCF_053919585.1 Euprymna scolopes
GCTCCATACAGTAGTGTACTCAAAACACAGCATTCTTAGATGCGGCATTTTATGCGAGAAGTGAGATATTTATTGAACCATGCTCTTTCACGTAGTCGGTTGAAAGTAGACGCTGCTCTACCTATGCGCGTTTGTAGCTCCTGTTCAATAGATACTCCCTTGCTGATGTTGGATCCAAGATACGCAAAGTTATCGACAGTCTCTAGTTCATGCCCATTGATTGTGATTGGTGAGGCGTCATACTGGTGCATCACAACTGTTTTCTTCACACTGATTACCAGTGCCAACTCTGCACAAGCAGCGCTCAATTTGCTAAGAAGCCGCTGGAGTCCACTTGAGGATTATGAGACAAATGCAGCGTCGTCTGCAAACAGCAGCTCAAGTATTAGGACTTTTGGTTTTGGCGCGTAGGCGAGCCAAGTTAAAAAGTTATCCATTAGAGCGAGTATGAAGGAACACACTGTCTTCGGCCTCGTGATTTCCAAAAGCGTGGTGCAGAAGAACTGAGAAGAAGATAGCAAACAGTGTGCGAGCCAACACACAACCTTGCTTGACTCCATTGCACACATGGTTCAAAAAATTGTCGCCAACCTGATAGGTTCTTAACTGTCATCTAAGCTTAAGCCGCTGTCCCGTCGACGAAATGTTGCATCCATCTGCCTGTTCTACAAGTATTTTAATGGTGAATGATCCGATGAACTACAAGCCCTGGTAGACTCTCGCCGTAAATATCAACGACAAACCCGACAATCAGCAAAATCCCACCACTATAGAGTAAATTCCTTAGATATAATAATGTTTTCTACACTAATAGTTTATTCCCTAGGACTGCTAGACTTTGGAACATGCTTCCGAGTTTTGCTTTCCCAACTCTACTGACATGCAGAAGTTCAATTTTAGTCTATTTTACTATTTTTCCATTGCTAATACATTTTGAATTCTATTTTTTATTCTCTCCCGCATTTTTCTTATTTTGATTTTTTATTTATTTTCATTTTCCTCCCAATCATGTTTTTTATTTATTTATTATTTCCTACATCCTCAATCGCCTCTTCATCCGTTCTTCTGTAATACCTTTGACAAAACTCAACCCTTTGTTCTATAACTCTCTTCTTACTCACATATCCACATTCTCCTATATGTAATAATTAATCCCAAACATTAAGCATTAATTTCAATATATTATAACTCTTTCTACATCCATTTATCTTTCACACTAGAGAGATATATGTTCTAGTAAGAGGTAGTCTCAGCTTCGGAAAGACAAATACCTGATCTCAATTGAAATACGGTTAAGAATATGTGATAGCAAATAGGTTTGCTTAAAAATAGCGATGGAGCGAAGTCGCGAAAGTGAGACAAAATACCTGTAAAAAGCACTCTATAATTTCTGTCTGTTTTCTTTATTTTGCATATTTATTTGGTTTGTTCTGTTTTCGTTATAATTTTTTGTTTTTCTGTATTTTTTTCGTTTTCCTTTTCTTTGTCTTATATAACGCTGAAATGAATCCAGGTTTAAAAAAAGAGTAGCATGACAGAAAATTGATAAGACTAGATCAATTACAGTATCAGAAAACACGGCTCATTGATTTCTTTTTTGTGTCTGACCCGGCAGGTGCACTAAGATGAGAAATCTTCTCAAGAATGTCTCACAGCCTATAGGAATTCAGCGGTAACTTGAGAACACACTAATAAACTCACGCACCTAAGCACCCATTGGCATATAACATTCCAATAATCAGATGTTTTTAGTTAAAGAGTGAACGTCAGTTTTAAGTAAAGACAGACGTATAAAAACTGTTAGTTATTTTATTCACCATCTCTTCAATAATAAGACTCAACATTAAATGTTGGTTTGGGGAATGTGTTTCTGCGGAACGAACTGAATTCAATGTTTACGCTGGCTCCCAATCAGTGTCGTTAACTACTAATGCAGCGTTATCCCGTCTCTGATTCCCTCCTCACTGTGAATAGTACGGTATAATATTATTAATATTAGTGGAGTTATATGCATAGGTATCTGGCCATATAGAGTAATACCATTGTGTGTGTGTGTTTTTTTTTTCAATCCTAAAGTATATTCATCATTATCATATCATACAAATCAAATGATTATATTTTTTTCATTGGTTTACCTGATGTTTTCTTACAAAAAATATCGGCGCCTTGCGGAATGGATTGGATAGATGTCTTCGACCTCCTAAATAAAATAATTATGTGGAACGAGCTGGATTGGAGCTTGGGACCCCAGGTCTTCAGTCGGTTTCTGTAACGAATGAACAACTATTACCTCCGATGTATATTTATACAAGAGCCTAAGAGTCTGTAAAAATAATAATTATATTTATTCTGAGTAAGATAATTCCGAAGGCAAACGGTTTGAAAAACCGTAGAGGAAATAGATTTGGCTATAGGACTGATATGTGCATTAGACCCTAGAATTTCCGAAATATAAAAAATCATTACGAAATTGAGTTTCAATAATGAACATCAAATTATT
>NC_136489.1:10612587-10755087 GCF_053919585.1 Euprymna scolopes
ATTCATAATGTAATTAAATCCTTCTTAAGTAATAGAAAAATCCAAGTTGTCCTCGACGGACGTACATTCAAACAATATGACATTAATGCGGGAGTACCTCAGGGGTCTATCCTTGGACCTCTATTATTCCTGATATTCATAAACGACCTCCCTGATAAAATTGTTTCGGAGATGGGTATATTTGCCGATGACACCACTCTCTATAACAGATATGAGGGGAAAACAAATGAACACATTTCCAAGGAAATGGCAGAAACACTAGAGGATGACCTCCAATCCATAGTGGAATGGGGACAAAAATGGTTGGTCACATTCAATGCTGCTAAGACTAAGCTTGTTTCCTTACATAACTACAAGAAACCTTCTCTACCACCAATAGCAATGGGCAAGAACACATTGCCTGAAAGTACTTCTTTTAAACTCCTCGGCCTAACGTTTACAGGGAATATGAACTGGAATAGATACATTGAGAGCATTGCCAAGGCTGCTGCAAGAAAGGTTGGCTCCCTCTACCGTGCTAGAAAATTACTTACGCCTGACAGTATCCTATACCTCTATAAGGCAACCATTCGCCCATGTATGGAGTACTGTTGTCACATCTGGGCTGGTGCATCTGCTGCTTGTCTCTCGCTCCTGGACAGGGTTCAAAAGAGAGTCGCCAACCTGATAGGTCCTGAACTGTCATCGACGAGATGTTGCATCCCTCTGCCTGTTCTACAAATACTTTAATGCTGAATGCTCTGACGAACTGCAAACACTTGTACCTCCCCGACGTAACAACCCACGACAAACCCGACAAGCTACTAAGTCTCATCCCTTTACAGTAGAGATCCCTAGGTGCAAGAAAGCCTTTTACTCCAATAGTTTCTTCCCCAGAACTGCGGGTCTTTGGAACTCCCTTCCGGGATTCTGCTTTTCCAACTACAATGATATGCAGAAGTTCAAGTGTAATGTTAACAAACATCTTTCTACTCTTCTCCCTTCATAATGACCCCGCTAATTAAGTCCCTAATAGTAACCCCCTGCTTCAAAGTGGCACTGTGCCTTGTTTGGGGTGAAAATTGAATTAATTTTTTTTTTTAAATATATACCTATACTTAGGAGTGTATATACACCGCTCGCTGTATATTACTCACTCACACACACGCACTGAAAACAGACAATAATTATAAAGATACACAAGAATAAAATTAAATAAATTAAATAAACAAATAAAATAAAATAAAAATAAAACAAAAATAAAATAAAAATAAATAAACATATAAATAAAAATACACAAAAACCGACAGTTATCAACCTCCTCATGCATATATATATATATATATATATATATATATATATATATAAATACACGTATAAATACCCACACTTTGATACGCCCGTGCACATATACACACATATACACATATGCACACACATAGATACATAATACTCACATAGAGTTATAACATGTTCATATTTATACTCACATATGCAGTTATATCAATGCACTCATCCTCAAACACAGACATCCATGTACACACCCGCATATTATATATTATGAATGTTATTATGCAAAAACTAATAATATTAATCCCACTTACATAATAATAATTTTTATAGTATTAATAATATTATTAAAATTGACAATATCAATAATAATAACAATAATAAGACTGTCGATTGGGAACTTTAAAAATCTGTGGACCCCAACCGGATACACGTCTCAATAATATATATATATATATATATATATATATATATATATATATATATATACACGCATACATGCATACACACAATATATACACACACATACTATCCGCAGGCGCAGATACATATCCCCATACATATGTGCCCCCAAATCTCAACAGATAAATACGAAACACATAGACATATAGATATCAATATAGACTCACGAATATACTTACATATATATACACACGTGGACAAACAGATATCCGCTCACTCACAACGCATAAATACACAGCAACACATGCACAAATACAAAAATATTTTTTTAATAATAAGATGCCTTTAAAATTCAGTCGTGTGGTAACCACTTTATATGAAAAAGCGTATTATAGTTTACAAAGGCGTATATATACATCAATAACATACATACTTATATACCCAGACACCCATACATTCTGGTAATATACATTATTATAATCATCGTATACGAAGCAGCCTATTTTAATAGTTCAGATATATACATACATACATATACACACATATATATACACATACACATATATATACATATATACACATACACGCACATATATATACACATACATACACATACATAAATACATAAATATTTACACAACATACAAACGCATATATTCACTGCAACAACATCATACATCTAAAATAGAAATAGAAATGAACTCATTCACTACATAATTCTTTTTATCACACCCCACATACATAGTTATATTACCCGTTCCTACCCGCTTCTTAATTTTTCACAAGTTGTACGTTTTTTTACTACGTAAAATTTATATTGAATTCAGCTTGAAGTCAATAGGTCTATCCTCAGATTTAGCAACCACTCTTTCGAGGTTTACACATATATACATAAGATATATAACGATATAATAATATATAATACCGTATGACGCAAAATTTCAGCCTGGCATTGCCCGGGTATTTGGATGTGTATGTTGAGCAATAAAAAAGTGGTAGTAAGAAGGCAGGCGCGAACACGTACCGCAAAGGATGAAAAGAACGGGGAAAAACCCTGATATCTATGCTGTTACGACCACCGCCAAACCGGAAGTTACATTTTTTTTAAAAATTAAGGCAAAACAACTGCAAGGAGAGGATGTCTTTCAAAAATATCGGCGGAAAACGTGACCCCCCACCCTGTAGAAAAGTTCCCAGTTTAAGGTGAAGATATTAATGTTTTAGCCAATGTTTCGATATTTGTCGTATGAAATGTCGAACTTCAAAACGATACTGATCTCCAGAAAATCCGTCGCCTCTGTCGAAAGTGTGGGCAAACATTGCAACATACATACATACATTTATATATTGGTAACTAAAAAATGTCGACCCAAACTGATTAAAAAGCTTGCAATATCTCTGAATATCCTTTATTTAAAATTTAAAATGTTTAGACCAGAAATTGTCTGAGTAATTTGGTAGAGACCGGAAAGGTCAATTTTTTTAAAACTTTGACCCCTATTATGACCGCTTAACATTTATTGGTTTGGGCTTAAATCAACTTATTACGTTAGATCCATGTCATAGGAACTCATATCTAAAATTTCAAGTGTTTAGACCCAAAATTGTCAATGGATTTTGGTAGAGTTTTCAAAAGTCAAATCGTTAAGCTTTGACCCCTTAACAGTCAAATTTCTGGCTGAAAACTAATCACATCGATTTTCCCAAATGTCAGTACCCTGTATATCAAATTTCGAGTCTGTAGACTGAAAATTGACAGAGTTATTGCGTGGGGAAATGTACACGGACAGACACACAGACACATTCCATTTTATAGATATACTAGCATGGGTGCGCGGCGTTGCCCGGGTATTTGGAGGTGTATGTTGATTAAAAACCAGCGGTCATTTTTTTAAACTTTGACCCCTATTATGGCCCCTTAAACTTTGGTGTTTTAGGCTCAAATCGATTTATTAAGTTAGATCCATGTACAAGGAACCTATATCTAAATTCCAGGTTTTTAGATCCAAAATTGTCGGAGGAGTTTGGTAGAGTTCTCAAACGTGAAATCGTTGGACTTTGACACCTTAATCGACACATTTCTGGCCGAAACCCGATAACATAGACACACAGACAGACAGGCAGACAGGCAGACAGACACGTTCACTTTTATAGATATACTAGCATGGGTGCCCGGCGTTGCCCAGGTATTTGGAGGTGTATGCTGAGAAAAAAAAAGAAACAACCAAATAAAACGGCCAATTTTTTAAAACTTTTCCCCCTATTATATGCCCCCTTACCATTTATTGTTTCGGGTTCAAATCGAGTTATTAAGTTGGATCCATGTCCAAGTAACCTATATCTAAAAGTTCTAGTGTTTAGAGCTCAAATTGTTGGAGGAGTTTGATAGAGTTCTCAAAGGTCAAATCGTTGAATTTTGACCCCTTAAAAGCCAAATTTCTGGCCGAAAACCGATCACATAGATTTTTCATATGTCAGATTGGAATTAAAGTTATTAAAAATCAATAGGGATTTTCTGAATGTTATTAGGTAATGCATTGTCTAATCTATATATCCATAAAAGTGAACGTATGTATGTATATATGTATATATATTTCCATGTCTGCCTAAAACTTTCGACACAGGCGACGAATTTAACCAAGATCAGTATCGTTTTGAATTCGACCTGTAATACGACAAATATCGAAAAATTGGCTAAAAACATTAATATCTTCAACTTAAACTGGGCACTTTTGTACAGTGGGGGGGTCGCTTTTTTCGCTGATATTTTTAGAGTCATCCTCTCCTTTCGATTGTGTAGCCTTAATTTAAACGTATGTCACTTCCAGTTAGGTGGGGGTCGTAACAGCAAAGACGTCATATTTCCACTCCCCTTCTTTTCTTCCTTCGCAGTATGGGTTCGAGCCTGCCTTCCTACTACCACTTTTATTTATTTATTTATTTATTTTTGCTCAACATAAACATCCAACACCCGGGTAACGCCGGGCTGAAATGCTAGTAGTTAGATAAAAGTAAACGTTCTGTGTGTGTGTGTAGGTGTGTGTGTGTCTGTGTACATTTTCCTACGCAATAACACTGTCAATTTAAAGTCTACTGACTCGAAATTTCATACACAGGTTACTGAGATTTGGGAAAATCTTTGGAATCCGTCTACGGCCAGAGATTTGGCTAACAGTCAAACGGGGGTCAAAGTTTAACGATTTGACCTCTGGGAATTCTACCAAACTCCTCTGCCAATTTTGGGTATAAACATTTGAATTTTTGATATATGTTACTTGGACATTGATCTAACTTAGTGATTTGATTTGAGCCCCAAACAATAAATGTTAAGGGATCATAATAGGGATAAAATTTTAAAAAGTTGACCGCTTTTTTTTTTTTTTGCTAAACATAGACCCCAAACACCCGGACAACGCCGTGCTAAAATGCTAGCATATCTATGAAAGTGTAAGTGTGTGCTTGTGTGCATTTCCCGACAAAAAAATTCTGTCAATTTTAAATCTATAGACTCGAAATTTGATATACAGGTTACTGAGATTTGGTAAAATCTTTGTAATCCGTTTTCGGCCAGAAATTTGGCTGTTACGGGGTCAAAGTTCAACGAGTTTACCTTTGATGACTCTACCAAACTTGTCCGTTCATTAAACCTAAGATATAGGTTACTTGGACATACCTGTGACTTATTATATATATATATATATATATATATATATATATATATATATATATATATAGAGAGAGAGAGAGAGAGAGAGAGAGAGAGAGAGAGAGAGAGAGAGAGAGATTAATATAGATTTATATACAGGGTTACCCAAAAAAAACAGAGGGCATTCAAACGTTGTGCTGAGCATTTTACCATCAACGGAGAAAAAAGGCCAAAGATCCTGGTGTGTTAATGTCATGTTTTTAATATAATTAACTAGTTATGACCAAAGTTTAATTTCATTCAGAAAAAATCCTAAAAAACGGGGCCTAGTTTGAGTTGGGGCCTGTTCTTTTAGGTCACCCGGTATATATTTATATATATATATATATTTATGTATTTATATATACATATATATATATATATAAATGTATACATATATATATATATATTAATATATATATATATTTATACATATATATATTAATATATATATATATTTAATTATATATATATTTAAATATATATATATATATATACACATATATATACATATATATATATATATATATATATATACAGAGAGAGAGAGAGAGGGAGAGAGACAGAATAAATGACAAATATTAAGTTCCAAAATCCATGATGTCGACCATCTTATAATATATTCCTTTAAGTCAGTTGACTTTAATTCAGTTGACTTCTTGACACGGTCTGTTTTGTAGCGCAAAATAAATCATTTGTTATGTATATTATATCAATCAGTGAATCTATTATGCTCTTAAGTCATCAGAAGAGATAGCAAAAATACATCCGCCAAAAGGAATTAAAATTTTATTTGACATCGGGAAAATCCGAAAATTAGAAATGAAGCTTCAGTTAACATTTATATTTTTCCATTACGCCATATTGAATATTTATAGAACAACTGAATTAAAGAATTAAATTATAAGATGATCAACTTCATGAATTTTGGAATATAACTTTTTTATCATTTATTCTTTATATTGCTCTGTAATGGCATTGAGCTTCTTCCATAAGGATAGATAAATAATAAGAAAATATATTTCTAAATAAATATATACATAAATATTTATATATATACTTATATATATTAATATATATTTATATTTTTAGATATATATTTATATATATTTATATTTATATATATGTATATATATATATGTATTCATATATATATATATATATATATATATTTATATATATACTTATATATATGTATATATATCTATATATATATATTTATATATATATATTTATATATATTGATGTGTTTATATATATATATATATATGGTACCCTTGCATAATTTGATCCGAATTCTTGTGTATTCCCGTCAAGCATAGATCGGCCGAGAACGGCAATTATCGGTGTCAGCTGAGCCTCCTAACAGACGCAGACTGATGAAAAAAAAATAAAATAAAATAAACCGGAAAAAATACAAATGCAAATAATCCAAAATAACAAAAAACCTACCGTAAAAATGAATATATCTTTTTCATTTTAGTATATAATGTTTTCTTTTTCCAAGAAAAGATATTTTAACCGTATAATTCTTAGGTGTAAGTACGAGTTTTTATTTAGTTTTCTTTTCTTTTTTGTAATCGTATTTTTTTTGTTTTTCTTTGTTTTCAAGACTTGCTGTTCAGTCAAGTTCTTTTGCTGGCAGTGTCCATATGTACATCTCCAGAAGAAACCATCCTTTACGCACGACTTTTTTGTAAGTAAACATTTGTGGTTTTGCACCTCATTTTTGGGGGACAGCAATTTCTTCTCCTGACAATATGAGCTTTCTGCATTTTCTTGTCTGCCATTTTTATATTCGGCGAGTTTGAAAATATAGTAATCACTTATTGATCCGTGTTGAAATAATAACGGTATTATATAAAAGACATTCTAAACATGGAGAGGGGAGGGTGTTTTCTACCTATTTTCTACTTTAACCTTACAATTGAATACAAAATCATATCATAAAACTTTAATCAAACTTGGAAATACGATTTTAAAAAAGCGTGGGTATATTAATGAATGAGAACCGGAAATATATTAATTTGTCAGCTTTTTTTGGTGTAGTCGCTTTCTTCCAATTCGAATGTCGTTTGCTCGGGGCGGTTATAAGGAATTTGTTAACGTTGGACTTGAAGACATCCAAGTTGTAATCATGTTGGAAGAAGAGAGACGGAACAGAGTTCCACAGGCGTGCAGTTCTAAGAAAGAAGCTTTGTTCACGGAATCCACGTTTTGATTCAGCCACAGATAAAAAGTGGGGGAAATTTTTCACGGTGGATTTAGCTAGACGGGTGTTTTTTGTGAAAGAGTGGCGAGGGGGAACCAGCGATTGGAGTTCAGACGAGCACCTGCCATGGAAATAACGATAAAACAAGGATAGGCTCGCAACGTCTCTTCTGTGGGAGAGAGGTTTCAGGGTAGAGAAAATGGCATCCCCCACTAAGCCACGAAGTTTATTTTGTACTTTGTCAAGAAAAGGGCATCCCCGATATATATATATATATATATATATATATATATATATATATTATATCATATTTATTTATATCTATGTATTTATATTTATTTATTTATATGCATTTATATATTTATTTATATATATATTTATATTTATATTTATTTACATATATATATATATTTATATTTATTTATATAATATTTATATATATTTCTATTGATTGCTATATATTTGTATATATACATTTATTTATTTATATTTATTATATAATATCATATATATATTTATATATATATTTATATATATATATCTATATACATATTTATATATATACATTTACATATATATTTATATATACATATGCATATATATTCATATATATATATATATTCATATTTATGCATTTATATATATATATATATACAGGTATATATGTATACATATATATATACATATTTATATATATAAAAAATACAATATATATACACATATATGCATATATATATATATATATATATATATATAAAGTGTGAAAGAGAATGTACGCATACATACGCTCATATATGAGACGAAAATACATACCTCTATTATAATCATTTAAATTATCTTCAGACTGTATTCATCGACAAACGAAAATATTTATTACGTGTCGTTTAACCTTTGTTACTTGATCGTGAATTAATAGTTTTTCTATTGATTATTATATGACTAATTCTTAATTGATTATTATATTGTACCCGTCATTATGAAGTCACTCCAAAAGTAAAATAAAGTATTACAGGGGGCATCAGCTAGTATCGATAACAAAATATTTAGCGCTCTAGATGTAGTAGTTATCGATTTAGCTATCGTCAGAGCTATAAGAATTTGTAAACAATAGACCGACCTTAGCCTATAAATGTATATTTGCGCCTGCGTGCAATAACATATATAATTGATTTACGATTACTATGTTCCATTTTTTTTGTTGAGATCTTTGCAAAGAAAAGGATGAAATACGCAATTAATTAATCTTCGGTCTTCTGTCCATCTGTAAGGATATCACTTTAAATTAAACTGGCGGACAAGCAAAATGAGCTTTATATATAAGCATTAATCTACACTTCTATTTGTCATTTTCGCTTTAATAATTGATAGATATATTTCGGTTTTATCAAAAAGTTGGTCTTTATTAAGTTCTCTCTTTGATTTGCCTCTAATATCACTACACTGAAACTGGAAGAATTCTTACGGTTTTAGAGTGATTCCATGTATACATGATGACATATAATATGCATGTATTAATCTCTGTAACACGCTGCCAAGACTTATAAATTATTTATGTTGAAGCATTCAGTTTTGCTTTGTAGAACTTCTAGTTCGGAACGTCGACCGCAAAGCAGAAACTATAATAAGTAATTCAAGAAACGAACCAAAAGGTATTTTAAAAATCTATAACATAAAAGGAATTCATAGAAATCTGAGAGATATAGACTGCTTAAAACAGTCATGTAGATAATTTACTCCTAGCAAATGATTGAATTAAAGAGAATTATAACAATACGATGGTAATATGAAAACAATCTTGCAATTTTATGTATTACGCTTGGAATATTTGTTTAAATACAAATGTATGTTATGTAAAATCGGTAAACAATTACTGTCAACTTGAACTTTATACTTTATTCCTTGTTCTTGTAATTTTGCCTTATTTTCTTTATAGTTATCTACTCGGTGTTTTAAAATATGCTAATATAAAGGTTTCTCTCTGATATACCATTGTACAGAGAGACCAAAGACACTTGCTTCCATCAAGATGAAACGTAAATAACGGTTAATTGGCGATTGTGCTAATTTTAAATAGACACAGAAAGAAAGTTTATTTAAAAATGTTACGATTTATGTTTATTGTACGGTCAAAATTATTAGCGATCTGATGTTATGCTTTTTTATCGATTATAGGAACACATTACAAACTGTGCTACACATATCGTACGCGCCGTAGCTATCGAAGCGACAGGAGCTCGGATAATTGTTTTATAAGTGTCTACTCTATCAAAGGAAAACGTGTTCCCTGTAAAACACATTATTTGCTTTTCAGGAAAAAAGATTACCAACCTACATAAATGAGAAAAGTCTTTCGCGAGCCCAGGTTGAACAAGTCCATTTACAGATTGTGTTGCATCGATCTTTCCTTTGTCACTGCTGAAGCATGTAATAAGTATGGAAATCTACTCTTAACTTTTACGTTCACATATGTGCAAAGACAGAAAAGGAAGCACATTTTTTTATATGAAAGAAATCGAATGCATCGATCCATGGGTGTCGTTACGTGCTTGTAAACCACACTTTCAAATAGACAAGTAAATATGAGCCTGGTAAATATCTATAATAGTCAACTCTGAAGTATTTCGACGTGTACATTAATATGTCATGTTGGGAAGACCGGAGATTAATTACTAAACGAGTTACTTTTTTTGTTTTTTGTTTTTTTAGCGGAGTAGTCTGAGGAGAACCGAGTAAGTTTTTTTTTCTTTGTATATCGCATACATCATCTGTTGTTGTTATGTATTGGGGTGGGCAATAGCACATAGTTATTGTAGTATAAGGGAGGAAAATATATGTGTGGCTAAAAGTAAAGAACCTTACCTCATGCATCGTGCGGCTGGTGTAAGGAAAGAAAAAAAGAGTAGGGCACATTAGCAAGAATTGCCCTTCGCTTCCAGGAAAGGAGTAAAGGGGTGCTATTGCGCCAGTAGTCACCCCTTTTATACTGAACAGGTGTATGAGAGATTGCCGCCACAGTTAGTGATCACAATCAATGGAAAGAGAGTTAGAGCTCTTGTTGATACTGGATGTACAACAACACTTATTACTCCGAGCGTCGCAAACTCTTGGAATGGGACCATCAACGTTAGAGCGGTGGATTGCAGAAAAGTGGAATGTTGTGAAGAGCCCGTTGCGGAGATTGTAGTAAGGAATATGCCATTGCGGCTTAGAGTG
The DNA here is from genome assembly GCF_053919585.1 of Euprymna scolopes. Lineage (NCBI taxonomy): Eukaryota > Metazoa > Mollusca > Cephalopoda > Sepiida > Sepiolidae > Euprymna > Euprymna scolopes. The sequence goes on from NC_136489.1 coordinate 10,623,369, forward strand.
ATCGTGCTGGATAAACTGGCTGCAGGAATTGATGTGGTGCTGGGCCTGGACGCGATAGACTTACTGGGAGGAGCTACTATTGCTAAAGGCCAGGTGAAGTTTGGCAATCAGAGTGCAATGGGAATAACAGGAGTGTTACCAGGGGTGATACACACCAACCAACCAAAATCCCGACCATGTCTGATTGAGGATGATGAGTTTTGAGCCTGCTTCAATGGCGAAAAATGGATGGTAGAATGGCGATGGACCGCGGAGCCACCTGTATTGACGAATCGGGTCATCTGCTACAAAAGCACACTGAAAGGAGCTGCGGAGCCGCAGTTTGAAAATGAAGTTGAGAGATGGATAGATGAAGGAATATTAATGCCGTTGTCAGGGAAAGTTGAAGGAATTTTGCCACTACTGGCTGTGGTCCAACCTATTAAAAAGAAAGTTAGGCCAGTTTTGGATTTCCGTGAGCTGAACAAGTTTGTCGTTTGTAACACAAAGGACGGAATCGACGTGTGTGAAGAAGTCGTAAGGAAATGGAGGAGGATGAAGCAGGCAACTAAAATTGTGGACCTGAATTCAGCCTACCATCAACTTCATGTGGATGAGAATTGTGGAAATATCAATTGGTAGAGTTCTTAAGACAGTGTTGGCCAAAGGCGAATCAGTGAAGAAGGGTACTTGCTCTTACATCGACGATGTACTAGTGGACGAAACAGAGGTGACTGCGGAAAGGGTGACAGAGCATATCAAAGCATATGGGCTGACGACAAAACCGCCTAAGTTACTGGAAAACGGAATGGCTTTGGGATTTCGACTACAGAATAATAAGGCAGGAAAATTGATTTTTTGGCGAGAAAATTAAATCCCTGAAGCCAAGGTTGACCTAGCCAAGAGAGAGCTTTTCTCTATATGTGGAAAGCTGGTTGGCCACTACCCAATAGCTGGATGGCTGCGAACTGCGTGCAGTTTTATTTAAAGGCAGACTGGGACAGACAATTGGGAAGATGCAGTTGATCAAGAAGTGCTTCTCATGATACAAGAAGTCATTGCAGAAGTGAAAAAAATGGACCCTGTGAGAGGAGAATGGCATGTAAAGGAGGGCCATGAAGGGGTGATATAGAATGATGCTAGCAGTGTAGCATTAGGGTTATTATTGGAAATAGGAGAAGTGGCTGTTGAAGATGCTACTTGGCGACGCAAAAAGGGTGGTAGCGCCCATATCAATTTTGCGGAACTCGATGCTGTGATGAAAGGCATCAATCTCGCTTTAAAATGGGGCATATAGATAGTGAACGTTAAAACAGACTCTGCAACAGTGGTGTCGTGAATTAAATCGGAGCTGTCTGGTGATAAGCGGACCAAACCAAAAGGAGCAGCGGATATGCTTATCAAGCGTAGACTTGGAGCGCTGGGAGACTTGGTTCGAGAATTCGAACAAAAGGTAACTATTACGTTAGTTCCGTCACAAACAAATAAAGCAGATGGGATGAAAAGAGCCAAGAAAACCTGGCTACACAAGGAAAGAGACGGAGCTCCAGCATGTTGTGCAGTAGGGAATTTAAAAGAGCTGCATAACCTACATCATTATGGAAAGGAGGCCAGTAGAAGAGGTGTTGATGGATAATGGTACGACTTTCCGCTAGGAAGTTTTTAGAGACTTATGTGCGAAGTGGAATGTGGGGCTATATGTTAGAGCTGCATACCGTCCAAGTGGAAATGGAATTATAGAGAGGTACCAGCGCACTAAAAAAGCCGTTGCATCAAGAAGCAAGATTTCGCCCAAGAAGCAGTTTTTTGGTACAATATGACGCCGAAAGCTGGTCAAGACAAAAATTCAGTGCCGCACCGGTCTATAGCAACATCCATTGGCTGTAACACAGAGAAGAACAGGTCTGCGTGGACATCGCAATTGGTGAAGAGGTGTGGGTGAAACCACCCAATTCTCCTTGCACGACTCGCTGGGGTAAAGGTACAGTGACTGAAGTACTCTCCAAAAACAAGGTAGCGATTGACGGAATTCCTCGTCACATTTTAGATATACGGAGAATCTCCTTGCCATCAAAGGAAGGGGAGGTTGATGCTGATGTTGAAGTGTCTGAAGAAGAGCCGCTTCGACGATCGCACCGTAAACGAAGACGCCCAGCGTGGATGGCGGACTATGATACTAATTATTGATCTTAAAGATCAAGGAGACGTGCGGTAAAAAGTAAAAAACCTTAGTTATGCATCGTGCGGCTCGTGTTAGGAAAGAAAAAAAAAAGAGAAAATAAAAATGGCCGCACCCAGGTATTTATGGACACGTCACGTGATGTGAGAGAGGGGGGAGGAGGTATGCAAATCAAATGTGGTTGGGTCTCTCTATAAAAGAGGCGTCTTCTTTATTTTGGGCGTCAGTGTGGAAAGTGCAGAGAGAAAAGAACAGTTGGATGTGATTTGAGACTTTTGATCTGAGGTTGAGTTCAAATTTAACGTCAATATGGAATAAAAAGGACAAAATGTGCCCGTACTAACTCACCTACTGACTATTATAAATGCTCCATAAATTTGGGAAATAAACTTGCGGTTACTTCTTTGTAAATGACCACGATTGCTTAATATATGGTCATTTACGTTGATTTAAAAGTAAGTAGTATACAATTTAAGCGTTAGTAAAGCTGTAACATTGTAAACTTTTTATTTAACCACATCGTTACATTTTTATGGCTCAAACATGTTGTAGACTCCGTTGCAAGGCAACAGAATAAAGAAAATACTTGGCACACAGTTTCTTTTTAAACGAAAGACTTTTGTTCTGGTATTTCCAAAACGTATATTTTCTAAATATTTAAACAGGTCATTTCTCCTACTCCGTGTGACTTTTCATCTCCGCTATGTCTTAACTCACGTGGTTCGAACACATGCTTTTCCGAACACTGGTTACACCTCAGAACACATGCTTTTCCGAACACTGGTTACACCTCAGAACATATGCTTTTCTTGCCACATCTACAACAACACTCCGCCGAACAGCCCTGCATCCGGCCATATATTTTCTTTTGTCTCTGCTGTGACGTCACTTCGGGTAACCATCTTGTTCATTAGCTTAGTTACAATGTTTGAATAATTACACAATTAAAGTACACTTATAGTTAAATCTTTATTTGTTAATTGGTGTTTTTTTTTTTTTACAAAGGCATCACCACATTATCAAGGCCCAGAGGCCACTCAAATATAAGGGTTAAAGAGTGTACAGTAGAAATTGGTCAATATAGTAATCATTAGTAATGAAAATTTGGTAAATTTAATAACTTATATGGAACGGCTCATCAAGAACTTATTTACTTTAGACTTGAACACAACCATATTGTAGTCAGCCGGAAAGCAGGAAAACGGAAGACAATTCCACCGGCGTGCAGTTCTAAGAAAGAAGCTTTGTTCATGGAATCTACGTTTAGGTTTAGGCACAGATAAAGAGTGGGGGAAATTATTGATAGTGTTTACAGCTAGACGAGTGTTTCTTGTGAAAGTTTGGCGAGGGGGACCATAGATTGAAGCTCAGTTGAACACTTTCCATGAAAATAACGATATATCAGAGACAAACTCGCAACATCTCTTCTGTGAGATAGAGGTTGCAAGGAGGAGAAAAGGACATCTCCTACGAGGCTACAAAGTCTATTTTGAACTCTATCAAGGCAGGACAAGTCCTTTCTAGCAGCTCCTGCCCAGATGTGGCAACAGTATTCCATCCTTGGACGTACCTGGCTCTTATATAGGTAGAGAATAGCATCAGCAGTGAGATATCTACTGGATCGATAGAAAGATCCCACCATTTTTCCAGCGGCCTTGGCAACAGATTTGATATACGTGTTCCATTTAAGATCAGGAGTAAAGGTCAAGCCCAGAAGCTTGTCAAAACTTTAGGCCTCCTGAAGACGAGAGCCATTCATTTCAATTGATGACAAATGTGAATTAGAATGTTGATGATGTAAAGAGAGAAGCTTAGTTTTAGATGCATTAAAAGTAACCAGCCACTCCTTTCCCCATTGTACTACGTGCTCAAGATCAGAGGAGAGAGAATTGGAGAGAACTTGTTCATTTACTGTCTTAGATGTGGTACCATAAATGGTAGTGTCGTCAGCATAAATGTCTACAAATGATGTAAGGATATGATTTGGAAGATCATTAATGTAGATCAGGAAAAGAGTTGGGCCCAGGATGGATCCCTGAGGGACACCGGCATTAATACTGTGAGCTTCTGATTTTTGCCCCTCAACTACTACTCTTATGAACCTATCAGAAAGAAATGATTTAATAATTGAGAAGACTTTTCCAGCTATACCATAGCTAGCGATCTTATGAAGTAAACCTTTATGCCATACCCTATCAAAGGCCTTAGATATGTCAAGAGCAATTGCCCTAGAAAGATTGCCACCGTCGAGAGATTTGCTAATCCTATGCGATATAACTGTAAGCACATCTGCTGTAGATCTAGCAGAACGGAAACCATATTGAGTGTCACTAAGAAGGTTATTTTTGTTGAGATGTTTGATTACTTCTGTATTTAACACAGATTCTAGCAACTTACTCATGACGCACAGGAGACTTATTGGCCTGTACTGAGAGGGGGATGAGCGATCACCTGAATTCTTAAATACAGGGCATACTGATGAGATTTTCCAGGGAGATGGGAAACTATTCTCCTTAAGACAACGTTTAAACAGTTTTGTAAGTATGGGCGCTAGTTCAGGTTGAAGTTTTTTTAGTACTATAATTGGAATACCATCAGGGCCAGTTGCTTTACTCGAATCAAGGTTTTTGATTAGCTTCGCAACATCACGTACAGATATACGTATATCACATAGCGTGTTTTCTGATACAGGAGGAAATATTGGGGGTTGGCGGTCTTGGTCGCAAAGGGTAGAATTAGCTGCAAAGTTCTTGACAAAGAGTTTGGCTTTGTCTGATGCTGACGAGATTACCTCAGGCCCATTGTGTATGTTTGAGATGTTCTTTGTGTATTTAAGTAGTGTTATCTCCGGAAAAGTGTGATTGTAATTGCACATTCCAAGCATTTAATACTAATGTGTCACCAGTGAGTAAAATCAAGAGTAATTTGAGAATATAAGTGCATGAGGTGTTACGCAAACTGATTCATACTACAAAGAGGTGATTGGGCCCTATGTATCCAATGCAGAAATTGTATTTTCTTCGAGGATAGCTTGACGGGTATTTGTTAACATTGATTTATAGACGACCCTGATGTAGTCAGCTAAAATAAAAAGCCCGTGCAAATTAATCCCACTAATAACAATTCGGTGGGAATAAACTCTGTTTATATTATAGAGGAAATACTCGTATTGGGAGCATACACACAACGAGGCAAACCTTATATCGGTGTCATGTTGGATGTTTAAACAATTGCATTGTGCAAATCCTCTTACGTTATTACATCTGACTGCATTTCATTCTGATATATACCGGGTTTTATAAAGAAAAATAGTGATTTGAATTTTAGCATTCAATTTAAGAAGTCCGTCAAGTATGTTTTATAAGAATCCGAAGGGTTGCTTCATTTACAAAGCCAATATTCTGTTGGCGGAAAGTTGTAGACAATTATTTCAAGACTAGCAGTTCAGCCCGGCGTTGCCCGGGTGTTTGGAGGTGTATGTTGAGCAACAAAACTGTCAATTTTTTTTAAAAATCGGATCCCTATTATGACCCCTTAACATTTATTGTTTTGGGTTCAAATCAAGTCATGAAGTTAGATTCATATCCAAGGAACCTATATCTAAAATTTTAAGTGTTCATACTCAAAATTGGCGGAGGAGTTTGGTAGAGATTTCAAAGGTAAAATCGTTGAACTTTGACCCCTTAACAGCCAAATGGCCGAAAACTGATTACAAAGATTTTTCCAAATCTCAGTACTCTGTATATCAAATTTCGAGTCAGTAGACTGAAAATTGGCAGAGTTATTGCGTGGGAAAATGTACAGACACACACACACAGAGACACGTTCACTTATATATATATATATATATATATATATATATATATATATATATAATAGAGTGTGAAGTCTAGTTGTCCCTTTGATAGTTTAAGACTTAATTATTTATTAATTTTAAAATACCTGTGATATTTTATCTATAAAATAATAATTTGCATTTGAGGATTGTAGTTAATTTCTGAGCAATATATTTTAGTTATTTGTGAAAAAACATGTAATGAACGGAATGTTTGATTTTTAACAGTATGTCAGAGTTCTTATTTTATATATCTAAAACATTGGCCTAACAGCGCTCAAGTTTGTCAACCATGAATAATTGGAAGATCGAATGCGTTTTTCTTAATTACACTAGAGATTTATACAACAGTAAGCCATTCTCTTAAACAGTTCTTATATTCGTACACTTGCTAGGTCGGCCAGAAGAATAAACATGAGCTCTGTGTTAGGATGCGATAATTTATCATCTCTTATTAATATTCCGATATGCATCGCGTTTTTACACTCAGATTGTTCACAAACCCACCCGTGTGCCCGATACACCCGGTTAATATGCAAGCCTTCTATACCTTTTCTTCACAACTTCCCCTGAGCTGTGTTCATGTTCCGTTCTTTCTCCTCTCGGATCCTCTGATCAATCTGTTATAGCAGTTAAGATAAAAATTAAATGTAATAAGTCTTCAAGAAGTACCTTTCCACTGTACTGTATATCGATACTCTATGGCTGACTGGGATAGCTTCTGTACATTCATGTGTGACCTACCTCTGCATTCCATGTTTAAAAATGATGTATCCTCTATACTAGAGCAGTAGCTCTAGATATATCTAAGGCTTTTGACAGGGTATGGCATGAGGGTCTCCTCAGTAAAATCAGATCACTGGTAGAATACTTAACATAATTAAATCCTTCTTAGATAAGAGAAAAATCCAGGTAGTCCTCGACGGTCGCACATCTAAACAATATGATATAAATGCGGGAGTGCCCCAGGGTTCTATCCTTGGACCTCTATTGTTCCTGATATTCATAAATGACCTCCCCGACAACATTGCCTCTGAGATGGGTATATATGCTGATGACACTACACTCTATGGCAGACACGACAGGAAGACGAATGAACACATTTCTAAAGAAATGGCAGAAACACTAGAGGAATACCTCCAATCTGTAGTGGAATGGGGACAAAAGTGGTTGGTCGCGTTCAATGCTGCCAAGACTAAACTAGTTTCATTCAATAATTACAAGAAACCCTCTCTACCACCCATAGCAATGGTCAACGACTCTTTATCTGAGAGTACATCTTTCAAACTCCTTGGCCTAACGTTCACAGGAAACATGAGTTGGAACAATTACATTGAAGGCATTGCCAGGGCCGCTGCAAGAAAGGTAGGCTCTCTCTACCGTGCTAGAAAACTACTAACACCCGAAAGTGTCCTGTACCTCTATAAGGCCACCATTCGCCCATGTATGGAGTATTGCTGCCACATCTGGGCTGGTGCATCTGCTACTAGTCTCTCGCTCCTTGAGAAGGTTCAAAAGAAAGTCGCAAACCTGATAGGCCCTGAACTGGCATCTAAGTTCAGCCTCTGTCCAATCGACGAGATGTTGCATCCCTCTGCCTTTTCTACAAGTATTTTAGTGGTGAATGCTCTGACGAACTGCACTCACTTGTGCCCCCACGACGCGAGCACCCTCGACAAACCCGACAGGCTACTAGATCCCACCCCCACACTGTAGAGAACCCTAGATGTAAAAGATCTTTTTACTCCAATAGTTTCTTCCCCAGAACCGCAAGACTCTAGAATTCCATTCCAGGTCCCTGCTTCCCCAACAGTACTGACGTGCAGAAGTTCAAGTGTAACGTGAACCGACACCTTGCTGCCCAAATCCCTACATAGTACCCCAGTAGTTGTTTCCCCTGATAGTGGCCCCCTACACCAAAGTGGCAATTTGCCTTGTTTGGGGTGAAAATGTAAAAAAAAAAAAATAAAAAATATTATCATACCTGACCGAATGATTAATTGTAGGCATAGACCGATTCATACAATCCAAAAATTTCAGCAAAAACCTAACAGCCAGCCATGGTTCTCCCCTGAATGTGCTGCTGCCATCGCGCACAGAAATCACTTTGTCCATAGCCACCAACGTAATAGATGTACTGAGAATAAAACTGCTTTCAGGTCTGCCAGCACCCACTGTTAAAGAGTAATAAAACATGCAAGAGAGCTATATGCCCAGTCTGTTAAATCAAAGTAGCTGAACAACGGCTTGGTTCCCACCAGTTCAGGCAAATAGCAAACAGGATCTTGAACAGAACCGTGCGTTCTATCCCAACTATCATCAATGGACCTGAGGTCATCTCGTCAGCATCAGACAACGCCAAGCTATTTGCCAAGAACTTTGCAGCTAATTCTACCCTATGCGACAAGGACCATCAACTCACTGTATTTCACCAAGCTAATTAAGAACCTTGATTCTAGTAAAGCAACTGGCCCTGATGGTATTCCAGGTATAGTGCTGAAAAAGCTCCAACCAGAAGTTATCCCCATACTTACAAAACTGTTTAAGCGTTGCCTTAAGGAGAAGTGCTTTCCGACTCCCTGGAACACCTCATCAGTATGACCTATATTTAAGAATTCAAGTGAAAAGTCATCTTCCTCTCAGTACAGACCAACAAGTCTCCTGTGTGTCATGAGTAAGTTGTTGGAATCCATATTAAATAAAGAAGTAGTCAACCACCTCAACTGAAAAAAAACCTTCTTAATGACACATAATATAGTTTCCGCCCTGCAAGATCTACAGCAGATGTGTTAACGGTTTTATCACATAGGATTAGTGAATCTCTTGACAAAGGTTTCCTTTCTAGACAATGCTCTTGACATATCAAAGGCCTTCGATAAGGTATGGCATAAGGGCCTACTTCACAAGATTCCCAGCTACAACATTACTTGAAATGTTTTCTTAATCATTAAATCATTTCTCTCTTATAGGTGCATAAGAATAGTGGTTGATGGGCAGAAATCAGAGGCCCACAGTATTAATGCTGGAGTACCCCAGGGGGTCATTCTGGGCCCAACTCTCTTCCTGATCTGCATCAACGATCTCCCAAAACACATACTTAAATCATTTGTTGACATCTATGCTGATGACACGACCATCTACGGCAACACATCAAAGGCCGTAAATGACAAAGTCCTCTCAAATTCTCTCTCCTCGCGTGGTACAATGGGGGAAGAGGTAACTGGCCACTTATAATGCATCCAAAACCAAGCTTCTCTCTTTACATCATCAACGCTGTGATCCCCATTTGGCATCAATTGAAATGGATGGCTCTCGTCTGGGAGAAGCCACGTGTTTTGACAAGCTTCTGGGTTTGTCCTTTACAGAAGATATCTCACTACTGATGCAATTCTCTATCTATATAAAAACCAAGTACGTCCAAGGATGGAATACTGCTGCCATATCTGGGCAGGAGCTGCAAAAAACAGCCTATCCTGCCTTGACAGAGTACAGAATAGACTTCGTGGCTTAGTGGGGGATTACAAAAACAGCTGCCTTTGATATAGCGGAGACTAAAACTTGTTATAGTTTTAAATGATTTTTCAAATAACAGCAAAGGAGACATATTCCTAAAATAATATCATACGTTTTATCGCTCCTTTTTGGTTTTCACATGTAAAGTAAATTTTTAATTGTATAAGGATTATTTTATATTAGAGATATTTATGATCGTGCTCTATTTCCAAATGCTTAGGCGAAAGCAAGGTGTGTAATGAAAATGCGTGAAAAGGAATAATTATCAGGAGGTTCTGTTACATGTTGTTTAAAAATAGGAATAAGAAATAAAAATTTCGGTGTATGTAAAGTAGACAAAATTGGGGTGTAGATGATGGCTTGTATTGAAAAACGAAGGGAGGATGGGGTGGTAAGAAACTAGAGATAAAGGTTATAACAGATTAATTAGGTAGATATGTGCATGTGCTTGTATAGCTGCCAACATCATAAACGCCTGAAACATTGCACATTCTACATCGCATAGGATCCATTCGTTGAGGTTTGTCAAGGTTATATTTTTTTCGGAATATCTATATGAAAAGTGCTATAAAATTTATTTTATAAAAATCCATTAGAATTAACTCGAATATTTCTTTCTTACAAAACCTGCCACGCTAACACCATCACTACAGGCATTTTTAACGAGATAAATAGACAGAGAAAGAAATGGAGATAAAAAAGGAAAAAAAAAACATAGATAATTATATTTATCGTGATTTTAAAACATTACGCGTTACCTCCTTTCCCTGTCCCTCCCGACCCTTACTTTCCTCACTTCTTTTCTGTACTCATTGCTATGTGAAACCTTTAAAGTTGTATAATAATATCAACTCCTTAATATATTTGATTAATTAAAATTATCAAGTATTAGATCTAATTATCTATATAATCGTGATAAAAATAATGAATGGCAGAAGGCAATGAGAAATAAAAAATAATGAAGTAAAAAAGCGTATAACTGCGATACTGTTAATAATTTAAAATAATTATTATTATATTAATTAGTAACAATAACAAGATGTGTTTATAATGTTGGTAATAGTGAGATAAAAATGACTAAAATAATATCTAAAAGAATGCAAAAGGTAAAAACTTTTAAAAAATAAAGGATACACTATTAAAGTTTAATAAAATAAATTAAAATAGTACTACTGAAATTTGATTTGAAAATATATACTCACACATATACATGTTATTTTGTTTGTTTTTTTTTTCTCGATGTAATTTTTATCTAATTTCTCAGACATCTTGACCCTTCTTGATTCACTTATTTTAAAAACAATTTCCTGATGTGTGTATGTGTTCTTTAATAAATCCTTTTTCAAAATATTAGTAAGTGTGTATTCAAGTTCATGTTATATAAACGTGATTATCATGTATATTTTAATTAACCATGTACATGGCGATTGTTAGATATTAAAGCTATTTAAATATTAGAGTTGGTACTTATGAAGTTATTGCTAAAGCCCTTTAATATAGTAAGAAAATCATTGATTCAAAATGTTCAAAATTAAAGTTAAAGTTTAGGATAGTTTTTTTTTTTTTAGTTATGGCTTAGTGTACAAGAATTGAATGCAGGAACAACAACAACAACAACACACACACACACACACACCCACACATATATATATATATGTAAGCTGTATTATGTGTAGAATATTGATATTATAAGTAAACATCATGAGAACAAAATTTAACAGGATATGTAATATACAATAAAATACCAAGTACTAATATTATAAGTTGGTGAAATAAGGGGAACAGATCAATATTTGGAGTCTGTAAATAAATTGTTTGTGAATAAGTGGCATAGTTATATTTAATGATGTTCACGAGCGGTACTTACAAGTATGGTGCAGGTATAAATGCTGCAAATATTTTGTAACACACAATATGGTTTCCGCTCTGCAAGATCTACCGCAGATGTGCTGACGGTTATATCCCACAGGATAAGTGAATCTCTTGACAAAGGCTTCCTTTCTAGGGCAATTGCTCTTGACATATCAAAGGCCTTTGACAAGGTATGGCATAAGGGTCTACTTCACAAGATTTCCAGCTACGGTATAACAGGAAATGTTTTCTCAATCATTAAATCATTTCTCTCCGATAGGCTCATAAGAGTAGTGGTCGATGGACAAAAATCGGAGGCCTGCAATATAAATGCTGGATTCCCCAGGGGTCAATTCTTGGCCCAACTCTCTTCCTGATCTACATCAATGACCTCCCTAAACACATACTTAAATCATTCGTTGACATCTATGCTGATGACACAACAATCTACGGAAACACATCAAAGGCTGTAAATGACAAAGTTCTCTCTGATTCTCTCTCCTCTGATCTCGAGCGCGTGGTTCAGTGGGTGAAGATGTGGCTGGTTACCTTTAATGCATCCAAAACCAAACTCCTATCCTTACATCATCAACGCTCTGATCCCCATCTGACATCAATTGTGATGGATGGCTCTCGTCTGGGTGAGGCTCCGTGTTTTGACAAGCTTCTGGGTTTGACCTTTACTCCTAATCTGAAATGAAACACGTACATCAAGTCTGTTGCCAAGGTCGCTGGAAAGATGGTGGGATCCTTCTACCGCTCGAGAAGATATCTCACTACGGATGCAATTCTCTATCTATATAAAAGCCAAGTACGTCCAAGGATGGAATAATGTTGCCATATCTGGGCAGGAGCTGCTAAAAACAGCCTATCCTGCCTTGATAGAGTACAAAATAAACTTCGTGGCTTAGTGGGGGATGCCGTTTTCTCTACCCTGCAACCTCTCTCCCACAGAAGAGACGTTGTGAGCCTGTCCTTGTTTTATCGTTATTTCCATGGCAGATGCTCGTCTGAACTCCAATCTCTGGTCCCCCCTCGCCAATCTTTCACGAAAAACACCCGTCTAGCTGAATCCACTGTGAAAAATTTCCCCCACTCTATATCTGTGCCTAAATCAAAACGCGGATTTCATGAACAAAGCTTCTTTCTTAGAACTGCACGCCTGTGGAACTCTGTTCCGTCTGCCTGCTTCCCTCCGGACTACAACTTGGATGTCTTAAAGTCCAATGTTAACAAATTCCTAATGAACCGCCCCCTTAAGTAAACACCTCAGCAAATCTCCTCACTAACTTAATGTACTTGCAATAACCCTTATCTCTGAGTGGCTTCCGGGTCTTGATAAGTGGTGATCTCTGTGTAAAAAAAAAAAAAAAAATAAGGGAGTAGTCACCAACAATGTGTATTTTTTAACATTATTTTATTATTCCATGTCTTGGTTTTTTATTGAGAATTATGTTTGGATCATTGTAATATTGTTTTTAAGTCATTGAAATCGTTTACGCGCGTTTCAGACGGTCTGTGATGCGTCTTCGTCAGAAATTATTTTAAAATGTGTAAACATGGCGATTTTCGTAGTTAGTTTGAAGTTTTTCCAAGGGGTGGAGGCTTGTAAGTGTTTATTATACATTGGTATGCTGATTTTTTATTGGTTTTTTATTTGGCTTGTCCAGGTAGGCGTTCAACTCTCTGTAGTCGCTATGTCTTTCTGCTAATGTTTTTTTTCTTTTCCTTTAGGGTGGGGTAGGGTGTGTGTGTGTGCGTGTGTGTGTGCGCGTGTGTGTGCGTGTGTGTGTTTGCTTTTATTGGTTTGGGAATGTGTGTATTGTTTTATAGTATTTTGGGGTTATTTGCTTCCTTAGGAAGGCGGCTGTGGTCCGAGGTCGTTACTAATGTGTATGTGTGTGTGGGGGGGCTGGCTCTTCTGAAGTAAGGATAGGGGTGCGTTCATTCTATTTTGATATTTATATTTTAGATTCTTGGATTTTAGTATTGTGATTTTTCGTTTTAGTCTTATATTATGTTTGTTTAGAAAGAGGGGTGTATTTAAAATAGGGGATTTTTTTAATGTTTCTATTTATTTGTCTCCCCATGCGGGTATGGCCAGACCCAGGATCGGTTTCTAGTGTGGGGAAGATTTTGTTCCCCAGAGGGGTCATTGGAGGGGGTGTAGGTATGAGAGGGGGATGATAGAAGGGATGATAGTCGTTTCAGTCATGAGGGGGTTCTCCTCCCCTGATAGAGAAGGGAGCGAGGTGTTGGAACAGATATTATACTATGGTTCTAGGTGTCTCCTAGTGTTGTTGGTTTCGAGGTTAAGTAGGGTTGGTATTGTTCAGTGTGTTGTATTAGAGACAGGGGTGTTATGTCTGTGTGTCGTTGTATGCGCGCACGTGTGTGTGTATTTATGTGTGGGTGTGTATATGTGTATGTGTATGGGTGTGCATGCGAGTGTACCTTGCATTTCATGTTTTTGTGTGATAGCATTAGGTTCTGTTCAGTTCAGGAGTGAATCTGGTGATGAAGTTTTTTCCTGTGTAAGTAAATAAAAATAATTGTCTGTTTGGAAGATTGGCATTATTTTGAAGCTGTTTCCACTGCATGTGTGTACGTGTTTTGAAACATAGAGGTGTCTGTTATCTGCAATTTTGATGTTGCTCTTATGTAAGGCCACTCTATTGTTGAAATTTTTGGTGGCGCCTATGTAGGATTTGTTGCATGTTGTGCATCTTAGTGCATATACTACATTTCTGGAGGTGCAATTTAGATCCTTTTTTATTTTGAATGTGTGTGCTGGGTTTTTGAATGTGTATGCGTTACCTTCTATTATTATGCCACATTCTCCACATCGCGGTTTGTTGCATTTTGTAACTCCTTTTGTAGTATGTGGGACGAGTTTTGAGGAAGTTAGGACACATCTTAACTTCCTGAAAACTCGTCCCACATACTACAAAAGGAGTTACAAAATGCAACAAACCGCGATGTGGAGTATGTTTATTATACACTGAGAATGTTTATAGAACACACACATAGACTGCAACACGATAAGCTTGAGTTAAATTAGTGAAGACCCCCATAGATATTAAGTGACACGGACACACATTCAGATGCAATTTTCGTCACATACATAGCAGTATGTCCATTCAGTGTTTATAGACCATACGTCAAGTTGTTACCCCATTAAATTACAATACAAAAACGTCTTTGTAGAATGCACTTTATAATAATGATAATAATAATAATAATAATAATAATAATAATAATGATAATAAGAATATTAATGATGACGATGATAATAATAATGATAATGATGATGATAATAAAAATAATAATAATAATATTTTTTCTGAATTTTTGAAAAGAGAATTAGTAATTCGTGGTATTTGGTTAATCAGAGTACTGTTCTCCTATTGAGTGTGGTGTTCGCTACATTTTGGTCGATAGAAACTTTGACCTTCTTCTGACATTTTTGCACTTTTGAAGAATGAATTATGCCACCAAGTATAAAATACCGAGATCTTAAGCTGTCGCTGCTTTGTACGGCATAAATAATTATATGATAGACGGAACGAGATTTCTGAGGTTGCTGCCCTTTTCTCTGTGACTAATTTTGTTGAGGATTTGTAAATATGTCGACGTATTATTATATAGAAAAATTCAATTAGTTCCTTGAAGTTTTTAAGTGTGTTGCAAAACAAATATCGAATGCTACCATTCATAATAATCTTAAAAAAAGCTTTAAATGTGAAAATTATAATCCAGTAATAAAATGGAAGCATATATTAATAAAAAGTTAGTTTCCAATCACCCTGCATGAAAATATCCATAACACAGCGACAATTTAATATGATACCGGTCAAATTAGATATTGTAAGTTAATA
Source organism: Euprymna scolopes (assembly GCF_053919585.1). Lineage (NCBI taxonomy): Eukaryota > Metazoa > Mollusca > Cephalopoda > Sepiida > Sepiolidae > Euprymna > Euprymna scolopes. The sequence continues at coordinate 10,638,604 of NC_136489.1, forward strand.
TGACGTGTTTTTTTTTTTGTTGTGTTTTTTTACAGAGAAGTTACTAAAAATAATTTCCCAGCGGTTACTCCAGAATAAACGTTAATATGTATTTTAAATGAATGGATTCAATGAGACAATGCCGAAATAATCGTTACTAGTAAAAATTTAAGAGGACGATTCTTCAAAAAGTTGTTCACGTTGGACTTAAAGACCTGTATATTGCAGTCAGCTGGAAAACAAGGAAACAGAAGAGTGTTCTACGTACGTGTAGTTATAAAGAATAAAGTTAACCAACATCAACAGGTCGCAAACATCGGGATTTAACATTAAACTCTTAACCGGGTGATTTGGACGATCTACCTGAATTATTTTACGGAGAGTCACCTGAAACAAATGAAAATCGATATTTACTTTCATATGAACATTATAAAGATCTTGTAGCTGTCTTCATCATTAATGATAATGAAATGGTGTCCAGTTACTTCTCTTAGGTCTTTGTATATACGCAAGATGTTTGTGAGCTTATGACGAATGTGAAGGTAACAGCCCGTAATACGTTAGTAATTCGTACTGCAATATCACCTTGCGGGTCTATATATTTGTAAACATGGTGGTACACAGCACATTGCCATTTGCTTCTGGATAAGCGCCAATGTTTGCGACCGCTTGTTTATGACAGGCCCTTCTGACCATGGCAAGTGTCCTGGGGTGGTGCAACGACAGAGAGATTGCTGAAGAGACATTATTAATAACGGAAAGAGGTATGAAAGCCTAGACAGAATGGCGAACAATGAATTCTGAATGGATCAAATACAAAAAGAAAATTATGTCCAGGAAATCTAGTGAATAGACAATGAATAATCAGGAAGTTTCGAGGGCAGCAAGGATGTTGGAACCGTGTGATCTTTGCGATCAAAATGACTTCTCTTTTGTTGATCACATACTCGGTACTTAGGGTGACTGGTTTCAGGTGTTATGGAGGTTTATTACAGAGGTTTTATATAACTGTTTGTATTAATATATTATTTATATAAATGTATAAAAATTACAAAATAAAGAAAGATTATATATTTTTCAAATAAGTAAACAATATGATAAGATAAAAAATAGATATGAATCATATAAAATAAACAATAATCAATAAATAAATAGTCGATTTTTCAAGTAAAATAACTCATAGCAATGGACTATATGTATAACCAGCAATCTACTTATGAGATAAATCTATTAAAAATGTGTATTTGATGACATAAAATAAACGTATTTTCGAATTGTTGTGATGAGGAATATTATTATTATTTGGATTCTTCAGGTTATCATTATCACCTTGGAAGTCATTGACTCTGGTAATTTTCACCCTTTTTCACAAGCGTCTTGTCACGATATCCTGTATCTCTATATCGGACTAGGGAATCTGCACGGAATTTCGAACGAAATCCTTCATTTAATCTACTAGGATCCGTTCTGCCCGGTTCAGTAAGCCATGCTGATTTAGAAGTTTAAAAAATTGTGATGTGTATTATTAGCAAAGCTCGTACATAGCATTTGAATTACTACCATTAAAAGATTGTTAGAAAGAATAGAATATAAGTTATAGCTTTTATCCGTTTCACCACGTGTCCTGGGGGATTAGAACATGACACACTTGAAAACTTTTTCGAAGTTACATCGTCTGGCATATATTGAGAATTCTATTGGGATGAGCAACCATAATACAGAACATGAACTCATTGATTAAAATTTCGATTTTTGCATATGATTATAAAATCATAATACAGAACATGAACTCATTGATTAAAAGAGTAAAAACTGAGTAAAATGGAACACATATATCAGATATGTTGCCAAGATCATTGGAAAAACTGTTGTGTCGCTCTACCAATACATCAAGTATCTTACTGCCGATGTCATACCCTATATGTATAAGAACCAGGTATGCCATTAAATGTAGTACTGTTGCCACATATGGGAAAGAGCTGCTCGATCTATCCTATCCAGCTTTGTAAGCGTTCAAAGCAGGTTTCGAAACGTAGTATATGATGTTCTTTCTGTTCCTTGAACCTCTTTTCCACATAAAAAAGAAAATGCTGCAAGCCCGTCTCCACTCTATGGTTGTGTTCATGGCAAATGCTCGACGGAACTACACCTTTTCGTCTCCTCTTGCCAACCTTACACAAAACCACTCGACTAGTTTCAAATCTTATATGGGATCACCCCTCACTTTCTAACCGTGACTAAATCCAAACACAGATTCTATGAACAAAACTTCTTTCGCAGAACTGTCCACCTGTTGAACACTGTTCCCCTGACTATAATATCGGTTGAATACACCATATTAGCCTTCAACATAAGGTTAAAAAGTTCTTGTTGAGCTGTTCCCATAAATAATAATTTTCTACACATTTTATATCATTAACGATTATTACACTACCACCTTGGATTTATTAATTCTTATTCATGAGTGACGTTCGAGCCTTGATAAGTGGTTACTTTGTAAACGAATATATCATTTATGCTTTTAATATGTTAAAAGCAAAAATACATACGTCTTCAAGTCCAACATAAACACATTCCTGACAAACCGCCCCCTTAAGTAAAACACTCTATCAAAAACCCCAATACTAATGATTACTACAATACTATCTCATTGATTACTGTACACGCAATAACCCTTATCCATAAGTGGCCTTCGGGTCTTGAAAAGTGGTGACACCCATGTAAAAAAAAATATTGACAAAAAAGTTAAATAGCATTTAATAGAAGCGAAATGTATTAGCTCATTTCGTGCTCATTTAATGCAACTCTACTGCATCGTTTTATATTTTATCTACCGTGTCATTTTATCCTATAAACATTTCATATTGCTAGTAATAATAAGAAGGGGTGGGTCACCATTATTGTGCCGTATCTGTAACATACTTAAGAAGTCATAAACGTGATCGATGAAAGTATGCGGAAACTAAGATATTACACAATATACATTTAATTTGAATTTACTTCTTCTGATAGTATTGGATAAATATAAATCAGAAATTACAGTTTTTTTTAAAAAAGGGTGAACGTATGTGAAATTATTACTAATGTCAATTAAAGTTCCACTGAGCTACATCTCATATGAATATTTTGGATTTCGCCTAGATAACCTTTCTGAGGTAATCTACATGAAAAGGAGCAAAGTTAGAATGAAACCTTATTTGGGTGTCTGAAAACGAATAAAGAGAGACTTATACCTTGGGCTAGCAGTCCCCCCCAACCCGGCATTGCCACGTCGAAAAATACGCTGTTATATTATATTTTAATTCGTGCAGATTCCGTATTTATTATTATAGAGCTAATCCTTTTTTTGTTATTATACTGACCTAAATGAATAGAAATACTTTCAAAAGTGAAATAATATACAGGGTGACCCCCCCCAAAAAAAAAAACAAAAGCTAAATGGAGGCCATCTAGAACATATGCTGTAGAACGGAGAAAAAAGGCCAAAGACCCTAGTGTTTTGATGTGATGTTTTGTATATAATAAACTAGTTATGACCAAAGTTTCATTTCATTCGGACAAAACACTAAGAAACATGACCTAATTAGTGTTGGGGTCCGTTTTTTGGGGTCACCCTGTATAACTTGGCTACGCGTAGTGACAAACGAAATCAAAATATACAAATTACCAGGATTTTGCATTAGCGTATGACCTGAATTATATATAAAAAAAGCGGGAAAAAAACTTTGGTTAACTAATGACTGCTATTTAGCCTATAAGCAGAAAGAAATAAAAATAGTCGACTTACGCTTTTTAATTTTTACCACTTAGAGATCATTACACCGAGAAAACCACGAATTAAATGTGTCCCACGGTGCAATTACGTTATATATAAAGTTTCAGATCTAAAGAAAGAAATTCAAATAGGAATTTGCAAGGGACATTTCGCACACATACATGCAACAATACATTATATATATATATATATATATATATATATATATATATATATATATTATATATATCAATCTCTCTCTCTATATATATATATACATATATACACATATATGTATACATATGTATACATATACATATATACATATATATACACATATATAATGTGTGTGAGAGAGAGGGTTTAATAGAACCGTTTTATCCTAAATGCTTCATGATTATGCATGATTTTAAAGTGTGCATAAATAAAACGGCGTAATAGTTAATGGGTCCTATCATCCAATAGGAAATCATAAACATGAATAGTTAAAGTTCGTTTTTCAAAGAATATGCAAAGTAGTTCACATTTATATAGTCTCCTTCATATCAATTACCGAATATTTTAAATCTCCGTTTTAAGAACTTTAAATAGAAAACATAAGCCATTTACATCAATGTCAGTTTAAGAAAAAGCTCAACTTTATAAATATAATCGTGTGTTCATTTTATTCGTTTCGTGCAAATAATTCGATAATGTAAAAAAACTGAACAATGTTTACTGCTTATCTTATTCGCATATTGTAGTACAAAAAATGCTACAACAAAATAGTAATATCATGAGGAAATCAGAAATCGTACGTTCTTGTTCAAAGAGACGAGGAAAACCCTCTGTGCCCAGGTAACGATTTTCATATAAAACAGCCCCATTTAATAACTTCGGTTCAATTTCTGTGCATGAGTATGATGCCATACCCAATGCGTGTATTCCTCGTTTGAAAGTTGTGCAATTTTCAAATAGATTATCGAAAGTAGAGATGGAACTAGAAAATGCAGTGTACAATGAAGACATTGATGCATATGTTCAGGACTGCCCAAGAAAAAAAGCACATTCGATATAATTCGTTTTTCCAGTTCCAATCTACTGTCTACTCATACTCTGACATTGTCCACAAACTCAATCTACAACACAGCAGGAGCTGAGACAGAATCATTCAATGTTAACTACTTACTTAATAAAAAATATTTCAGTGATTCACGATGAATCCTTCTGTAAGTTCCATTTTAGAATTATAGCATTATGTTTCGTTTAGGAAAGCTTATTCCTTAACTAGCACGGATGGACTGAAACGCGTTAGACATGTTCATAATATAGTACATATACATATATATATATATATATATATATATATATATATACATACATATATATATACATATATATATATATATATATATACATATATGCTGATGATTGCAAGGTCTTGTCAGACGAGCGCCACTCACTCAGACACTTAAAGTCCATGAACCCCAAAATTACATTTTTTTTAGTCCTACCGGTGAATTCACACGCTCAAGCAGGCATGACACTGAAGATGGTCATTGAGATCAATTATTACATGATTCCAGCATTTCAAGCCTCCACGGGTCACAAATTTTCCATCGCCACAGGACCACTTTTATAGACAAATGCTTGAGGGAGTATCTATACACAGATGATGTTACAGAGTCTTTGCTTTGTACAACAGCTAAATCTCTCTCTCTCTCTCTCGTTTCAAAATGTTGATATCCAGCAACAAACAAGAGCAAGATAGCCAGCAACAAGTTAAACTGCAGACCAGCTTAATGCGGGTACTTGTCTCTCGCTTCATGTTTTTTTTTTAAATCAGAGATTTGCTTGTCCTCGAGAGGTTGCCTCCACCACGGCTTACAGAAGTCCTCTCCACCCCAACACACACGCAAACACACACGGTGCTAGTTGGCCGTTGACCTCGAAAACGGGTTCATTCGCACTTTGGAAGGTCTTGTTTTTAATCCTTCAGGGAGACTAGCCACCCTCCTCACCAAACAAGCTGGTGGGGTACCAGTTTAGTCGCCGGTGACAGGACCATGAGGCAGGTAGTACTGGGTTACACACACATATATATATATATATATATATATATATATATATAATTTTTTTTATACAAACATTGATGGCTACATATGTGCATACATGTTTCTGTAATCACCCGCGTTGAGGGATTACGTCTTCAGGTCAAGAATTATCGTCGAAAACTGATATTTCAAACAAAAACATTTTCTTATTTCGTTTACAAAGTTAGAATGTAACATGGACGGGGGTTATATCCTGCAAACGTTTCAGAATACATGCACTTAAAGAACTCTAAATTAGAAATTCAGAACAACTATGAGTACAACTATCCCCCATCCAGTAAGACCCCCCCCCAAGGGGATTAGGGAGATCGTAACTATAATCATACCGGTATGGATTACATAAGTCGCTTAATATTCTACTTTCACAAGCAGTTATAATATTATCAACCTAAATAAATACATGTATGAAAGTATATTTGAACCAAACGAGTAATAGCTTGTTTAGGTGAACCTCGTAATAATGTATGCATGTGGATATGTTTGGCTGTGGGCATGTATGTGCATATGATCTGTATGTACATATACATGGGTAGAAAAAAATAAAGAAATAAAAAATAAAGGGAAAGAAAGATAAAAAATGTTTTTTTAAATAATAATAAATAAATAGATAAAAAAGTAAAAAAAAAGTAAAAAAAGTAAAAGTGAAAGAGAAGAAAAGGAAATAAAGAAATAGGGGGAATGAATAAATATATAAGCCTTTATACTTCGTTTATATAACCTAAATACTCTGATTTTTTGTCATATGTTATATATTATTGTTAGATCGTTATATATCTTATGTATATCTTTGTAACCCTCGAAAGAGTGCTTACTAAATATGAGGATAGACCTATGGACGTCAAGCTGAATTCACTATAAATTTTTACGTAGTATAAATTTTTACGTAGTAAAAAAACGTACAACTTATGAAAAAATAACAAGCGGGGGTGGGTGGGTAATATAACTTTGCGTATGGGGTTGGATAGAAAAGAGAAGTATGTAGTGAATGAGTTTATTTCTATTTCTATTTTAGATGTATCATTTGGTGGCAGTGTACATATATATATATATATATATATATATATATATATGTCTGTATTTTGTGTAAATATGTATAAATGTATATGTATATATATGTATGTATATATATATGTGTGTGGATATATATATATATATATATATATATATATATATATATATATATATATGAACTATTAAAATAGGATGTCTCGTAAACGATGAGTGTAATAATGTATATTACAAGAATGTATGGGTGTCTTGTTATATATGCATGCATGTTGTGTATGTATATATATACGCCCGTGATGACTGGAGTGGTACGCTGTTTAATATATAAAGGGGTTACCACACTACTGAAGAAAAAGGGCACATTATTATTATAAAAAAAACATTAAAAAAGGGTTTTTGCATTTGTGCATGTATTGCTGTGTTTTTATGCGTTGTGTTTGAGCGCGTATCTGTGTGTCCATGCGTGTGTATGTATGTGGGTATATGCATGAGTCTATGTTGGTGTCTATATGTATATGTGTCTCGTATACATCTTTGGAGATTTGGGGACACGTGTGGATGGGGATGTGTGTCTACGCCTGCGGATGGTCTAACTGTGTGTATGTGTTCTGTGTATACTGGTGTGCATGTGCGTGTGTGTATGTATGTGTGTGTATTTTATATATATATGTTTTATGTGTATGTATATATATATATATATGTGTATATATATGTATGTGTACATGTGTATATATATATATATATACATATATATATATATATATATATATATATTTTTTTTTTTGAGACGTCTGTCCAGTTGGGGTCCACAGGTTTTGGGGTTCCCAATCGACAGTCTTATTATTGGTATTGGGTGTGTCATTAGTATGATCGATATTATAAGAATTATTACCATTAGGATTGTTAGGAGAATAATATTAGTATTGATATAATAACAGTCATAATGTATGGTATCCAGGTGTGTACATAGATATCTGTGTTTGAGGGTCTATGCATTGATATAACTGCGTATGTAGGTATAGATGTATACATGTTATAACTCTTTGTGAGCATTATATGTCTATTATGTGCATGTGTGTGTATGTGTATATAGGCGCGGGTGTATCGAGGTGTGGGTTTATATATATATATATATATATATATATATATATATATATATATATATATATATATATATATATATATATGCGTGAGAACTTTGATAACTTTCGGCGTTTTATTTTTAATTTTTGGTTTGTTTGTGTGCTTTTTATTTTGTTTTGTTTTATTTTTGTTTTGTTTTGTTTTATTTATTTATTTAATTTATTTTAATTTTATTCCTGTGTCGATATACTTAGGGCCTGTTTTCAGTGCGTGTGTGTGTGTGAGTGTGAGTGTGAGTAAAGTACAACGCTCCTGAGTATAGATATAAGCGTATGGTTGCTTCTAGTGTGGGTGGGGGGATTGAACGGCACCGGTCAGTACTCAATGGCAATAAGAATGTTTTTGATTTACAGACCGCAAGACAAAAATACTACATTCTCATGTACCTTATGCCATAAAATCCAAAAGATGGGATAGATAAACTTAAAAAAAGGGAATATTAAACAACGGGAAATAAAAAAGATGTTTATTATCTTCAAAGGCCTCACTTGTCCTCTCCCCGATCATAAACCACACCATGTAAACGAAATAAGAAAATGTTTTTGTTTGAGATATCAGTTCTCGACGATAATTTTTGGCCTGAAGACGTAATCCCCAGACGCGGTTGATTACAGAAACATGTATGCACATATATAACCATCAATGTTTGTATAAATAAATTTCATATACCTGCTCTGTTTACTCATTTAGCACTCTTTGGTAGACACACGTGTGTGAATGGAAATGTATAAAAAAGAATACGAAAAGTATAAAAGCTTATAACTTTTCTTTATTCGTTATATATATATATATATATATATATATATATATATATATATATATATATATATACAAATTCATACAAATAAGTATATAAAATAATAAATGCAATACATTGTGTGGTAATGCATATTCAGATAGTTGTTTTGGTATCGTACACAGGCTTGTAAACTGAATACCTTATATTACGATTCGTAAATCCTAGCTCTGTTGGCAGAAAAAAAAACTCTCCCTCAAATTAGAGTTATTTAAAGAGCTCAAATATATATATATATATATATATATGTATATATATATATATATATATATATATATACATAATTTGTTTTTATACTTACTTCTATGAACTTGTTTATGTATATATACGAATTATGTGCTCACATGTTGTCGATATTGTGCATGTTTTTGTTTATATCCTGATGTCGGCGACAATTTTCCTTTCCAATTTTTCTGTTCATCCCCGACACTTTTCCCAAAAATTCAATTTAAACGATAATTACAATAAATTTCGTTTTTCGATTATTTGTTTTTTTTTTGTTAATATATAAGTGGATAGATATCTATAGCTTTTTTTATATAATAATAATAATAATAATAATAATAATAATAATAATTTATAGGTCTTTATATTAATAGTATTTTTGTTTTAATCGTTAATTTATCAATTTACGCTTTAATCGTTTAAACAGCGGCTTTTTCGCTTTCCCCTCATTTTTATTATGTGATTCTATTAACTCGGCATGCTGCCAGATATCTTGTTTAAAGATATATATTTACACACACATACATATATATATATATATATATATATATATGATGTATGTGTGTATATTTTATTTCTCAGTTCAAACACGTCTTCGATTATATCGATGTAAACGTTTTTATATATATATATATATGGGCTACATTGAGAATAATGCAAGTAGCATACTATGTCAATTATTTTTGTGTTTCCTATGTTTAATATTCGGGCATTAAAAGATCATTATTGAAAATAGAATAGAATTCATATTTTTATGTTCAATTATTTAATATCTCTAAACGATTGTCTTCATCATAGTCTAGACGATATCATTCTTTACCGCGAACAGCATGATATTTAAGTTTTTTATCATTATAAAGTTGTTTTAACCACACTAATGTTAACCATAAAAACCTCATTGTTAGCATATATATATATATATATATATATATATATATATATATATATATATATATATATATATATATATACGGAGGTGGCGAGATTTATGTACATATATTTAACAAGATAGCCACATTCTAAGCTTCTATTTATCTAAGTATTTAGTGCTTTCAACATTGATAATCGCCGTATACATTACAAATTGTTTTATCATGCCAATTGAATTAAAATATATGTCTGCTAAGATCGAGTTTTCTTACGCATCCAGAACAGAAAAAAAACAGAAATGTAACTTAGAAAGAAATAGGTATTACCTTAGAATGTTAACAAAATATTTTATTAAAGAAATAACATCGCAAATCTACGTAACCAGTAACATACAGTATATTACATCCAAGTTTATACTGCTCATTATTGTGAGCTGCAAAAATATATACACAACATGTTATCTAAAGACAAAATCACTTTCTCACCAAAGAACATAGCAAGTCCAGGACACAAGTAATATACAATGAACATAATCCAGGATGTAAGGAAAGATACTAAAAGAATTAGATTGAAGGTCTATCACCACACTATGAAAAATACTGATGAACAACAACGCCGCCGCCTCGGATAAAGGTATGAATGGAAACCCTTCGGAGGAAGACAGCGTGTACTACTGCAAACTCTCCCGGATTAAAACTAGAACATGCCCACCACAGTTGCAATCCTTGGAACGCTTGGAGCTGGACTTGATAAGTATGGTAATGGGTTTAAAACTTAAAAAAGCATGAGTATTTAAACCCTAAGTGAAGATTAACATTAATATGACTTTCAAAAAAATAGTGGACAACCCTAACCTTATGGTTCCACAGATAAAACTATTAATATTTACAGTATGAATTTTCAAACATATAATAATCTCATTCTAACTGAACTTAATAATAAGTACAAATGATTGATGTTCGACATAGATGCGTACTACCCTTCTATTTTCCCTATACTATTCGAGACAGCACCAAAACTAGCTGAAGATGAAACGGACATAGTTGGAAATTAAAATCATAAAAATTGCTAGAAAAACCTTAACCATATATAACGGGGAACTGTGGACTAGAAAAGATGGAGAGGGACATTTTTATGTCAAAATGAGCCCCAGACCCTGCATAAGTTACTGATTTGGTAGGTTTGTCTTTACTATCAGAAGATAGACAGGAAAATTCCAGGTTTAAATGGGAGGGGTTCTAGGGATGATGCACTTTTTGTAGTTAATTCTAGCGATCACATAACGGAAAAATCAAGAAAAAATATCAGAAGTATTTTTAAGAAATTGGGATTAGAGATAACAATTGACAGAAATTACCAGAAAGTTAACTTCCTAGATGTTACCCGCAACTTTAACGACAACACATATGAACCATATCACAACCAGAAAATATTCTATATAGATTACCAATCGAATCATCCGAAGTGAATGAAAAAGTCGTTACTCCCCAACATTTCCAAAAGAGTTTCTGAACTTTCTAAGAATGAGAGTCTTTTTGATAAAAACAAGGAATATTACAATAAAGTTCTTATAGGCTCGGGATACAATGGAAAAATAATGTACAAGGGGAACAATAATATTAAGAACAACCTAACTGCACAATATCGTATAAATGGCAATGACAGCTAGAAAGAAACAGAAGATCAATAAGGAATACGTTAATAATGATCAAACGAATGGAAATGGAGGGAGTAATAATAACAGCGGAACAGGCAATGACGAGGGGGTTCCTTTAATAACAGAAATAGACGAAAGATACAGGTTTGGTTCAATTCGCCGTTCAGCAAGCATATAAAAAATAATACACCTAGGGAATTCTACGGAATAATTGATAAAAACTTCCCTCCGGATAGTACATTAAGCAAAATAATAAATAGACACTTGGTAAAATTATCTTTCTCGGCATCAAGCAACTTAACTAACACTATAATACGCTCCAACAATAGGAACATCGTCAAAATAATGAGAAATGATGAGTTGACATCGAATGAAAGTGTCTTAGACAGAAAATGTAATTGCAGAATACCTGGCAATTGCCCATTAGGCGGTAAATGCCTAACCTCAGAAATAGTATATAAATGCGAGATTTAGACCGATAGTACTAGGAAGAGATATCTTGGGGCCACGGGTCGTGTTTTGTAAGGAAAGATACAGAAACCATGTAGTATCTTTTAAAAAGGAACCAGGGATGGAAATTAATAGAGAAAGTGTTAACGATAGCAGGGGCGGGGGGGTACAAGATTTAATTGAATTAAATTTTTCGCTTTTTTATAGGATGATTATCTTTATCTCTAATTAATATTACGTGTCAGATATTCTACATAATTTATACTTGCGTATTATTTGCGTAAAACGATTTTAGGAAGCACAAACCTCTTTCTATTCAAATTTAAGCATATGTATACGTATATATGTTTGTTTAAAAAGATTTTTCTACCGAACTCTTGTCATTTTTTTTTGATTTTCAAGCATGAAACTTAATATGTATAATAATCAAATCCATGCGAAACTATATATTTGAGTTTTAGCTGGTGGAAATCATTCTAAATATCATAAAAATTCTAAATTGATTTTCAACTGTGTAAAAAAAATTAAAAATCGAATGATTCATATATATATATATATATATATATATATATATATATATATATATATATATCGGAGTTAAACTCATAAATTTCAAGCCAGCAAAAGTATTTGTTTATTTTCCTAATATTGCGTTGTGATTAAGCTTTCAAGCGAACTTGATACGTATTTCATTTTATTCAAATTAAATCAACGTTTCTATATGAAACTCACACTCTTGACGTTAATCCTGCGGTCCGCTTCACAAATACCATGTTACAAAGAAAGTATCACGTATTTACACGTTGTTATATATATATATATATATATATATATATATATATATATATATATATATATATATATATATATATATATATATATATCGGAGTTAAACTCATAAATTTCAAGCCAGCAAAAGTATTTGTCTATTTTCCTAATATTGCGTTGGGATTAAGCTTTCAAGCGAACTTGATACGTATTTCATTTTATTCAAATTAAATCAACGTTTCTATATGAAACTCACACTCTTGACGTTAATCCTGCGGTCCGCTTCACAAATACCATGTTACAAAGAAAGTATCACGTATTTACACGTTGTTATATATATATATATATATATATATATATATATATATATATATATATATATATATATATATATATATATATATATGGAACTCTTGCATAATTTTACCCGGATTCTCGGGAATCAAGCGTGGAACGGGCGAAACTGACATCATCGGTTTCAGCCGAGCATTGTTTAAATGTTATAACGCTAAATCGCCCTTTTTGTTTTATTTATGTTTATGTCATATTTTTAGTATTTAAACCGTGAAATAAAGGGGGGTCTGATTATTTGTTTACTTTTTGTAATCGGGTAGTCGTTTGATTAGCCAATGAAAAAACATTATTGAAATTGAAACAGACGACTTTTTAATTGGAAGAATGTGAATAAACGAAAAAATATAACAAACACATATAGTTTCAAACTCGCCAAACAGACAATGCCAGGCACGGTAATAAATCTATCCATGTTAGAAAAAAATGAATACACTGATGTAGATAATCTTATATTGTAAGAAGAAGAAAAAAATGAGTGCAAGAATGGTAAACACAAAGCCTACTAAAACACAATCGGTTTAGGAGAGTTTTCCTTGAGTGTTAAATGTACATTGCAGACAATAGATATACTTGTGCACAGGATCATTTTTTGTGCAATAAAATTTGGAGATTCCGACTATAGTTTTCTTTTATTTGTGGGCGTGTGAAATGGCTAACCTGAAAAACATGTGAAAGGAATGCGGTGTTATATCAGAGCACACTTACAATTAAAGAATGTTCTGAGAGAAATTTTGCAGGAGAATTTCCTCAGGGTCCTCAGGTGGACAAGAGCACACAATCGAAATAGACAAGAAGGGGTGTTTGATGACTGTACTAAATCGCAACGCTGAAACCCTCCTTCCAAGAATAAACATATATTCTGACGGGGACTATAGTCGTATATCCGTATATATGTATATATGACATCTAATTTACATAAGGAAAACACGTTGCTCCCCCCCTATCATTATATATAGCCCCAATCCCCCGACTCTCTCGTCAATGACCATCCCTCTTGAAGAAGCCCGCATAAATCGGGCGAAACGTTGAGTATTCAGGTCCTTCCACCTCCATTTTATTTCATATATATATATATATGTGTGTGTGTGTGTGTGTGTGTGTGTGTGTGTGTGTGTGTGTGTGTGTGTGCATAGATCATCGTATGATGATTATATCACTGTGACTGACGTAAAGAACATTTAAAATTTTAAAAATGTTTTAATCCAACGTTATTTCTTGCGGTTAATCGTATTCTTTTTTTTTTCTTTCGTGGGTCGAAGTGAGGGACTCGTTGGTACTTGGTCAAATGAGTGCGTAGGCGAGGGTGTGTGAGTGTGCCTGTGTCTGTCTTTGTGTGTGTGTGCGTGTGTTCTCTTGTATTGGTTTGTAGAATGTGTGTTATATGTCTTATAGTTTTATAATATTATAAATTTATTTGCTTCCCTACGAAAGCAAATGTGATGCAAGGTCGTTTTTAATCTGAGGAGAGACCAGCTTCTCTGAAACAAGGGTAATTGGTAGGGATGTTTTCATTTATTTTTGATTTTTGTTTTTAGGATGTAGGAAAATATATTGATAATAGAATCATACTCTGGTGTATGTAGATTTATTGACCAACTAGCATGCAGCTCGGCGTTGTAAAATACGCACAAATATATTTTAATATACAGAAATTTCATGCGTGTAGTGTGTGCTTTTCGAAACTGTGCACTTCTTGAGATGGAAACTAAAATCTAATGACAGTACGTATAGTACGATAACTATAAGGCAAGCCTGACACATTCTTTAAAAAAGATTCCAAACTTACTCATTTTTCGCGCGTGCGGACTCGTGAAACAGTTTACAAGATGATAAAAATCCGATGACTGACAAGTACCAATTATATAATTTCGACCTCTGAGCAGCCTTTTTTTCGGATTAAAACAGATTACAAAGTTTTCCACATATCTGTATATCTTATATACCAAATTTCTGCTTCGTATATCAGAAATTCGTTGACTATATGATTTGAGTATTCCTCACACACGCATTTTCACTTTTATAAATATAATAGGTAGATTTAAAACAAATATAATAGGTAGATTTAAAACAAAGGAATACAATACAGTGTGGATTTTATGAAAGCACTTCATGCCAGGTATTTCGAAACTTAATGCTTCTAAGCAAAAAAGGAAAAGGCTTAGCAGAAGAGGAAAGGGCTTGCTAGTTAAAAAAGCGACGCCTAACAATAGGCATATGTGGGAGTTTCGTTTTGGTTGAAAATATATGCATATGTATGGCTTGTAAGGCTGCATACATGTAATTATAGAAGATGAGTATATTAGTCAATTATTTGGCTAAAGTAGATCAGCTGACACTGAAAAACGATGTTAAATGTTGCGCTTTCCGCATAGGTAAAAATTACAAAAAAGACGTAAGGTTATAGAAGTAGTGAACAAGGCAGATTTACGCGCGATAATCTCCGCTAATTTCTTTCATACTTACCGTATTGTTTTACATTTTTTTTTTGCTTCCTGTTTTTTTCCCTACACATGTTTTGCTTTTCTATTCTATATTACAGAAATATTTTGAATAAAATTATAGTTTATGTTGGTCGGTTGGTTGGTTGCTTTTGTTTTACGGCATATCAACCCTTTTAAGGTTATTTAATGCCGAATCCAAAGATTTTGAAGAAAGAAATTTTAATAGAATATATTTGTTGTTTTCAAGTCGGTTTCTATTTAACCCATAGTTGGGACCCTAACAGGTACCACCACTCCGGGTCTGAGTGGGCCTGGGAGCAATGGAAATTAAAGGGTGGCTTCACACTCCCTAAAACTCGCAAGCTGGGGCCTCACCACTGGATATAGTTTAAGGTCATACCCAGGACCCTATTTTAAGTCTGGTATTATTGTAATGATCTGGTCTGATAAAGCTACGTTTTTAAAGTATTGCAGCAGTAACATATGATACAAATTAATGTAATTATTTCTACAATTATATAAATGCAATCTTTTTCTTTATGTGTGAGAGTTACTTCCGAATGGCGGAACAGATTTTCTTTAAAATTCAGTGTAGAAGTCTGGGAGTGATTATTGTTAAATTTTCTCTCAGAATACCTCCGATAATTACCGATAATCGTTAATCGAAACCGCTAATTTAACTTATCTAACATCGGTAAATTTATTATTCCACGTTGTCGCTTAGCAACAATGATAGAACAGCGGGGCGTGTTAATTCTAGTGTGGGTAAGTCGATAGTGTGTGTGTTTTTTTCTTTTTTGTTAATTATTTCGTTCGTTGACTTGAAAGAAGTTTATATAAAAAGAATTTATCAAAGAATCAGAAGGTTCTTTAGCATGCAAGGTAGAGCGGTAGCTCTAGATATATCTAAGGCTTTTGACAGGGTATGGCATGAGGGTCTCCTCAGTAAAATCAGATCATACGGTATCACTGGTAGAATACTTAACATAATTAAATCCTTCTTAGATAAGAGAAAAATCCAGGTAGTCCTCGACGGTCGCACATCTAAACAATATGATATAAATGCGGGAGTGCTCCAGGGTTCTATCCTTGGACCTCTATTGTTCCTGATATTCATAAATGACCTCCCCGACAACATTGCCTCTGAGATGGGTATATATGCTGATGACACTACACTCTATGGCAGACACGACAGGAAGGCGAATGAACACATTTCTAAAGAAATGGCAGAAACACTAGAGGAAGACCTCCAATCTGTAGTGGAATGGGGACAAAAGTGGTTGGTCGCGTCCAATGCTGCCAAGACTAAACTAGTTTCATTCAATAATTACAAGAAACCCTCTCTACCACCCATAGCAATGGCCAACGACTCTTTATCTGAGAGTCCATCTTTCAAACTCCTTGGCCTAACGTTCACAGGAAACATGAGTTGGAACAATTACATTGAAGGCATTGCCAGGGCCGCTGCAATAAAGGTGGGCTCTCTCTACCGTGCTAGAAAACTACTAACACCCGAAAGTATCCTGTACCTCTATAAGGCCACCATTCGCCCATGTATGGAGTATTGCTGCCACATCTGGGCTGGTGCATCTGCTACTAGTCTCTCGCTCCTTGACAAGGTTCAAAAGAGAGTCGCAAACCTGATAGGCCCTGAACTGGCATCTAAGCTTCAGACTCTGTCCCATCGACGAAATGTTGCATCCCTTTGCCTTTTCTACAAGTATTTTAGTGGTGAATGCTCTGACGAACTGCAATCACTTGTGCCCCCACGACGCGAGCACCCTCGACAAACCCGACAGGCTACTAAATCCCACCCCCACATTATAGAGATCCCTAGATGTAAAAGATCTTTTTACTCCAATAGTTTCTTCCCAAGAACCGCAAGACTCTGGAATTCCATTCCAGGTCCCTGCTTCCCCAACAGTACTGACGTGCAGAAGTTCAAGTGTAACGTGAACCGACACCTTGCTGCCCAAATTCCTACAATAGTACCCCAGTAGTTGTTGCCCCTGATAGTAGCCCCCTACACCAAAGTGGCAATTTGCCTTGTTTGGGGTGAAAATGTAATAAAAAAAAATGCATGTGTCGCTTCCTCTCGAGTAATTTCACAGATTTCAATGACAATAAAAATACAGAAGTGTGAAATATTGGTGGATCATCATTCAATCCCGGCCAACGTCAGATCTCCATACTTGTATTTACATAAACTAGATAATGCATACTATATATATATGCATATATATATATATATATATATATATATATATATATATACTTTGTATATTAAATTTTTAGTAGGATTTACAAGTAATGTTAATCATTGAAATGATAATTTTATTCTACTTCCAAAAGTTTAATAAAATTGAGTTAGCAATACTTGTATTTTATCATCCTATATCAGCTAATATAATAATAAAACTCATTCAAATATTGTTGAAATTGCAAGTTATTGCCTTACATATAATCATGTCCAAGTAATGTAGAAGACCCGCATATATAGAGAAATGTAAAAGACAATATTTTCTTTTTCTCATAACCGTAAAGGTATCAGAAACGAGAACAATGAATATTTCTCATTGTTGCAGCCACAGTAATAACTGGGCGAAGTTGAACGGCGATTTCAATCGGCAAATGACGGCCACTGTCCATCCAGCTATTGTGGAAGCCGAGATGCTAGACAACTCTCTCCGATAGTAATTTGATGGAGATAATTGAATGGCGTCGTCTGTTATAGGTATCGCTGAAATAATTATGTGTTAGGCGTGACCCCCAGTCTTAATCTGCTTCACTAAGAAAATACATTTGCAGATATATGTGGGGATGTATTCCTGGCTAAATTGTCATTACTAGTACGGGTTGAGGACCCGGCAGAAAACGATTTTAGTTGTAAAGTATTATTGAATATCTTTCACTAATAAACTTGGGTGAAATATATATCTCCATGTATGTATGTATATATATATATATATATGTTATATATATTATATATATTATATATATATATTATATATAGATTTATATATATGTATTACATATATATTATATATTATATATATATATTATATATATATTATATATATTATATATATTATATATATATTATATATTATATATATATATCATATATATCATATATATATATTATATATATATTATATATATTATATATATCATATATATCATATATATATATATTATATATATATTATAAATTTTATATATATTATATATATTATATATATATCATATATATATTATAATATATATATTATATTATATATATTATATTATATATATTATATATATATTATATATATATTATATGTATTGTATATATATATTATATATATTATAATATATATATTATATTATATATATTATATATATATTATATATATATTATATATATTGTATATATATATTATATATATTATAATATATATATTATTTTATATATATTATATTATATATATTGTAAATATTATATATATATATATTATATATATTATAATATATATATTATATTATATATATTATATTATATATATTATATATATTATATATATTGTATATATTATATATATATTATATATATTATATATATATATTATATATATATATATATTATATATACATATTATATATATATTATATATATATTATATATATTATATATATAATATATATATATATATATATATATATATATATATATATATATATGGCTGTGTGTTTCTGTGTGTATACACTGCGTATCAAATTATTAACGAGTTGAGTTTACATTTTTTTAAATACCTAAGGAACGAGTGAATAAAAATCTATGAAACTTTAAGAACGTGCTTACAATCCTATTCAGCTACTCCACTCAGAAGATATAATATTTAAAGCAGTATTAACGAAACTAGGGAAAAAGATAGGAATATCTTTTGATTTGAATGTGCCAAGTTATTAACGAGGTTGAGAAAAAAACACAATATACCCATAACTTTTTATTTCCAAACATTAAATGAACTAGGAAAAGATCATAGAGCATAATAACTACATAGAAATTTCTACGTTGACATAATTAGTAGAGCATATGCGATCCTTTTTATGAATTATTTGTAAAAGACGTTGGTTCACATTATTCAAATTTGTGATTTCGTCCACAGTTGGTCCTCGCGATATTTCTTGGAGACCATCCCCCAATTTACCTTTGCTCTTACATGAGCGTCCACTTGCATAAAGACGTCGCTTCAGGATACGCCAGAGCTTCTCAATCGGGTTCAAATCTGGCGAATTCGCAGGCCACACTCAATCTTCCGTAGCCCAGAGAACCCCAGTTATTGCAAATATGCTTTGGTTTTGTTTGATGCACGCGAAGAAGAATTAAACTGCATAGAAATATTGGTTCTTCTGAATGTCAACCTTTGCTTTTTCAGCCATGGTTCAACGTGCACCTAACGAAAAGCTATGTAAGCATTTGACGTCATTTTTTCATCAATAAGGTTAAAAGCTATAGCAAACATATATATGAGTATTTTAACCATAGTTCCTGATTTCAAAAGGCGAAAAATTAAAAGTTAAATCTGCCTTACTTTTAATGCTAGGTTTATTTATGGTGTCTTTCAAATTTAATAAAAACCCTTTAAAATTTGCTGCAGAGGAGACCTTGCTTATTAAAAAACTACATGTAATAATTATTGTCCGTAACTAGATGTCTACCACAATAAAAAGCACTGTTTTCCGAAACGATCGTACAGCTAATTGATTTCTTTTTTCCTTCTTATGAAACGGATTTTTAATTTAATTATAATTTGATTTTTAAATTTTAAATCATTAATCACATTACTTAATATATATATATATATATATATATATATATATATATATATATATATATATATATATTCGTTTTTTTTTATATTCAAAAGTAATGGACTAATGAATTCAACGAGGTTGTAAGATAGTGCTCAATAAAAAGAGCTGATAATACTTGTTTATTGTTATATAAACATGCTCACATCCCGCTGCTAAAAATAGCCACTTGTTTCAATCAAACAACAGATATCATCAGGCAGCGACTTGACTATTTAAAAGTTCAATGAATAATGGATTTTTATTTTAGGTAGGAACTCTTTAAAAGTTGGAGTTAAAAAACTTAAAACACAGAACTTTAATTATAAAATGTAAAGAGGGAGGGGCAATTTAAATAAAGTTAAAAGATTACAATGGAGAGAGAATGATTGAGAAGAGAAAAAAATGAATAGAGAAAGAAATAGAGAAAGAAAATAGAGAGAAAAATATATATATTTATAAACACACACACATATATATATAATATGGAGAAGAAAAGAAAAACGATATAAATGGTTATTATAAAGAGAATAAGGACTAGAAGGGAAAGGAAAGAAAAGAATGATGAGATCTAGTTAAAGAGAGGAAGAGAGAAAGAGAGAAAGTAAGAATTTGACAGTATATAGAAAAAGAAAAAGAAAAAGATCTGCGTGTCAACCAATTTATGAACAATTATACAATTCAGTAATGAAACATATTATTACAGATACAAACAGAAGATACAATCCAAGCGTCAGAAATGAACATGTCAAAAAAGACAGCGAATGTATCCAGCCAACATATTTATCATCTTACATACGTCCACGAGTAATATCAACGCAGTTCAAACATACGTCTACAATTAATAAGGCCACACCCATTGCTACCGAAAGTTGTAACTGTAGAATTAAATCAAAATGCCCTCCTAAAGGAAATTGTCAAATTACTTCTGTAGTGTGCCAAGCAACTATTTCTACTAAGGAAAATTCGAATGAAAAAAAATATTACATAAGAATGACAAATAACAATTTTAAAGAAAAATTTCCCGGTCACAAGTGCTCTTTTGAAAATAATGTGTACAAAAATAGAACGTCCTTGTCTAAATATTACAATGAACTAGTAGAGCAAGGTTACTCACCAAGAGTAAATTGGAAACTTTTAAAGAAAGCTAAAACCTGTTCATCTTTAAACTCGCCTTGCTACCTATGTCTTTATGAGAAATTATTTATACTTACTTTTAGAGAAAGAGATAAATTATTAAATAAGAAGCACGAAAATTCAATTAATTGCAAACATTATAAAAACCATCTTTTAAGTAATTTAGTTTAGATATAAAATTTAAATAAATTTAAAATTGTCACTGATTTCTATAATTTATTAAAATACTATTAATATACATTCTCCTCGCCTGATTTCATTCTTTACTTCCCCTATCTTATATACCTGTGTGTCTACGTGTATATGTATGTGTCTATGTGTTTATTTTATGACCGTGTGTACTTAGATTTATATATTTCTATATTATGTGGTATACCCTCCCATGTTTATTCATTCCATTTGTATGTTTCTATGTGTGTATGCATCTATCTGTACTCTTGCCAAATTATTTGTATTCTTATGTATTTCTATATATATAGTTTATGTATATTATACATATTTATGTGTGAGTATATATATATGTGTGTGTGCGTTGTTGTATATTAGTATATGATTGTCTGCATATATCTGTGTATTTTTTGTATGTATGTGTATACATAAAATGATATATATATATATATATATATATATATATATGCTTTTTTGTATGTCTGTTGGTTCTCTGTGGGTATATACATATGTATCTTATTATTTTTAATTTGAGTACTATCTACCTGTGTGTCGCTACTTTTGAGTATTTCGTTGATTTAATTACCTCTTTTGCCTGAATATATTTACATATTTATAGGTAAGTGTACTTGTATCTGTGTTATTAGTAATCTGGTCCTGAATGTATTAATTTGTGATTTAATATGCCTTTATATCTATACTTGAATAGCTTAAACTTTCAACTTAATAGTATAGTTACACCTTTACTTATATGCATGTATATATATATATATGTATGTGTATATATATATATGTGTGTGTATGTGAATATATACATATATGTATCGTATTCTTTTTATATACATAAATATTAGTAGATTTTTATTTATAATTATTGGCCCTATTCAATTTTTTAATCCCCTCTTATGGCTAAATATGTTATATTAAAAAGATAATAAATATTAATTTTATTCTGTTTTTATTATTATTATTATTATTAGTATTATTATTATTGTTATTATTATTATTATTATTATTATTTTGAGTATTTCGTTGATTTAATTACTTCTTTTGCCTGTATATATTTATATATTTATAGGTAAGTGTACTTGTATCTGTGTTATTAGTAATCTGGTCTTGAATGTATTAATTTGTGATTTAATATGACTTTATATCTATACTTGAACAGCCTAAACTTTCAACTTAATAGTATAGTTACACCTTCACTTATGTGCATGTATATATATATGTGTGTGTGTATGTGTATATATATATGTGTGTATGTGCATATATACATATATGTATTGTATTCTTTTTATATACATAAATATTAGTAGATTTTTATTTATAATTATTGGCCCTATTTAATTTATTTAATCCCCTCTTATGGCTAAATATGTTATATTAAAAAGATAATAAATATTAATTTTATTCTGCTTTTATTATTATTATTATTATTATTATCATTACTATTATGTTTATTATTACTATTATTAATAATAATTTTAATATTGTTTTATCATTATTTTTTTCTTTTATTTATATATTTATCTAATAAAAACGCGAAAACTTTAAACTTATATCATTTATAATCAGTGATTTTTTATTGTATTCAATTCTAAACTTTCTTTGTTTTTTTTTGTTTTTTTACATAGGCATCACCACATTATCAAGACCAAGAGGCCACTCAAGGATAAGGGTTAAAGAGTGTACAGTAGAAATTGGACATTATAGTAATCATTAGTAATGAAAATTTGGTAAAGTTGATAACTTATATGGAACGGCTCATCAAGAACTTATTTACGTTAGACTTGAAGACAACCATATTGTAGTCAGCCGGAAAGCAGGAAAACGGACGACAATTCCACAGGCGTGCAGTTCTAAGAAAAAAGCTTTGTTCATGGAATCTACGTTTAGGTTTAGGCACAGATAAAGAGTGGGGGAATTATTGATAGTGTTTACAGCTAGACGAGTGTTTCTTGTGAAAGTTTGGCAAGGGCGACCATAGATTGAAGCTCAGTCGAACACTTTCCATGAAAATAACGATACATCAGAGACAAACTCGCAACATCTCTTCTGTGAGATAAAGGTTGTAAGGAAGAGAAAAGGACATCTCCTACGAGGCTACGAAGTCTATTTTGAACTCTATCAAGGCAGGCCAAGTCCTTTCTAGCAGCTCCTGCCCAGATGTGGCAACAGTATTCAATCCTTGGACGTACCTGGCTCTTATATTGATAGAAAATAGTATCAGCAGTGAGATATCTACCATATCGATAGAAAGATCCGACCATTTTTCCAGCGGCCTTGGCAACAGATTTGATGTACGTGTTCCATTTAAGATCAGGAGTAATGGTCAAGCCAAGAAGCTTGAGGCCTCCTGAAGACGAGAGCCATTCATTTCAATTGATGTCAGATGTGGATCAGAATGTTGATGATGTAAAGAGAGAAGCTTGGTTTTAGATACATTAAAAGTAACCAGCCATTCTTTAACCCATTGTACTACGTGCTCAAGATCAGAAGAGAGAGAATTGGAGAGAACTTGGTCGTTTACTGTCTTAGATGTGGTACCATAAATGGTAGTGTCGTCAGCATAGATATCTACAAATGATGTAAGGATGTGATTTGGAAGATCATTAATGTAGATCAGGAAAAGAGTTAGGCCCAGGATGGACCCCTGAGGGACACCGGCATTAATACTGTGAGCTTCTGATTTTTGCCCCTCAACTACTACTCTTATGAACCTATCAGAAAGAAATGATTTAATAATTGAGAAGACATGTCCAGCAATACCATAGCTAGAGATCTTATGAAGTAAACATTTATGCCCTACCCTATCAAAGGCCTTAGATATGTCAAGAGCAATTGCCCTAGAAAGGTTGCCTCCGTCGAGAGATTTGCTAATCCTATGAGATATAACTGTAAGCACATCTGCTGTAGATCTAGCAGAACGGAAACCATATTGAGTGTCACTAAGAAGGTTATTTTTGTTGAGTTGGTTGATTACTTCTGTATTTAACACAGATTCCAGCAACTTACTCATGACGCACAGGAGACTTATTGGCCTGTACTGAGAGGGGGATGAGCGATCACCTGAATTCTTAAATACAGGGCATATTGATGAAATTCTCCAGGGAGATGGGAAACTATTCTCCTTAAGACAACGTTTAAACAGTTTTGTAAGTATGGGCGCTAGTTCAGGTTGAAGTTTTTTGAGTACTATAGTTTGAATACCGTCAGGGCCAGTTGCTTTACTGGAATCAAGGTTTTTGATTAGCTTGGCAACATCACGTACAGATATACGTATATCACATAGCGTGTTTTCTGATACAGGAGGAAATATTGGGGGTTGGCAGCCTTGATCGCAAAAGGTAGAATTAGCTGCGAAGTTCTTGACAAAGAGTTTGGCTTTGTCTGATGCTGACGAGATTACCTCAGGTCCATTGATAATAGTTGGGATGGAGCACACGCTTCTGTTCAGGATTCTGTTTGCTATTTGCCAAAACTGGTGGGAACCAAGCCGCTGCTCAGCTACTTTGGACTTAACAGATAGAGCATACAACTCTCTCGCATTCTTTACTACTTTCTTACAATGGTTGCTGGCAGTCCTGAAAGCGGCTTTAGTTTTCATACATCTATTACGTTGGAAACAGTGGAAAAAGTGATTTCTGTGCGCAATGGCAACAGCACATACTGGAGAGAACCATGGCTGGCTGTTAGGTTTTTGCTGAAACTTTTTAGAGGGTATGAAACGGTCAATACCTACAATTAA
The DNA here is from genome assembly GCF_053919585.1 of Euprymna scolopes. Classification (NCBI taxonomy): domain Eukaryota; kingdom Metazoa; phylum Mollusca; class Cephalopoda; order Sepiida; family Sepiolidae; genus Euprymna; species Euprymna scolopes. Next base: position 10,664,031 of record NC_136489.1, read on the forward strand.
CCATTCCGTCAGATCTAATACTATAGAGGACACATCCTTTTTAAACATGGAATGCAGAGGTAGATCAGATATAAATGTACGGAATCTATCCCAGTCAGCCTTAGTGTATCGATATACTGTACGATGAAGAGGTACGTCTGGGGACTTATTACATTTCATTTTTATCTTAATTGATACAACAGAGTGGTCGGAAGATCCAAGAGGCGACAGAACAGAAACTGAACATAGTTCAGGGCAAGTTGTGAGAAAAAGGTCTAGTAGGCTCGCATACTGGCCGTCATTATCGGGCACACGGGTAGGTTCCTGAACAATCTGAGTGAGGTCATAGGCAATGGAGAAATCATGACAGAACCTTCCCTCATCATCGGTCTTGTTAGAGTGGGTCAACTATTCGACGTTGTGAACATTGAAGTCACCACATACGTGAATGTTAGCTGAAGGATAAGCAGATAAGACTTGGTCAATTTTCTTAGATATGCTTTTAAAGATACTAACTCCGCTGTTATGGGGGCGATAGAGAGTAAATATAAATGCCGTAGTGTGAGCTAAAGCAACCCGGAAGCACATATAGGGTAAGTTAGGATCTTCCCGGGAGATATCCCTACCACATGGAAAGTTATCCCTTATATAGGCAAAAATTCCATGCCCATGGCGATCTTGGGGGTCAGATTTAGAAGTTAAGTTAGAGTATCCTTTAATTGCGAACTCTTCTAGGGAAATAGCCTGTCCAATGCCAGTTTCACTTAAAAATAAAATGTCTGGTTTAGTATCCTGTAATTGGGTTTCAACCTCTGGAAGGTTAGTACGTAGACGCCTGATGTGGGAGAAGGAGACATGGTAGTAGGGGTCTACGTTGGAAGTTGGAGAACCGGGTTTAATCGTGTATTTTTTCTTGACACTTGTCATGATGAATCTTTGGAATTTGTGGACTAGGTCGTCAGATTTACTTAGAGCAGGACAGAGAGGGGAAACTAAGAGAGAAAAAGAAACGAAGATTATTTTTTTTATTTTTAGCTAATGATAAGGTAAAGCCGTAACAATTACCCACTAGTATGGCATCGAGAGGCCCCACCAGAAGCTACTGCATGGTCCAGAATCCATTCACCAAATGGCAATACAGCAACTCCAGTACTTTGCACCTGCTGATAGGACAGCCTCCTTGGTGGCTAATCCAAGGTTCGGGTCCCTGACTATCAGGCGGATAACGTCAGCCCAGACAAAACGTTTACCTCCAGCACCCTTACTAGTGACATGGCTACAAGGATAGACATAGAAACAGAAAATTTCCGCCATCTCTGCCAACTGTTCGCGCAAAATACTGCCAACCTAGAAAATAGCTTTTTCTACTCCCTTTGTCAGAAAAATCACTCATTAAAAAATGAGGACTGAGGGACAAATAAGAAGAAGCGAGAGTAACAGGAGATGCCGATAACGCATGCACAATGCGTTTTCTACTCTCCATTAAATAAAAATATTAAGTATTCTACTTAATAAAAGTCCAACGGACGTGTTTAAGGGAAAGTATGGTGATAGATTCCCCTCCCACGAACTAAGAATGAGTACAAATTCGTAATCTATTTTTGCAATCAACTTGGTAGATAAATAAACATTTATGGACGAGAAAAAAGCTAGCATTTAAAAAAACAGAAATACATAGATTAAATACTGAAATTAAATGGAGTTATTAATATTTGAATCTAAAAATAAAAAGTATGATTAAAATTGAAAACACTTATCTCAACAAAAACACGGCTGATTCCATAATGTAAACTGAAATGAGGAAATTTATGTTAACAGCGTTCAAAAAGATTTTTTTTTAAATTAACCGTTAAAAGAAAGCGATATTTTATTCTGAATTTTAGCTAGTCACGTTATAAGAAATTTACGATAAAAAAGAAAAGCGTATGGGGAGGGGTTCTTCCGAAAGTTACATAACTTAAATACTGAAATAAAATGGAGTTATTAATATTTTAATCTAAACATAAAAAGTATGATTAAAATTGAAAATTGTACAGGAATAGTAGAATTCAATTCAGCCAACCAAAGGGCACAGTTTATTTTTTCCTCAATTCAAGCCATGGGATCAAATTGATTCTGAAAAACAAAAGAAAATATTTTTTACTTATATTTTACTGATCTAAAAATTGTTACGAATTTTGTGGTGAAAAATTATTCAATAAATTTACTTAAAACAGGATACATAAAACTTTATCACATTTTTTACAGATTATTTCTATCGTCAATATAAATAAAGTTATACATTTTTTAAAGTGCACACGATCTTTATGGAGACCCTGTATATATATATATATATATATATATATATATATATATATATATATATATATATATATATATATATATATCTATATCTATATATATATATATATATATATATATATATATACACTTCATTTACTCACATTAAATTAATATGCGAAAGTATAAATTTATGCGTAAACTTTAAGTATTTACTTCAAAAGTGCTACATACGTAGGTAGAGCTAGTTAGTAAGTTATAAAACATATAGGGTGATTAAGCTACATTAAATATTCCGCGTTTTATCCACTCTAGGACTCTTCAGGCTTATGCACGAATGTTGTTGTTGTTGTTGTCTGTCGTTTTTATATGCGCACCTTCTATTGAGATTTTAGTTAGCACATCAACTTTCTACTATCCACCGCGCCCTTCCCATCAGCCAATAAACTTGCACTTACCGTACAAAGGCCTCTTTGACCTCTGGTTGACCTTTTCCTTTGTGTGTGCTCTATTTAGCCTGGATATCTAGTTTCTTGACCTGTTTTAAATCTAGTTTAGGTCTATTTTTAAATGTTAGTTTATATATATATATATATGTGCATATATATATATATATATATATATATATATATATATACATATATACATACATGTGTGCGTGATAGTTTATGTATATTAATGTTTATTTAATTTATTTTATTTAATTTGTTTATTTTGTATTGTTGTTGTTAGATTTAAAATTATTTTTGTATCCGTATTCTAGAGTAAATTTTATTTTGTGAACACAGTTGTAAGCTATATCTCTTCTACAGTTTAATAGATGTTGGGTTTCTTTAAAGTACAGGATAGCAAATTGTTTATGAAGACATAATCTTCATGGGTTGTCAAGGTCTATTCATGTGGTAGTTTTTCTTATTATTTTCCATTCGACTACCGGCGAATGTCCGCTTCCTTTAAGTTCCCAGTATTTATTTTCTAGCGTTTTTTTTCGTACGGTGTTTTTTATTGTTGAATGTAATTTTGTGGTCATAATATCGAGTTTTGAAATCTAAAGAAGTCATACCTACGTAATATTTCTTGTTATTTGGGTTTTCGTTCGCAAATATTGTGGCCTGGTGAACTACACTGTTGGTTAGACATTTATTTTTAAGCGGACAAAAGTGTGCGGTATGTACCCTTGCATTTATCTTGTTCGTTATTAGTATTTGTATTTTTATTTCTAGTATGGCTGTTGGTGTCCGAGGTTTGTATTATTATTATTATTATTATTATTATTATTATTATTATTATTATTATTATTATTATTATTATTTCTGCTAGTGTTAGTTTTATTTTTGTCATGATGTCTGCTTTTTTATTGTCTATTTTGTTGTTGTTGTTTACATTGTTTTATTTAATATTTTGTTATTATGTGCTTTAATTACCATCTCTAAATTTTCGCAGCCGCTGTAGGATAACTTTAAGGTATTTTTATTGAAGAATTTCTGTGAGGGCTTGGTTGCGAGAAAGTGTTTTTCAATAAGATCTTGAAATTTATTGCCAAGTTTTTTTTTTTTTAACATTTGATTGTATGGGGCCTTATACAAAATTATAGTACTTTTCTTCTATTTTTAATTTTATTATAGTTATTGGTGTTTTGTTGTTTATATTTGGTATCGATACTTTTATATCCACTATTTTTTAGGGCTGTTTCATAAATATTGGTTGACCTGTTAAATGCATTTTCATCGCTTGAGTTATTGCTGAGTCTACATACGATCGAGATAGGAATCTGTTGTATAATTGATGGTCAGGTGTTGAACTTAGGGTTTACGTATACTGGAGTAGCGTTATCTTTTAAGTAGGGTTCATTCAATGTACCTTTATCGTAGGGTTCATTCAGTGTAGCTTAATCGCCATATATATTCATTCAGTGTAGCTTAATCGCCATATATATTTTATAAATTACTATATATATATATTTATATACATATTATATTTATATATATGTTATATATATATTATATTTATATATATGTTATATATATATTATATTTATATACATGTTATATATATATTATATATATTATATATATTACATACTTATCATATATATTATATATATTATATATATTATATATATATTATATATATTAATATATATATATATGTGTGCGTGTGTGTGTGTCTGTGTGCGTGTGTGTGTTGATCAGACAAGCATAGCTATGGAAATAACGATAAAACAAAGACTGGCTTGCAACGTCTCTTCTGTGGGAGAGAGGTCGCGGGGAAGAGAGTAGAGCATCCCCCACTAAACCAAAAAGTCTAGTTTGTACTCTGTCAAGGCAGGATATGCTGATGTTTTCAGTTCCTGTCCAGATGTGGGAGCAGGACTCCAGCCTTGGGCGTGCCTGGCTTTTAAATAGAAAGAGAATTGCATCAGTAGTGAGATATATACTGGAGCGGTAGAAGGATCCCACCATTTTTCCAGGGACTTTGACAACAGATTTGATGTGCGTGTTCCATTTCAAATCAGAAGTAAAGGTCAATTCCAGAAGCTTGTCAAAACATGAGGCCTCCCCAAGAGAAGAGTCACCCATTCCAATTGATGGCAGATGGGGATCAGAACGTTGAAAATGTAACGATAGAAGCTTGGTTTTAGATGCATTAAAAGTTACCAGTCACCTCTTCCCCCATTGTACCACACGCTCAAGATCAGAGGAGGCAGAATCAAAAGAACTTTGTCATTTACGGCCTTTGATGTGTTGCAATAGATGGGCATGTTATCAGCATAAATGTCAACGAATGATTTAAGCATGTGTTTCGGAAGATCATTGATGTAGATCATGAAGAGAGTGTGGCCCAGGATGAACCATTGAGTGACACCAGCATTAATACTGTGGACTTCTGATTTCTGCCCGTCACTCATTACTCTTATGAGCCTATAAGGGAGAAATTATTTAATAATTGAGAAAAAATTTCCAGTTATACAGAGATTCAGATATCATATAGTAAATTAATCGGTCTGTAAAGAAAATTAAATTAAATTTGTTATTTGAAAAATAGAACGATAAAATAATATTAATCTTAGTAACTGGAAATACTCTTAATATAGTCGATATATATATATATATATATATATATATATATATGTATATATAGACATTTATATATTTGTATATGTTTTATATCTGTGTATATAGATTATATGCCGTGTTCCTATGTTAGCAGTCATCGAGTTGTAATCATAAAATGTTGATTTAATAAAAAAGAAAAAAAAATGCATTGACATATATTTTAGTTTCTCAAAGTCTATCTCTCTGATTATATATGTATATATATATATATTTATATATATGTATATGTATATATATATATATATATATATATATATATATATATATATATAATCTTTGCTATGAACCCGGCAATTGGCTAAAGAAAATATGGCCAAAAATAACAATAAGAAAAACTGGTTATTTATCAAACATAATGCAACTTGTACATATAAAACGTGTGGCAACAGGAATTCTGTTTATTAGCCTGATGGTTATTTGCGAGAAGAAAACGCTGAACATCTTGTGTAGCTTAATTGTCGTAAATATTTCATACTACATATACTTATTGTTTTATATTATATATTTATTTGCTAACAAGCCCTCCTTACCATTCAGCATTGTTGAATTAAATACTAAAAATCGATACGCATATTATATCTTTTTATGAAACTGTATCTGGATACGTGTAAAACCATATACACAAAGAAAACACACACACATATGTGTGCACAGGTGTGTGAGTGTGTGTACATTCAGAATGTAAGATATCTTTTTATGAAACTGTATGTGGAACGTGTAATAATAATACACAAAGGCTACATACCCCCCACACTCGTGTATATATATATGTATATATATATATATATATATATATATATATATATATATATATATATGTGTGTGTGTGTGTGTGTGTGCGTATGCATATATATATATATATGCATATGTTTGTGTTTGTGTGTACATTCAGAATGAAAGATGATATAATTGTATCAACTGTAAAAAATGGTGCAGCTCAAACAATCTATTAGCTAATGCAGACCAAGAAAACCATGGCGAAATCCGACTATAGAATGTAAACAATCATTGTATACGTGCAAGAGTTTCGGGTTTCGAATCTTGATTTCGGATTTGTACCACTGCGGAGTCTAAATGAGGACGTTACTCCAGTTTGTACTTCCGGTTTCTCGTCTTGCATGGATCGTGTGGGCTGCGATGTGTTTTTTCCTTTTGTTCGTATGTTACTCTTTAATTTTATGTTCGTTTTAAATTGAAATAACAGTTTCTTTTGTCGCTCACAAGTCAGGGAGGGTTCAATATTATTTGACCTGTGACGATTGATTTTTACTTATGTTACACTTAAATTTCATTGCGTTTATATATAAAATTTAGAACGTGCAACACAGTATTAGCTACTATTATTTTCTCTACCGCTCTCCCTCGACTCAGGACTGCTCCATAATAAACAAAGTATCTGACAGCATAGACACGGCACTGTCCCTCGACACTAGCGCACAAATACATGTGTTTGGTGACTTTAATGTCCACCACAAAAACTGGCTTGGATTCTCTACTCACACAGATGCAGCGGGCAGCACAACCCATAGCTTCGCTATATCTCACTCCCTATCACAAATTGTTACGTTTCCAACCCGTTTCCCTGACCAGGAAGAACAACACGCATCACTTCTAGATCTGTTTTTGACCACAGTTCCCGATGACTGCATAGCGAAGGCCCACAGCCCACTCGGGAACGCTGATCATGCAGTGATAATGGTTGAAATCGCCCTAAACTCTAGACCCAAAACTGAAGAGCCAGTGCTCAAAACAACGAGATATTATAATAAGGCTGACTGGGAAGCCATCAGGGAACTAATTAGAGATGCTCCATGGAAAAATATTTTCTCTCTCCCTGCTGAACAGTGTGCAAACGAGACCACTGACTGGTTCAAAACTGCAATCGAAGCGCATGTTCCCATGCGGAAATTTTATAGTAAGCCCCACTCTCCCCAATGGTTTACGTCGACTTGTGCAACTGCCATTACTCAAAAGCAGCATGCATACCGTAGGTTTAACCGACATAAGTCCAGTTCAAACAGACTGAAGTATATAGAAGCTAGAAATAACGTTAAGAAAGAAATAGCGACAGCTAAGAGAGAATTTACGGAAACCACTAAAAAGCGCATCGAAGCACAAAAACTAGGAACTCGAGACTTCTGGAAAATCTACAACAGTGTAGTAAATAATGGGCAATCGACAATTCCCCCACTAACCAACAATCACGAGGTTGTCTCCTCAGCAACCGACAAGGCTAACATGCTTGCCAGTCGGTTTGCCTCAAACTCCACACTGGACCCTTTCAACCACCCCCTACCTGACTTTCCTATGCGGACAGACGCCACACTAGACGATCTGAAAACCACCCCTGCTCAGGTGCATGCTATCATAAAAAACCTTGACACCTCAAAAGCATGTGGACCCGATCTTATCCCAGCTGTGCTATTAAAAAAGTGCTCAGCCGAAGTAGCTCCAGTTCTCTCCAAACTCTACAACAAATGTCTTAATGAAGCTTGCTTTCCGGGCTGTTGGAAAACTGCTTCTGTTGTACCAGTATTCAAGAATTCTGGTGAAAGGACAGACCCATCAAATTATCGCCCCATTAGCCTCCTTCCACTTTTTGCCAAAATATTTGAGACCATAATTAACCACGCTCTAATCCATCATCTTACAGATGCTAAACTACTGACTGACAAACAATATGGATTTAGACAAGCCCGTTCCACAGCAGACATCCTCACCGTGATCTCTGAACGTATATACCAATCACTGGACAAAGCGGGGGAAGGCAGAGCGGTAGCTCTAGATATATCTAAGGCTTTTGACAGGGTATGGCATGAGGGTCTCCTCAGTAAAATCAGATCATACGGTATCACTGGTAGAATACTTAACATAATTAAATCCTTCTTAGATAAGAGAAAAATCCAGGTAGTCCTCGACGGTCGCACATCTAAACAATATGATATAAATGCGGGAGTGCCCCAGGGTTCTATCCTTGGACCTCTATTGTTCCTGATATTCATAAATGACCTCCCCGACAACATTGCCTCTGAGATGGGTATATATGCTGATGACACTACACTCTATGGCAGACACGACAGGAAGACGAATGAACACATTTCTAAAGAAATGGCAGAAACACTAGAGGAAGACCTCCAATCTGTAGTGGAATGGGGACAAAAGTGGTTGGTCGCGTTCAATGCTGCCAAGACTAAACTAGTTTCATTCAATAATTACAAGAAACCCTCTCTACCACCAATAGCAATGGCCAACGACTCTTTATCTGAGAGTCCATCTTTCAAACTCCTTGGCCTAACGTTCACAGGAAACATGAGTTGGAACAATTACATTGAAGGCATTGCCAGGGCCGCTGCAAGAAAGGTGGGCTCTCTCTACCGTGCTAGAAAACTACTAACACCCGAAAGTATCCTGTACCTCTATAAGGCCACCATTCGCCCATGTATGGAGTATTGCTGCCACATCTGGGCTGGTGCATCTGCTACTAGTCTCTCGCTCCTTGACAAGGTTCAAAAGAGAGTCGCAAATCTGATAGGCCCTGAACTGGCATCTAAGCTTCAGCCTCTGTCCCATCGACGAAATGTTGCATCCCTCTGCCTGTTCTACAAGTATTTTAGTGGTGAATGCTCTGATGAACTGCAATCACTTGTGCCCCCACGACGCGAGCACCCTCGACAAACCCGACAGGCTACTAGATCCCACCCCCACACTGTAGAGGTCCCTAGATGTAAAAGATCTTTTTACTCCAATAGTTTCTTCCCCAGAACCGCAAGACTCTGGAATTCCATTCCAGGTCCCTGCTTCCCCAACAGTACTGACGTGCAGAAGTTCAAGTGTAACGTGAACCGACACCTTGCTGCCCAAATCCCTACATAGTACCCCAGTAGTTGTTGCCCCTGATAGTAGCCCCCTACACCAAAGTGGCAATTTGCCTTGTTTGGGGTGAAAATGTAATAAAAAAAAAAAAATAAAAAAAATAACATTTTTTTGGTTTTTCACACATAGATTAAAGTTTTTTCGATCAGACGGGATTAACTTATTTCTAATCTGTCACACTTTAGTTTCATTTAAATTTATAACGTACAAGTTTAAAATGGCATTTATTGCTCTACGCGCTTTGAGTTAAAATCGAATTTCTGTCAAACTTAATTTTAAAAAAAGCATAGTGTGTGTTTTACGCTTTCTTTTGTAATAACACTCTGTTCAGTCTGTCAAATTTTATATTTAAATCACATTTTCATCGGTCTCTTACACTTTATTCGAAATGAATTTTCATTTTATCTTTCTTGTTTAGTTTGAAATAATATTTTTATATGACACGAAATGTTTCGAATAGTATTGGCTTAATTTTTCTGAATTTTTCTAATGATGATTGGTTGTTCCTATTATTGGATTTCATCCACGGTATTATTTTCACATCGTTTCGGTCGATGTAACCTCCATTAGGCATCTGTGGTTCAGTGGTTAGATTAGGTAAAAACTATTGTAAAAGTCATATTCTCCTGCATAATGAATGTTCAATGTTCAATGTGAGCGATCGAAAAAGACATTTGCAAATTACTTAGGACCGTTATCAAGTATTGGCTGACCGAAGGAAATGATGCTATCCCGGGAAATAAATAAAATGTTCCGTTTGAAATTCCGTCACATTCCCGAGTTCGACAGAAACATTCTCGAGTTCGATAAGATACACCTAAAGTCGGAAGCTACATGGATTGAAACGTTGTGAATGATGCGTGTATTTTCATTATTCTATAACGCTTTTGTTTTAAATAGCATTTTTTCTTGTCTGTCACATTTTATTTAAAACTAGAATATTCAGAGTAAGGTATATCGATTGAATGGGTGCATTATACGAGTATTCGTTTTTACATTTTTTTTATGTTGAAATACCTTACATTTCCACGGCGCACCTGGTTACATCTCGAGGCGAAATAAATGCGTTGCCACGCACCATGGTATGGGAACCACTTCCGCTGCAGAAATATCTGATGGTCGCTTCCTCTAAAAGTGTTTTATTTACAAGTTTGGGGAAACATCAACAGCTAGCGAAAATCTAACGAGCAAAAAAGAAAAGTTCAGGTGTTTCGCTTTGAGGGAATTTTCTTTTGAAGAATATTTTCTTTAGTTTTATTTTTATTATGATTTTTTAAATACTTTTTTCTTCTTTTGTTGTGTAAAATTTATTACACTTCAGCGTATCAGCTGAAATTTTAAACCATTTTTAGAAACAAGCTTTTCCCTATCTGCTATAAACAAAAATATAAATAAAACAACAGATAATAATATTTACCGCTCCAAAGTTTACCGAGAAAAACGATTCATTTTAAATTATAAATTAATTAGAATCAGATGACGCTAGGAATTATTCTAGTAAGACCTAATTATTTTAGGATATTTTATACGTGTGTAGTTTTTGTAATATCGTGTGTTACAATTATGATTGTCATACTTTTTGATATGCCAGATATATATATAAAGATGATAAATAAAATGTCGGGTGTGTCTATTCAAAACAATCTCAGCTTCGCTTTTCAATACACATTATCTCGAGTAATGTGTATATTTATGTATATATATATATATATATATATGTATGTATATGTATATTTATATGTATATATATATGTGTGTATGTATATATATATCAAACAGATCAGTACTAAAACGCCAGGACCTTTTTTATGAATAAAATATTTGTTTGTAAGACACACTTCTGCTGTAGATACTGGTGATGATGACAAATTTCACACATTATTTTACAAATCAATGGGCGTAGGAATCAGAGGAAAACAGAATCCAACCGATCAGCACTGAAACGCCTAGACTTTTTTTGTAAATAAAAAAATGTTTATAAGACTCACACTTCTGCTTTAGATAATGATGATGATGATGATGATAAATTTTACATATTATTTTTTCAAATAAATGGACGTGGGAATCAGACGAAAACAGTTTGTTGTTGGTTGGTTATTTTTGTTTTACGGCATATTAGCCCTTTTCGAGTTATTTAATCCCAAATCCAACGATTTTGAAGAAAATTATTTAATAGAATATATTTGTTGTTTTCAAGTCGGGTTCTATTTAGCTCTAGTTAGGATCTGAACAGGTACTACCACTCCGGGTCAGAGTGGACCTGGAAGCAATGGTAATTTAAAGGTGGCTCTACACTCCCGAAAGCCCGCAAGCTGGGGCCTTACCACTGGATATATTTAAGGTAATATCCAGGACCGACGAAAACAGAATCCATATATATACATATATATATATATATATATATATATATATATATATATATATATATATATATATATATATAATGTAAAGGTTTTTTGTTCGTAACCAATAATCTTAAAAACTACCGAACTCATTGCCTCAACATTCTGTGATAGCGTTTTTTTGTCTAATCCAAGCATGATTTTATATATTTAAGATTAAAAAATATTACTATATTGACATTTTTTTTTCAAAATCGTTTCTTCTTGGCCAAAGGCGATTATTTTAAACGCGACAATTTTTTTTTATCATTGTTTTACTATTTCATTTTACACTAAAATGGTTTATTTTTATATATTTACTATCCAGCTATATGATAATAACAAAAAAATTTACTATCAAATAAAAATAATAATAATAATAAAAATAATAATAATAATAATAATAATAATAAAGTTACTGTCTGATTCCTAGGTGCATTCATTTGTAAAGTTGCACAAACACTTCAACGAGTGACTGTCTCTTCTACAAATTGTCTGTTTTGGATTGTTTTTCTTTTTTATTCATAAATACCTATATAATGTAATATCTGAACCAAGCGGGAAATAAATAGTTAGGCGAACCTCAAAATAATTTTATGCAAGTGGATGTATGGGTATATATATATATATATATATATATATATATATATATATATATATATATATATATGTGTGTGTGTGTGTGTGTATGTAAGCAGATTTATATGCGGTGTGTGTACATGTATATCTGTGCGTAAGACGCCATGGAATTAAAAAAAGGTAAGTACTACAATATTTAAACCTTTCTATTCCGTTTGTGTTACGTAAATGCTCTGGATTTGTTATTATATATTGTTACATATTGTTATATATCTATATAACCCTCGAGGGAGTAGCTGTTTAATCGGTGGATAGACCTATGGACTTCAATCTACATCCACTATCAGTTTTATTTATTAAACAAGGCCGATAGCCATTAGTCGCATGTTCTCGTGTAATGAACGAATTTATGAATGTAGGATTGACATGAAATTTTTAAAGATAAACTAAAATGACCGAAAAATGGGCTGAAATGACTACACTTTGATCTTGGCCAAAAAGCCAAGAAAAGGGTATTTATTTGATCCTCCACCGTGCAAATTAAGCACAATGTCGATTTTTAATGTGAGGACTGAAGGGGGAAATAGGGGCAACCTCTCCGTGGGGTAGGGGAGCTGGATAGTGACAATTAGTATGAAGGGTTGCCCCTACATTGACCAAGGTCCTATATGTGGGGTTTTCCCACATATGGTATTTGCTTGCAGTATCTGCCGGAACAGATAATACACTTTGATCTTGGCCAAAAGGCCAAGAAAAGCTTAAAAAACAGACCTTTGATCTTAACCAAAAAGGACAAGCACAAAACTTTTACGGACAGAACGAGCGACAGACTGACCAACCGACGGGCCGACGAAGTGATTTATAGAGTCGCTTGCACGCGACTAAAAACGTACAAATAACGGAAAAATAACAAGCGGGTAGGTGCGTGTAATATTAATATGCATATAGGATGTTGCTTAAAAGAGTTATGCCGAGAAAACATTCATATTTATATCTATTTAAGATATATTATGCATGTGGGAGTGTATGTAAGTGTGTATCTATATATATATATATATATATATATATATATATATATATATATATATATATATATATATATATGGCAACTCAAGACTGCTTTGTGGCCCGCTGCGCTGATGAGTAGACTGGTGACTAATCAGCCCAGCTCTGCTCAGACATATTCTTCCGCACACCTCACACTCCAGACCAATTTGGCGCCCCCCTCCCATCCACAGCTCCTTTCAATCTCCCTTTCCGCGTTTCGCACTTCAGCCGCTCATACTGGGTTCGATCCGCCTGAAACTTCCCCACACATCCACGCAAGGCCCTTCTCCACCACCCCCGCGATCCAAAGCAAGACTCTCCCAGGTTCTCATCAATCTCACATTTTTTTAAGGTGGATCTTAAACAATCTTTAAATCTCACTTAAGGCTAGATACGCATATTATAGCTATACGTCTTCCCTCGGCGAGCTCGCCATAAAGTATTTGTTTGGGAAGTCGACTGTCTAACATCCTCAAAACATGTCCATTCCATCTCAGTCTATGTTTAATAACGTGGGCCTCAACGCTAAGGCATTGGGTCCGATCAAGCACCTCCACATCACTGACATGCATCTGTCAACCCACACCTAAGATTTGCCGTAGGCACATCCGGTGAAACCGCCCGAGATGTCTCAAATGCTCCCTGTATGTTGTCCAAGTTTCACAACCATAGCGAAGAATAGAGAGAACGCATGCGGCATAAACCTGAATCTTAGCTGGCAGCAAGATGTCATGACGTCTCCACAACCGCCCGTCCAACTTTCCTAAACATTACTTACCCTGCTGATCCGTAACGATACCTCATCATCCAGGGCACCAGACATACTCAGTGTGCTACCCAAGTATACAAACTTTGTGACAACCGCTATCCTTGACCCACAGATATAAACTGATGGCTCATAGTATGGCATGCCCGGAGCAGGCTGATACATTAAGACAGATTGATGGTCATGCCCAATGCGCTGCAGACAACCGCAAAAGCGTCCACAAGATGCTGCATATCAGTCACCGTATGAGCCACCAGATCACAGTCATCCGCATAGAGCAAGTCACGAATCGTATTGGTGAGTACATTTGTACTTGCATTGAAGCGTCTAATGTTGAACAACTCCCCCAGTATTTCGGTAACCAATATAGACACTATCAGAGTATCCCACAAATGCCATCTGAAAGACCATGGTGAAATACAACGCAAAGAGTGTGGGGGCTGGAATGTCTCCCTACTTAACATCATTTTCTACTGAGATAGGATCAGCCAGCTTTCCTCCAACGTGGATCACAGCCTTTATATCATCGTGGAAGAGCTTTAAGATGGTTACAAACTTGTCAGGACAGCTAAGCCTTTTCAGAATCTCCAACAAAGCATCCCTATTTACTGTATCAAAGGCCTTAGTTAAATCGATGAACACCTGATACAGTCCCTTTTGCTGTTCTATACATTTCTCCTGCAGTTGCCTGTCTGTAAAAATTATGTCCATTGTCTCTCGACATCTTCTGAAACCACACTGTGACTCAGGCAAAACATCGTCAGCAATGTGCTCAAGCATTCTGTCTAGCATGATCCTACATAGCACCTTACCGACTACTGGTAGCAAAGAGATGCGCCGATAGCTTACACATTCATATCTGTTACCTTTCCCCTTGTATAGCACTACCATCAATGCATCATGCCTATCCTGCGGAATACACTCATCCCGCCAAGCAGTCTGCAACAGTAACGCTAAGCGTTGCATCATCTTGGGTCCAGAATATTTAAAGATCTCTGCATGCAAACGATTCGGGTCAGGAACTTTCCATTGTTCAGCTTATGGACAGCTGTTTCAACCTCCTGGAAAGGAGGAACCCCTGCCAAGATATCCCTGACGGGATTGCAAGGAATCGACCTAAAAAACTCCTGATCAACGTAAGGTCTGTTCAGGAGGTCATCGAAATTCTCCCTCCATCTATGAAAAATATTGCAAGGGTCTCTAAGAAGATCCCCACCATCTTTCGAGTACAGAGGAGTGATAGGTGATCTGGATGGCCCGTAAACCGCGCGAAGTAGGCTGTATAAGACCTTGGTGTTGCTCAAATCCGAGGCTATATTTACTCAGCTTTCTGCCTCCACAATTCATCCTGCATGTTACGCAACCTCCTCTGCACCTCGTGCTTGATTGCCTTAAACTCAATCGATCTTGCTCACCACCTGTCAAACCACCCCCGAGATAAGCGTGCAATGCCCTGGCTTTTGAATCAAGCAGAGCCTGAATTTCAGTATCATGCTCATTGAACCAATCCTGATGTTTACGTTCACAATAACCTAATACTCTCTCACATACCTTATAAGCAGATTCCTTAAAAGCAGGCCAAGTATTTTCACAATCAATCTCTTCCATCTCTTTTACTAGTTTCTCCCTCACAATATTGTCCATTAGACGGGCAACATTAAGTCGCTTTGGGATAGCCATACTAGCTCCTCTCATTTTGGGCTTCACAAAACACTTAATCTTTGCACGGACCAACCGATGGTCGATCCAGCACTCTGCTCCCCGCATGACACGAACACTGCAGATATCCCTCATCTCACATTTTCTGACTAACACATAGTCTATCAAGGGCCATTTCTTGGAAACAGGATGTATCCAGGTCTTCTAGTATGCGTCCTTCTGCTGGAACACGGTGTTACCGATTTTAAAACCCATCTCTGAACAAAACTGCAACAATATCAGACCATTGCTATTACACTTGCCCACTCCGTGTTTACCCAGCACATCTCAGGTTTCAAAATATCTTCCCACCCTAGCATTAAAATCCCCAAGAATGAAGAACTTATCAGCAGAGGGAATGCGTCTAACTACACTGCACAAAGCAAGGTAGAAAGTAAACTTTTTATCTTCTGTTGCATATATAGTGAGTGCATAGACACTCAAAAATTTGTATAACGACCATTTACCAGAGGTAACCTCATAGTCATGATCCGGTCACTAACACTACAGGGAAGTTCTGCCAGGCTAGAAAGAATTGATGCCTTTATAGCAAACGCCACGCCGGATTCCCTCTTACATCCATCCTCTCTACCACTCCAGAAAATGGTGTAGGTCCCAGCCAACTCAGAAAACTGTCCCTCATCAGCCAGCCTGGTCTCAGACAGAGCAACTATGTCCATGTCATAACGTTGAAGTTCCTTAGATACAAGTGCAGATCTAAGCTCTGGACGCGTTATTGCTGACGGTAAGTCAAGCAGCGTCCGCACATTCCAAGAGCCGATGGTCATTGTCATATATTTCCTCGCAGTAGCATGATGACAATCGGGTCCAGGTTGTGGCGCCTTGAAACACCTGCCGGGCCCTTGAAATTTCAGTTCCCTTATTGCCATTTACGCTTATAATCATATTTTCCAACTTCATTGAATATTTTGCCGTTTTAGGTTACAGCCAGCCTTTTTCCTATAAAGATACACGAGATGGTAAAAAAAGTGTATCTAATTTATATCGAGCAATGCCTGTGCATAAGGATTGTTATAGTGGGGAGAGACTTTGCACGGAGACAATCGCACTCTCTAAACAACTGCCACATTGATCCAAAAAGAAGAGCGAGTTAACATCATTGGCTGCAACAGTCATCGCAGGTTTTATATCAGAGTTTTCCTTCTCCTGAGGAGGCTGCCTTCACTACGGCTTACAGAGACCTCTCCACCCACCATGCCATGTGATCCGTGACTGGAACAGGTTGCTGGGCATCAGAGCATAGGCCACACGTCGAGGGGTCATATATGCCGCAGCTTACAGAGCTTAAGCTCCTCTGCAGGTTTCTGTCAGGGTTACCTCACCCTTAGCCTTTGGTTAAATAACCTTGGCCCACAAGGCAGTGGAGGTCCAGTTATACGGTGCAGGACACACGCCGTTCATCAGAGCCCTTCTGCGTGGCAGTCGTCACGACGTGCACGTGGGGTTGATTTGTCTGAGAGAAGCACAAAAAGACGCTAAGATATATGTGTGCTTTTACCACACTTCCATACCAGACCTTGACCACCATATATATATATATATATATATATATATATTTACATGAAATATTAAAATAATCAGTCTCATATATAGGAGTAACAATAATGTATATATTACCAGAGAGTGTATGCGTATGTATGTATGTATGTCAGGTCATGTCATATGCTACTGGTACCATATAAGCCAGTACTACCTGCCTCATGGTCGGGACACGGACGACTAAACTGGTTCCCCCACAGGATTATTTGGTGAGGAGGGTGAATACTATCCCTGAAGGATTAAAACAAAACCTTCTACGCGCGAATGAACACTTTTCTGGGGTCAACGGCCAACTAGCGCCTTGTATGTTTGTGTGTATGTAGGTGTGTTGGGGTGGAGTGGGCTCCCGTAAGCCGTGGTGAAGACAACCTTTCTAGGAGAAGTAAATCTCTGATTTAAAAAACCATAAAGCGGGAGACCAGTACCCGCATTAAGCTGGTAAGCAGTTTAACATGTTGCTGGCTCTCTTGCTCTTGCTTGTTGATGGATCGTAACATTTTGGACGGAGAGAGAGACTTAGCTGTTGTACAAAGCTAAGACTCTGTAACAACATATTTGTATAGATACTCCCTCAGGCATTTGTCTATTAAAATGGTCCTGTGACGATGGAAGTCATTTTTGGGCTCATGTGTCTGAGAGAGTGGCACTCGTCTGACAAGATGTTGCAATCATCATGTGTATATCTGTATATGGTGGGATCCTTTTACCACTCCAGAAGATATCTCACTGCTGATGCAATTCTCTATCTATATAAAATCCAAGTACGTCCAAGGATTGAATACTGTTGCCATATCTGGGCAGGAGCTGCTAAAAACAGCCTATCCTGCCTTGACAGAGTACAAAATAGACTTCGTGGCTTAGTGGGGGATGCTCTTTTCTCTACCCTGCAACCTCTCTCCCACAGAAGAGACGTTGCGGGCCTATCCTTGTTTTATCGTTATTTCCATGGCAGGTGCTCGTCTGAACTCCACTCTCTGGTCCCCTTCCTCGCCAATCTTTCACGAAAAACACCCGTCTAGCTGAATCCACTGTCAAAAGTTTCCCCCACTCTTTATCTGTGCCTAAATCAAAACGCGGATTCCATGAACAAAGCTTCTTTCTTAGAACTGCACGCCTGTAAAACTCTGTTCCGTCTGCTTGCTTCCCACCGGAATACAACTTGGATGTTTTCAAGTCCAACGTTAACAAATTCCTAATAAACCGCCCCTTAAGTAAACACTTGATCAAAGCTCAACACTAACGTAATGTACTTGCAATAACCCTTATCCCTGAGTGGCTTCCGGGCCTTGATAAGTGGTGATCACTGTAAATATATATATATATATATATATATATATATGTATAGATGTATGTATATATATGTATATGCATAAATGTATGTATATACATATCTATATATATATCTATATATATATATATATATAATGTTGTAATATATACGAGGGGCGTTCAATAAGTAATGCCCTTGACTCACTTCCCATAGCAGTAGAGCAACGAAACTTGCCACAGTCATTAGTCTTTCTCTACATAGGAACCACCCAGAGTTATGCATTTTCCTATCGTTTGATGCATCTCTGGAGATCGTTTTGTAGAACACCCCATGTTGGTCCTCCAACCACGACGTGACTTCAGAAATCAAGGCTGCATCATCTGGGAAATGCTTTCCTTTCAAAAACAACTTCATGGCTGGGAAGAGGTGAAAATCAAAGGGTAACATCAGGAAAATAATTTCCTTTAAGAATCTCTAAATATAAGTCAGGCCTTTTTTTCTTATGGATACTTTTATTAATAGTATGCACATAAAACCCTAGTCTATTCTGAACGAATCACCCCCGCATGGATGTGTGGACTAGGTAATTGACCTTGTGTAAATGCCGCTGACCCGATTTGAAGAGTGCTGGACTCCTCCTGGACTTCCTTAAGACCTCAACATAGTATTCCATGTTGACTTTCTATCCTCTGGGGGCCCAGTACATATAAATCATTCCCGTGCTGAAAAAAAAGACCATCATATGTTTCTGGGCGTATTTGCTATGGATTCTTTAGCCAAGAAGGGGCAGCATGCTTCCACTGGGAAATCTGTGTGTGTGTTTTTTGTTTGTATGCGGGTCACAGCAGTATATTCAGCTTTCATCGCGGGTCAGCAAATCATTAGTAACTGCAGAACCTTAATTTATCAGCTCGACCTGCAGTCATAGCGGCGTCTTTTTTCTAATCTTCTCTGAGAACCCTTGGGACAAACTTCGCACTAATCTTCTGCAGCTTCAGTTTTTAGCAAATAAGTGTGTGTACAGTTTCCACGATGCCATCAAACTGTGCTCTAGAGACACTCGGCATTACTTATCTATATTATTTTTATTTGGCCAATCAGCTCGGTTTTTCTAACTCCCTTAATCCTCACACACCTCTCCTTGTCCCTCACAGACTCCTGATTTATTTGAATATTTTATGCCACTCAAATGCTGTTGTTGCTCGATTCATGTACGATTGTCAAAAGGAAGTCTGAAGCATTTTATAGGTTCTGCAATATTTTCCAAGTTTAAAATAGAATTTTATCGAATATGGTTCTTGTAAATGTCTTCAAGTCCAGATTGTATTTTTGAAAGTTTACTTATTCAGTCCAACACATCCTGACAGACTGTTATTCTTTTGTTTTAGTTTACTTTTGAAATGGTTTAATTTAGGTAACGTTTTGCTGAATTCGTTCCTCGTTCAAAACTACTGCATATCGCAATTACTATGGGTTTTTTTCTCTTACACAATTACCAAAATGACAAAATATTATTAGAATCATATTTGAAAACGGGGCTATACTAAGGGACTTAAACGTTCTTAGTAAAGATTGCAGATATAAGTTTTAAAAGCTACATTTCACGAATTTTATTTTTTCAGAGCGTAACCTAATCAAAAACTAAGCAAATTCATATATATATATATACATATATATAGAGAGAGAGGAGAAAAGGGAGATAGATAGATATATAGATAAATAGATAGATAGATAGATAATGTTAGAATGCATTTGCATACCTGTAAGGAAAAATAACTTGGGTGAACAAAGCACACAGAACATCATTTTGGTGGTGTGTCAGCGAATAATAGGAGAGAAAAAAATCTGTAATATAATAATTATGTCATACACGGTAAAAAATAAATGTTTTTGTAAGCGTTGACATTTTTGGACGGTAATTCTCATGAAAACTTAGTTTGAAGCATAATAACTGTATCACATTCAGATATTTAAACATAAATTATTTGTTTACTGATGAGAGGTGTCTTCTGATTTTAATCAAAGCGAATTCAAGGTGGCGGTAGAGTAACCAGACAAAAGATAATCTGGGAGATGCCGTAATGACTGCTGTACTTAATGTTTCATAATGATAAACAGAAAGGGTTATATATATATATATATATATATATATATATATATATATATATATATATATATATGTGTGTGTGTGGGGGGGATTATATAGAAAAGTGTTTAGCGTGAAATTACTCAAAATGTAACGATTGATATCAGTGCTGACGAAAGAAACATCTGGATCCCGCAGCAAACCGTGGTAACCGATATTATTATCACCATAAAAATGTCTAAACATAGCAAGGGAGGTTGAATTTTAGATCTACAAAGGACATTTAGAGCGATATACTTGATTTCCTTGCCATGGAAAAGATCATGAGCAAGGATAAAAAACGATATTAAAGTTCTTTTCAGAAGGGCAACGTCAGTTATATCATCTAGTACTAACATGCAATCGAACTGCGTATTATAAAAGAAATAAATCCGTTTTTATTACATCTCACACCTCATTATTTGTTGGAGGTTATTGCATTATTCCAGCGAAAAATTGTAAATATTGAACAGTGTGAACACAAATAAGATGCAGAGAAAATTGATTGTGTCGCCGTTGGCAGGCAATTTACAACGTTTTTTTTTTTTTTTAAACTAAAAAAAACAAACAAAAAAAACAGCGAATGATGCGTTTGGTTTCGTTCCGGGCTAATCATTTTACTATATTATTTTATAGTAGTTCGTTTCGTTCTTCGCACGTTTTTTACCCCATTTTTATACATTGTTTTTAAAAGAACCCGAAGCGTTCGATGGACGCTGCCTATAAAAAGACGCTTGTAATTACAATAGAGAAGAAGCGTTCAAATAATACATAGTTTTTACTTGTTTCTGTTATATTTACTCTTTTTCCTTCTCCTCCAGTTAGGCAACCTCCGCTGAAGAAGAGCTGACAATAACGTAATTAGAAATTCGTTTAAGAATAATTTTCTGTCTTACATAGAGGCATAAATGCATTGCGCGGATTTGAGTCTGCATCTATACCTGCATGAATGCTTCTCCTCTTGAAGGCGAAGGGGAAGGGAAGGTATTGCATAACGACATTTTTTTCGGAGAACAAAATATAATCGGCAAATCGATTTCGGATTAGGTTTCAGGTTGTTTATATCAGTTTGCATTATAGTTATGAATCGATTTCTTTTGCAGTGTGTTACACACCAATGCATGCATATAGCGGCATATGCATATATATATATATATATATATATATATATATATATATATATATATATATAGAGAGAGAGAGAGAGAGAGAGAGAGAGAGATAGAGAGGGGAAAATAGAGAGATACACCAAGGTTACATCGTTGTTATTATTATTATTATTATTATTATTATTATTATTATTTTTAAAGTTTGTCACTATTTATCAAGACCGAAGGGACTCGAGGAAAAGGGTTAATTGGTGTAAAATAGTCATCACCACAAAACTGTATGCATCCTCAGAAGTGTGGATTTGGTATAATTTGATTATTTAAAAGGACAGCTTGGCAATATTTTGTTAATATTGGACTTGAAGACGACCATATTGTAGTCAAATGGAAAGTATGCCAGCGGAACTCAGTCAGTTATAAGACAATAAGCTTAGTTTAGTGAGTCCACGTTTGGATTTAGGCACAGATGTAACACGGACGGAACTCGGGGTTTGCAGTGTTGGTATGATTTATAAAGTAAGGTATAACAATTTAATTTCAATTGAATAAAAGAATACCTTGGATTTATTTTATGTAATGTAAATTTTGTTGCAATTTAGAACATTATCTTTCATCTAGCAATTAATGATATGGATAAAAAATTGTCAATGATTTTTAAAGTGCATCAGAATGTACATTACATAAAATAAATCCAAGGTAATTTTTTGATTCAATTAAAATTAAATTTTTATAATTTACTTTGTAAAATTTATAAAAGTGCACTTTGAAGATAAATAAATTTCAAATTGAATCTTGTACCTTTATTTTTAAAGCCTATAGTAAAACCCGTTTGTTTAACAATTTTCATGATTTGGATGAAATGCTTTTCTTACTTGTATAAATATTAAGCGCATTGAATTTAGTAAAATGCGCACGAATAAATGAAATCATTACGTATATAAAATGAAAGCCATAGTGTACGAGTTTACAAACTATTACAATAAATTACTTTGAATTCATAAAAAAAACAATGAAGAAATTATGAATCAAATAAATCGTATTTATTACGGAAGTACAGCCGAATATACGCAACAAAACACCACCTGCTGTCTACATGTTAAGTAACATTCGGCAAAATATTTGCGATCAATGCATTTTTAACCATTGTGTAATTAATTTTTGCGTTCTATTTTTTAAGATTCGTAAAACTTGTTAATATCATAGCAATGTTATCATTCCATTTTTTTATTTATGCTATTTAAGGCAAATTATTTTATAAATCAAATCGAACTATATTAAAACTTTAAACTAAAAAAAAAGTTATCATAACCACGTGCTCTAATTACTTTTTATTTGATGAGATCAATGAATTATGAATATAATTCAACTCTTGAATATATTAGCGACTCGTTTTCCCGATTTTATTATTTACGCATCACCAAATACAACAGAAATTATAGTGAAAACTGAAGCACTTCGTCGGGCATTAGATATATTTCCTATCGACTATTCCATTCGTATATCTGGACAATAGACTGTCTATATTTACTCGTAATTTAAGGTCATCTCCGTATATAGCGTGATTTATTCTGCGTCCATTTCTTTAAATATTAACTTTGGTGAATGATGTAAGTGGTGAATAGAACATATTTTGCCGATGGAAGTTAACATTAGACAAATGAGAATAAAATGAATTCTGCTTCTGTCTTGCTTTTTCTCTTTCAGAATCTTGACGCGTTTTACCATAACTTGTGTAATATGATTAAAGCACGTCTAACTTCATTTGGTTTCTAAAACAACAGCATGCTATTGATGTTGTTTTCGATAAAATAAGTTGATTATTTATTTCTTCTCCAAGCCATCTAAACTGTGTATTAAGACTACAAAATGAGGAGCGTCCTATGCCGCATTCGAGGCTTTTTCTGCTAATTTACTTCTGAAATGTTTCTCACATTTCATGTATCCCTCGAGGCAAGAACTTTTATATCTAATATGGGATAGCCAGCGCCTAAAGAAAACGCTACGACTAACTAATCGGATCGGGCATGCTTTATAAGATATGTCATATAAAGAATTACTGAAGATATGTAATATAAGATATGTAATATAAGATATGTAATATAAGATATGTAATATAAGATATGTAATATGATGAACTACTCAAGAAACTTACTGTTTATTCCTTTAGCCCCAAGTTTTACGTAGAGATCTCGTTTTAACTTGCAATCTTCTCAATGAGCATGATAATTTATACTATTGCATACTTTACCAGAAGAAATCTACGAATGCATTAGTAGGTATAGATCCACTACAAATTTTGACTGCATGGAAAGAGAGCCGCTTTCTCGCCCAAAATTAATAGAACTTTGGAATAGACTTCCAGATGTACTCAATGCGACGAAGAGACGGTAATTTAATGTGAAATTGAACAGGTTCGATTCTAGCCTTTGTAGATTTCAATCACCTTTACAATACATGGCAGTTAAGCAT
Source organism: Euprymna scolopes (assembly GCF_053919585.1). Lineage (NCBI taxonomy): Eukaryota > Metazoa > Mollusca > Cephalopoda > Sepiida > Sepiolidae > Euprymna > Euprymna scolopes. Next base: position 10,688,283 of record NC_136489.1, read on the forward strand.
GCTTTACGTTCATTAGTTTGACGAATGTATTGTCTTGAGTTAAATTTAATAACAGTTTCTTACAGTAGATTATTAAGACACTCCTCACAATCATCATACACTCACACATTATCACACAAGGATCAAGTCATATGCAAAGATGGCAGCAAGTATAATAATGATTTCGCTGTGTAAGTTTTAAGGATTAATCATTGCTATGCAGACCATGGAAACGAGGCATTTTATTAAAAATAATATTCAGAAATTTGCTCTATACTAATTGTTATCTTCTAGCTGTCACTTTCTATATCCATCTTGTTTTAGTTTAAATTGATAGTTAATCATTTAAATTATATTTGTTCTGATAATGCTCTATATTAGTGTAGATGTGACTATATTCTTTTAATTGGCTCTTTTCGATATATGCTGGGTCATGTGTCTGTGTGTGTTTTTTCCTTTACAATATCCGTTTCTAATTGGGAAAAGAGCTGCCGCTGTTTAGTTTCGTAAATCCTTTTATGAAAGTAAGCTGATCATTGTCCCGACACAATTAATAAGCAATTTAACGTTTGTTTTTTTGTTTTTGTCGAATGAATATTGTCATGTAGTCATGACTTTTCTTATTTCCTTAATATTGTTCTGTTACACTTTTAATTCCTTTATAAATTCCTTGTAAATATGTACTCAACCGTACTAACAATTTCGACATAGTTTTACATAAAATATCATGCTACTGATTTGACCTTCTGCATTTATTTCTTATGTACAGCGGCGTTTCCCAAATTGTATTCGTAAATTCCATACCTTACTGAGAAGAGTCTAGTTCCTGTCGTAAACAGATTATCCACCTTGTTCCTTCCTTCACGTTTACATAAAACTGTTTTTCGTTGTTCCTTGTTGTGTATACTCCTTATTGTACTAGTATAATTTTCTACATAACTATGATTTTTTGTATACTCCTTATTGTACTAGTATAATTTTCTACATAACTATGATTTTTTGTATACTCCTTATTGTACTAGTATAATTTTCTAAATAACTATGATTTTTACTCCTTATTGTACTAGTATAATTTTCTACATATGATTTTTACTCGCCATTGTGTTCCTGTTTTATCATGGTAGAATTGGGAAAATATCGTTGCTGGATGAGAGCATATTGGTGTGTTTGCGCCGTGAATATATCATAGAGAGCAATCTTAACGTCCTGGTATGAAGGACAATATCGTGAATACAGTAGTTGCATCAGGGTAACGATTCATTATTATTTTGAAGCTTGTGGTCTGTTACTTGACGAATTATGTAATAAACAGTCGCGTTGGACTTGAGTCAGTAATTGACTGCAGATAATTGTCTTGACTCCGAGCAACAGAACCACAGCTGTTGAAAATTGATGATTGATAAAATGTGTGCACGACATTTTATATTTTTTTCGTTGAACTTCTGAAATATTAAAACATTAATTGACAGCGTTATGTTAAAATGCGTGTCTTATCTGTATGAGGGAATGTTAACACCTCCGATACTTAACCGTGTTGACAAAAAGTAAAAATGAGAGATTGAAAAAAATGAAAACATAAGAAAATTCACTTATAACCATATACCCAACTCTCGCAGGCGATATAGCTTTTGTATCCGCCAAGCAACGAACAGAAGTACAAAATAAAAGTGTCATACCTACAGTCAAGCGCGGTACTGGCAATGTCATGGTCTGGGCTGCAAGAGTGCATATATATATATATATATATATATATATATATATATATATATATATATATATATATACTTCATTTACTGACATATAATTAATATACGAAAGTATAGATTTATGCGTAAACTTTAAGTATTTACTTCAAAAGTGTTCAATACGTATGTAGAGTTAGTTAGTAAGTTATAAAATGTATATGGCGATTAAGCTACACTGATTATTCCGCGTTTCATCCACTCTAGGATTATTCAGGCTTATGCGCGAATTCTGTGGTTGTTTGTCGTTTTTATATGCGAATCTTCTATTGAGATTTCAGTTAGCCAATCAGCTTTCTAGTATCCACCACGCCCTTCCTATCAGCCAATGAGCATGGATTTATCGAACAAAGGCCTATTTGACCCCTGGTTGACCTGTTCGTTTGTGTGATCTCTATTCGTTCAAATCCTGTCGGTTCCCTATGCTCGGTTTAACTTACATCAGCGTTATACGGCCCCGGTTGTTACGCGAAACTAAGACAAATCCGAATTTAAATCGATGAAAGACGTCGTACTGTGGTTATTCATACAAATCTAGTTTATTTACTTTAAAGTGGGTTGACTGTGGGCCAGTAGTTAAAGACACGGACTGTTAGTCTGCATGTTTCACGTTCGAATTCGGTTCGTTCATTTAGGATGTTAGTTTCCTGGAACTAACCCAGGTTCTTTAAAGAATTATTACTAAAAATAATATAGAGCAAACCAATGCAAACAATAAAACTAATCTATCAAAGGATGTATGTCTGTCTCTCTATATATTTTCAAACGCTATTTCCTCCTGAACTAAGAGTGGTTTCTCAGTCCTCAAATGATTGGATGGGGGTGTGAACCGTTCTTTTATGCGTCTTTAGCCGGTAAAAATAGTTTTAATGGGTCAAAAATGAGTTAAAATTGAAAAAAATGTATAAACATGTTGTACATTAATTTTGGCTTATATTTAGTTGTTATTTTTTTTAATAACTTCAAATAAATGTCACGTTGGTACAGTGGTAACGACACCAGCTTGGAATGCTACAGTTTTGCTTACGGTTTCGCTTCTAGCTGATGGCACCAAAATGCGTTTTTTTTTAGGATTGAAATTTCGACCCTATGATAACAGGAAATTTTAGAATAATTAAAATATATTTAAGCATATATTACGCTAGTCTAATATAAAATTGCACTATGTCTGTCTTTCTGTCTCCATATTTTCAAATACTATCTCTCCGAAACTAAAAGTGTCATTCTAATTTGTATGAATTAATTTATTTACGGGAATATACATGTAAAAACATCATGTTCTTATCCGGAGTCTCTTGTTAGCATAAACCCTTACCTTGGTTTAAACTTTCAAATAATCTCCATCTTTCCCTTCCTAGTTTCTCCAGATATTTACTTGTATATTGTTTACACTTAATCTCCAGGATGTATTTTCAAAATCTATAAATGCGAGAACAAATTTAAAGTTTAACCTCAACTGTACATTTTAAAAGTAAAATAGACTTTGCAGTAACACATGAATAAATAATGACTGTATTTTTAAAAACATTCAATGAGATAAATAAGTCACAGTTTTAAGCACAACAACATTTAAACTGTGAGCGATTAGGTTTAAGATGAATTATTACAATCGACAATTATTTGTTTTCATGGAAACTGCTCCTGATAAAACATGAAGCGACTTGGTGTAAGGAGCTTACAATAACGAAAGCTGATTATTATTATGTTAGACACTCACTAAATCAGCGTATATTGTATTGTTGGGGTTGACTGTGGGTATACACTGCATTGTCCTATGAATATGTATACGTGTCACTAAATGTCTTTGGTGGTTGTTCACTAATTGAACCTTAGCTAATCGTGTTGTAGTCAGAGTGCACCTTCTTACATTTACTCAGTGTATAATTAACTTTTTAACCATGCAATTTTCACTAGTAATGTCTCTTTTAGTGTGTGTGCATGTGTGCATGTGTGTGTGTGTGTGTGTGTGTGTGTGTGCTGACATATAATACGAATACGTAAACGTGGCATACCTGGTTCTGCTGCTGCCCTTTATGGGAGGTTTCTTATAATCCTCTTGAGGGAGTTGATCCCCTTGATAAGAAGATGCATGCAAGATACTCAAAATGGTGGGTTGTCTTTTTTATATATTTCTTTATTCACTCCCAGGCATGATATCCAGCAGAAAAGTGATCGATAATCATTACTTGGGTGACTAGTTCTTACACGTCTCACGCCTGGGATGATTCTCGCCTCCTGAAGAGGAGACCCCGTTCTGATCATTTTCTTCTGTTGACGTCTTCAATCCAACTAATCTATTTTTCTCTGCTAACTTGAACAACGTGACAGACACTTCCGGGTCAGCTATCAGAAACTCTTCCGGTGCAGCTTGTCTAATTTATAGTTTTTACAAGTTTATCAAACATCTCTAAACAACAAATAACTTTCAATATATACAATTTTAACAATGCCACTGGATAGATGGATAAATAATAGATAGACAGATATATAGATCGATAATACACATAGATATATAAAGAGATCGACAAATAAATGATTAGATTCTTACGTTCATAACTACCTAACACACGTAGACAGTAAGCAGGGATCATGAAGAGATTTCCACAGCGTTGCAAGTCTTGAACAAAAGGTACTAGAATAGGAAGCAGTTTTGCAATGGGGTATAAAAATAGTTAATTTATGGATTCCCCTACATAAACAGTCAACACAATCTGGAACAAATGAAGCAGGAAACAAATCCGACAATTCTGAAAAATGCATGCTATTACAGTATTGTTAGAAAAGTCTTATACTAGCAACATCACGTCTGCATGCTGTAATTGAGTAGAAAGTGTAGAGCGAATCAAATTACAGATAATTTTATGCAATTTATAAAGAACTGTTAAATGAGATACGGATTCACCAGCCCAAATATGACGACATTCCTTCATATATTGTCTTATAGGAGAGCAATGAATTTGATATATGGACTCCAAGAAAAGTTGGGTAAGAAATAAATACTACTAAGATTTAGAGATGATTCTCCATTTAGAGCAGAGCCACCCCCAATATTCGATTGAGGAAAAGGGCGATTGAAGGAGAATACCGAGTCTTAATAGGATTAAATGAAACAAGTTCTTCCTTACTCCAATCAATAAAAGAACTCAAATCAACGTTTAGCTCAACTGCATATTGCAACTGATGCGAGAATGATAGGCGAGGACAATATTATAGTATATAATGCTTTCTATCTGTCCCTCCCGTTGTAACCAATATATTGTTTCCAATACTATTTGTATTGTGCTTTCTTACAAGTAAAACTACATGTAATTAAAATTAACAATTTCTCCTTTCCATTTTATTTTTATTGTCTATTGTTAGTTTGATGGAGGACATACCATAAAAAACACCCGCTATTTCAGGGACTTTAACCGAGGGATTGTTTTCCCTACCATATAATCACGGCTCATCATGCCCCGAGCATCCCAAAGATAATGCCTAATGGATAGTGATGTTTGGTGATGGTGGACATTAGATAACTCAATTCATATGAATGGACAGCTATGTAAATGCAGTTTACATCGGACTTGAAAGCGAACATGTTATGGTAAACTTGAATACAACTCCATAATATTTTCAACAGAGGAGCAGTTCTAGAAAAGAAACTCATAAACTGTTCACTTAGTTATATGCATGCACATAGATTAAGCCAGCTTGCTTACACTGGTTAAAGCAATGCTAGTGTTTGCCGAGGATGCTTTATAGTGCATATATTATCAGTTACAGAGAATATTGTTTGTGCAGAAGTGTAAAAGTTGAGGATGCATATAAACTATTTAGCTTTTTTCTATTCAAATATAAGCGCAAAATAACCTGTGTTATTAGAAAGTATAAGCCTGTGGGGATATAGAAGTTAATAGTAATGTGGATGTTTATTATCCAGTAAACATTGATACTTTCCCCTTTTTAATAATCGATACATATTTATTAAAAGTATTAATAGCATAGAAAAGGAGAGAAAGACATTACTTTTACTTAATACGTGCATATATACTTATATATATATATATATATATTATTATTATAATTATTAATTTTTAACATCCTCTTCAATTTCTGTATCTAACCATTATTGCTAGTAGTTAGATGTAAAAGGAAAGATGTTGACAGCGAGATAATGATCGACAACAAAGATAAAGATGAAATGTAAACATGATGTACATTTGGACGAAAATAATTGATTTCATTTAAAATCGATAATTTATTTTGCATGTGGTTTGCTTGAAAAATTTGAAGTGGATATTGCACACACACACAAACACACACACACACATAAATATATATATATATATATATATATATATATATATATATATATATATCGGTATATTTTGTGTATTACTTTATTCCAATTATGTTTGCTATATTTCAGGAAAATCCATAAGCCAAACTCCTAATGTAATTCTTAATAAACCGTATTTTGCCAGGGGCGGTTGTGAGCTTTTCTGGTATTTTTTCTAGGGAAGTATTTCTGTAAATTTTAAGATAAATTGTTTTCTAAATATGGCATGGCGTAATAATTCTCTTTCTAGCTCTCTCTTGTTTGTGCTCCCCTTATTTCCGACTCATAATGTTTCTCGCAACGTTACAAGTATTTGTGCGTCGTCACCAAATAAAAATCTGATCAAGCTGCATTCCTCGATAGAAGGTTGCACCTTTCTTTTAAGTAATTATTACTGCCTTTTTCGCCAGCTGCTGGTTTTAATTAGCTTAATTAGAACCGGAGCCACAAATCAATAAACGTGTGCTATAAAAAGCGCTTTTTTTAGATATATTGCGGATGGGGATAAGCCGGATGATTTCTTATTATAGATTGGTTTTCCTTTCTTTTTTTTCTTTTTGGATTTTACATGGTTACCAACATTTCCATGTTTAGTTTTGCATTCAAATAGTCAAGTTTCCCTTTTCTATACCTACACGTTTTGAAGTACCATTAACATACGGTTGTCGAGCATTAATTAAACTTTCTTTAGTCCATCAATGCTTTTGTACACTAAATGGTATTCGCTCTCATAAGCCTTAATGGAATGAACGAAAACGCGTAATAAACAGCAAATAGCAGCAATTTTTTTCGTCTGTCACATATACTGATTGTCTTCAACATATTTGATTTCTTTTTTGATTGTCTTCCACATATCTTCAGTAATCCACACCGACTTTTAGAACTGGCTACATATAATCCAAAAATTAATTCTATGCTCATAATACCAATATTCGGTGTTGCATTAGTTGTAACTTCCAGCTAATATATAAGTAGACCTGCGTTCAAATATGAAATGGATATGAAATAGGTTGTTTCGTTTAATCCTATTAAGACTCAGTTCGTGTCTTTTAATCGAAGGCGTGTCCCATTTTCTTCCTGATATTCTTATGGGTGGCTATTCCCGCGATGGTAAACCGTCTTTAAGTTTTTTAGTCTTTCTTTCTCATTAAATCTTTTGAAATTTTCATATATTTCATGCATTGGTTCATCTAATCCTCAAACAATCGGATTACCCTATCTTACTAAAAATCTTATTACAACAGTGGCTATGCTTAATCTTTACAAATCTACTATTAGACTATTATGTTGCCATATATGATCTGGTGAATCAATATCTGATTAGAGAGTGTTTGATAATATACGGAAACGTATATGTCATAAAACAGAATATACATCTATGATGAACTCTCCCATCGATTTCGAAGTACAATCTTCTGCCACAACAATTAGTTGCTCGGAACTCCACACAGATGCTATGTTCATAGTGGGGAAGTTTTTGCGTAGAGGAAAATATACATTTTGGTATTACTGCTAACCTTTTCGGTGAAGATGACTATCAAAAGGTTTCTACATCAGTGTTACTTTCTCCTAAATGCATGTCTTAATGAAACTGGGGGTGCGTCTCTCGTTGTGAATTAATGATCCCCCAGATACTAACCTGGATATTTCTACGACCCGCGCGGTATATGCAGCGCCCAGCTTTCCCACACATACATACATACATACATACATACATATATACATACATAAATATACGTGCGAGTGTGTGGAATTTGTTGTCAAAATGCCTCTCCAGACACCGTTGTTCTAGTTACGTACAAGCATGTATAATATTTCAATCATGAGAAAAAGAAAATCACCTCTGGGATAAAAGCGAGTGAACCTTATATTGCAATAATCTTCTTGTAGATATTTTAAGCATTTATTACTGATTCAAGACATGTAAATTCGAGCCTTGTAAATATTTACAAGTTAACTGTTTGTGTTTAACGTTTGGAATTGTATTCCGCTATTATCATTCGTGTTGTCAGTTTTGCTTGTTTAATTAAATGAAATAATTAGTTCCCATTTATCAAAACCCACGGGATTGTCGCTTAATTAGTGTGTCATGTTGACGATGTGTAATCACTTTAGTTTTTTTTTTTAACAATGGTGGAAACTGGACAAAATTTAAGTATTTAAGAGATCAGACTAGCTAGAACTTGTAAACATTGGGCTTAAAAACGACAATATTCTGATCAACTGTCAAGATAACTCGTTCGTAATTTAGCATTCAATGTTATTGTCAAGTTTTACATTTTTATTTCATTTAGATATCGGATGAATCACATTGCGGAAATGTCTCTGTCTGCTCATTTAAACACACCCTCATTGCTACTGGTGAAATTATTTAGAGATAATAAGAAAAAGTCCTCATAAGAGTGTCTGAACATGTTCTAATATAACTGAAAATTTACTGAACGTAATGAGAGAAAATACGTCAGGATGATTTTATTGTTGCGTTTCTAACCGTGTATCATGTCGCATTGCCTTTAAAAACAATAATGTTCTTAAATTATTATTTATACATTGATTGCTGGTGGGTCTTCATCTATGTAATGAAACGCCGACTGGTCTTACTAAACTAATCAAACGCCGTCCTTTCATTCACACTTTCCTTTAACTTTCAAGCAGGAACCTGTGGCAAAACGAACAGAAAACAGGGAGACATTTATATAATGTGATTTTCCTTCTAAATAACTGACCGGTATTGGTGGGGCCGAAATATTTTATTTAATATTCTCCGCTTTAGGTGTTACACGTTCTAACGGCATGCAATATTTCCAACAGATTTTGTTATCTATCTCATTCGTAAGCTATGTAAGTTCCAACCATTTATCACATGCTCCCACTGTCGAAAAAAATTCCAACTCAAGATATTCAATCGATATCGAATAGGTTTCGGCAATCAACGTTTTCATATTACTCAGCATCAACAAAATGATGTCGTCCTATATCTACTTGGCCAACCAATATCTAGCAATAATAGTAATAGTTATAATTATGCTGACATAACAATAAACCATTTTGTTACAAAATGCCTGGAAGTGGGGTCTTTCCTGCGACTGAACGTACATACAACCACTTTGATTATTTATAAGACTTGTTCCCGACTGCAAGCACACTTACCTCTCAATTTGGTAACATAACTGTTAAAATGCATTTATATTTGAACGTATATAATCCGATATCGAATTCAGATTTTGAAAAAGTTAATATGACATCTCTATCTTTATACCACACTACCTTTAACTATAAATATGTGCGACACGGTTTCCAGATTATAAATTATTCGATCGGGAGATCTTACTCATTAAAATAAAGGATAGAATCTGACAACTAGGGCTATGACAAGAGAATATTCTTTTCATTATTTTGACTCTCGAGTATATATCAGTTAATATCTTATATGTTTTTTTTATATAGAGTTATGTGGTTCTCGATTGATTAACTGTGTCTTTGTGTATCGGATATATACTCGAGAGTCAAAACACTGAAAAGAATATTTCCTTGCCATACCCCTAGTGATAGCAAACTACGAACATCTAAATATAGAGACGCTAACTTAATGTGAGTAGTATGTTACTAATTTCTATACTCGTTTTTAATAAATACGACTTCAAATCACCGAAAACACAATGTAACAAAAATTAAGATATATAGAATGATGTTGCTTTTGGGCCAGACGGGAAACTAAAACTGGCTAGGATCCAAGTGTAGTATATGATCTGTCTAAAGACGGTATAATGATGCCGTATCATTTTTTCGCGTCGGGCGTCAATACAATGGAAACATGTAATGGCCAATTTTCTAAAAAAAATTACATACGTAAACCTGATACCTTACGTCTGGTAAGTAGTACAAAATATTTTACAAAATCGTGTGTTTTTTTGTTCAAAACTTACTTTATTTATCAATAGTTTTTATTTCGACACTTGCTTTTCGCAGCCCCCCCCCCTAGATACTAGAGTTAAAATTAACTATGGAAACTTATTGTCAACTTGCAGCTTGTGATTCGCTTGCTATGTTTCCTAAACATCAAATTTTGAATAAACTTCTGCTCACATTCTTTTTTCAACAAAAACTGCCGACGCCATTCCATTTTAGTAAACTTTTCAAATAGTCATACGAATAAATGCGCCACCTAGCATCGAATGCAAGCAAAAAGGGTAGACAATTTCCATTCAAATCAAATCGTGAATGACGAGAGGAAATTAGCCAATTTGCTCAAGAATTACACACGTTAACTTTGCCAACTGAATTTATTTCTTTATTTCAGTTCGAGAGATTGGAACGTATCCTAATACTTTCCTTTAAACATGTCAACTGAATTTATATTAAGTAGAATAATCATTAGCTTTATTATCAGGTTTAATGGAAAGTAGACAATGCATTGTGAATGTGTTGTCACAGTTGTCGAAACTCTTGCTTCTAGCTTGTATATCAGTCCTCGTTTAGAATAAGTGATATTTCTGACAAAAGGAGAAGAAAATCTATATTCTAGGTCGGTAGTATTTTTGCGTGAGTAGTCGCCTGAGATGTCAGAAATTTTCTGTTTTTATTTCTGTTGTGAAGGAACATAACTGGCTATACACCGGTTACAAACTGTATATATATATTGGACTGTTTGGCAGACAGCGGCAGACAGCGGCAGACAAGCAGTCGCAGTAAGACGGATAGTCTTACGTGTTGATTATCAGACTTTCTTCCCCATACTTGTTACTATGTACTTCTATTTACCTTAGGCGAGCAGCCTTACGTTTCTGTATTATAAATAAACCCCATTACACATACCACTCGGTGTAACTCACGTTTGTCTTTATTTCCTAAGTATTTAGGAATATAACAATGGCGACGAAAGGATGTTCTTTCTCTTAACAGAGATAAATTACCGTACCAAGGACTGTGTACAATGCAAGGATTTTTTGTTTTACGAAAAAAACAAACTACACAAGGATTTTTGACCACGTGCGTCAATGAATTTAAAAAATTTTCCTACCTAAAGTAGCGAAAAGTACGGATTTTTCTTCGTAAAGAACTCACAAGAAATTATAGAAACATGTTCAAGGTAAAGTGGAATTTATATTTATTTTGACAAGTAAAAAAAAAAAAAAAAAAAAAAAATGGTCGCAAGTTGAATTCGAAACTACACTAAAGGATTACGAGTTTCGAAAGAAAAAATATAAATACAACGACTATTGTACCATTTTATGCCACGTGGGAACGGCAACCATATATTTTTTTTTTTTTTGGAAAATTAATTGTTTGTTATTGCCTTTATATAAATAATTGGAACTATTTGTCGTGGGAAGTAAGAAATATTTTGTGTATGAACTTACGTTGTTGAAAAAAAAAAAAAAAAAAAAAGAATTATTTTACAAAGCCTGTTGAATTACTATGGATGAACTTTGTTGAAACGTGTTGTGTCTGCATATTGCTACTAATTTACGATATACGTAAATTTACGATTTTTCTTTGGAATTATTGTGTAGAATTCGAAAAGACATTTTTGTACTAGAAGCTAACATGGAACAATTAGCAGAGTTAACTAAGGCTCTAGCCCTTAGCATCCAGGAACAGACAAAAATGACTCAACAATTTTTAGCGCAACAACAACAACAACAACAAATTCAACAACAACAGCTACAGCAACAGCTGCAACAACAACAAGAAAGAACACAAAAAACTTTAGAGGCACAACAAGAACAAACAAACATACTACAACGACAAATGTCGACACAGCAAAAGAATTTAGAAAAGCTAATTCTAACGTCGACCGGGAAGAAGACTAATTTTTCTGCCGAGGGTATTTCAAATTCACTAACGGAATTTCGTTACTCCCCGGATACTGGTGTTACTTTCCCTGCATACTACAGAAGATACGAAACAATTTTTACGAAAAGATGTTTAGACTGGACCGATGAGGAAAAAGTTACCCTGCTACTACAAAAACTGGGTACTGATGAAAACACCAAGTATGCAAATCTAATTCTACCAAAAAAACCGGAGGAGGTTTCGTTCGAGGAAACAATTAGTACCTTGTCGAAAATATTTGATAAAAGGGATAGCCTATTTCACTCTAGATACAAATGTTTGAACATTCAGAAGGCAGAAGCTGAAGACTATCTAGAATATGCTTGCACTGTGAACTGTTTATGCGAATCATTTAAATTGAATGAAATTTCCGCAGACCAATTTAAATGTTTAATCTTTGTACAAGGTCTCACAGCACCAAGGGACAAAGATATACGTTCACGGATCCTAACAATTCTGGAGGCGGATCCTAACATAACATTGCAAAAAGTCACTGAAGAGTGTCAACGTCTGATTAACATAACGAAAGACAACACTCGCATTGAAGAGAAAAATATTTTTAAGGTGCAGCAAGTAAAAAGGCAAGGGACCACAAGAAAGTCCAGGTTCCAAGAACACAGGATCCTTAAAGGATACAAAGACCCAAAGCTAAAGTGTAAATGTTGTGGTAGTTTAAGACACAACAATAAGACCTGCTGGTTTAGGAACAAAATATGTTATGAATGTGGTCTCAGAGGTCACAAGGGAACATACTGTGCCCAGAAGAAAAGACAAGGGACCGATAATGTAAATACGCTTCGCATGAATAAAGAAAAAAGCTGCGAAAGACGGAAATATGTTGATGTTCGGATAAATGGACATCTGGTTACATTGCTTCTGGATAGCGGTGCAGATATTAGTATTATAAATGAAGATATATGGAAAAGGATAGGTCGACCTGAATTAACGAAAACCAGAAAGACGGCGAGAAGTGTGTGCGGCAAAAGATTAGAGTTCAAGGGAGAATTAAAATGCAAAGTGACATTCGCTAACCAGACTCATAAATCCAAAGTGTACGTCGTACCAGGAAAGAATACATGCCTGTTTGGGGTAGATTGGATTGTCCTGTTTAATTTATGGGAGAAACCCATAAATTCGTTTTGTAACGTTTTAACTGCAGAAAAAGCAAACCAAAGGGAAGACTTCCTGAAGGATTTGAAAACTGAATTTCCCAATGTTTTTGCCGAAGGACTAGGACTCTGTATTAAGACAGAGGCAAAATTTGAATTAAAGAAAAATGCCACTCCAGTATTCAAACCTAAAAGGAATGTGCCTTTTTCAGCGATGGACGCAATCGAAAAAGAGTTGGATAGACTTCAACAACTGGAAGTCATTGAAAAAGTTAACCACACAGATTGGGCAAGTCCAACCGTGTATGTAAAGAAAAAAAATAACAGAATAAGGGTCTGTGGAGATTTTTCAACGGGTTTAAATGACTGTCTATTGGACCATAATTATCCCCTTCCGTCCGCAGAAGATCTGTTCTCTAAGCTTAACGGAGGAAAAATTTTTTCTAAGATAGACCTCTCAGATGCTTACTTGCAAATTAAGATCAGCGATGAATGCTCCAAATACTTAGGCATAAATACTCATAAGGGCATTTTTAAGCTAAAGAGGTTTCCTTTTGGATTAAAGGTTGCTCCTGCTATTTTCCAGCAAATTATGGACACGATGCTGGCAGGGTTGGAATTTTCAATGGCCTACCTTGACGATATCCTAATTAAAAGTGAAAATTTGCAAGATCATAAGAAGCATGTAAAAGAAGTATTCAAAAGAATACAGGAATTTGGTTTTAAATTGAGCCCAGAAAAATGCGATTTTTTTATGAAAAAAATTAAATATCTAGGTCAAATAATCGACAAAGAGGGTCGAAGACCGGATCCACAAAGGACTGAAGCAATTGAAAAGATGCCTGCTCCAGATTCAGTGACTAAATTAAAATCGTTTTTGGGATTAGTTCAATACTATGCAATTTACATTCCTAACATACATAATTTAAGAGCTCCTCTTAACGAGTTACTGAAAAAGGGTGTTAAATGGAACTGGAATAAGGAATGTGAATCTGCTTTCCAAAATATCAAAAGATGTCTACTGTCAGACTTAGCATTGGCACATTTCAATCCAGAAAAGGAACTAATACTAGCAACGGACGCCAGTGATTACGGTGTTGGCGCTGTATTACTTCACAAGTATGAGGATGGTAGGACAAAAGCTATCGCCCATGCTTCAAGAACGTTGGTTGCAGCGGAGAAAAATTACAGCCAAATTGAAAAAGAGGCGCTGTCGATAATATTTGGAATTACAAAGTACAATCGATTTCTCCATGGACGATCTTTTATTTTGCAAACCGACCATAAACCCCTACTTACCATATTTGGATCAAAGAAAGGCATTCCCACACATACTGCGAATCGATTACAGCGATGGGCTGTAACCCTCTTAAACTATCAGTTTAAGATGGAACATGTATCCTCAAAAAAGTTAGGACACGCAGATGCATTATCACGGTTGATCCCTAAAAGAAGCGAAAGTTTCGAAGAAACGGTAATTGCTGCGCTTAAAGACGAAAGTGAATGTACAAGTTCAATGTGTAATATGATACGTGAACTTCCGGTAACTTTCGAAAAAATAAAAAAAGAGGCAGTAAATGACATTTTCATTAAGAAAATGAAAAATCAATTGGGATGGATAAAAAAAAATAAAAAGGTAGATCAAACAATGCCTTTTTCCATCTGTGAAGATGTGCTCATGTATGGTGAGAGGATCGTAATTCCACTAACGTTACAGAGGAAAATTCTGAAGGAATTTCATACAGGTCATCCGGGCATTTCGAGAATGAAATCCCTTATGAGAGGATATGTGTACTGGCCTGGTATGGACAAGGAAGTTGAAAAATGTGTCAAGACATGCAGAGGATGTCAATTAGCAGCTCGAGATCCTCCAGTAAAAACGACGCCATGGCCAAAGACGGACCTACCCTGGTCACGTCTGCATATTGATTATGCGGGACCTATAAATGGTTATTTTTACTTGATTATTGTAGATTCTTTTTCAAAATGGCCAGAAATATTTAAGTTTAGACATCCAACAGCAAAAAACACTGTGAGTGCGCTTAATGAAATTTTTAGCCGTTTTGGAGTGCCAAAAACCTTAGTGAGCGATAATGGAACAGCATTTACTGCTCATGAATTCAAAGAATTCTGTGACTCACTAAATATTCTACATATGACAACACCTGTGTACCATCCACGATCGAATGGGTTGGCCGAAAAATTTGTAGATACGTTTAAAAGGGCACTTAAGAAAAATCTTACTACGGACACAGACGAACAATGTATTCAAACATTTTTAGCAATTTACAGGGTGACACCAAATCCTAATAATAATGTCAATTCTTCCCCGGCTGAGCTAATGTTTGCAAGAAAGATAAGATCTGTCTTCGATAGGCTGCTACCAGAGAAAAAGAAAGTTTTCAAAAAAGAAAACCTTAATACCAAGTGCTTCTCCCCAGGTGAAAATGTATATTTCAAAAATTTTCAAAATGGACGAAATCAGTGGGTTGAAGGTATTATCAAAAAAAGGAGTGGGAGCATGGTCTATACCATCCAAGGATTAAGTTTTGTCTGCAAAAGACACAGAAATCAAATACGTCCCAGACTGTCTCCAAATGTGGAAGAGACACCAATGGAAACATTGTGCGATATTTTTGATATACCAAAACCAGCGTGTGTACCGCAAACAATGAATATTTCGCCTGAACCGACCATACGGGCTGGACAGAAATCTTTACCCCGGGTAACGCTGACCAGAAGGAAAAGCGCAAGAAAGAGAAAAGTTACCAGGAGATTAAGCCCTGACCCTAAAAGGAAGAGGTATTTAAGCTAAAATCAGGAAGATTTCAGCTTCAGGGGGAGGTGTTGTGAAGGAACATAACTGGCTATACACCGGTTACAAACTGTATATATATATTGGACTGTTTGGCAGACAGCGGCAGACAGCGGCAGACAAGCAGTCGCAGTAAGACGGATAGTCTTACGTGTTGATTATCAGACTTTCTTCCCCATACTTGTTACTATGTACTTCTATTTACCTTAGGCGAGCAGCCTTACGTTTCTGTATTATAAATAAACCCCATTACACATACCACTCGGTGTAACTCACGTTTGTCTTTATTTCCTAAGTATTTAGGAATATAACAATTTCTATCCATGTAACCATGTCAAAACATGTTGTAGGAGGTAAACATTTTACTGGGCTGATTTTATTCGTTCGATTGTCAGGGACCCGAACCATGGACAAACCACTAAGAAGGCCGATATACCAGCAGTTGTATTGCCATTTGCTGAAGTAATTCTGGGCTATGCAGCAGCTTCTGGTGGAGATTTTGGTGGAGCTTTTGGTGGAGCTTTTGGTGGAGCTTCTGATGGAGCTTTTGGTGAAGCTTTTGGTGGAGTTTCTGGTGGAGCTTTTGGTGAAGCTTTTGGTGGAGTTTCTGGTGGAGCTTCTGGTGGAGCTTTTGGTGAAGCTTTTGGTGGAGTTTCTGGTGGAGCTTCTGATGGAGCTTTTCGTGAAGCTTCTGGTGGAGTTTCTGGTTGAGCTTTTGGTGGAGCTTCTGATGGAGTTTTTTGTGGAGCTTTTGGTGGAGCTTCTGATGGGGTTTCTGGTGGAGATTTTGGTGGAGCTTTTGGTGGTGCTTCTGGTGGAGCTTCTCGATGCCATATTAGTTATTGCTTTACCTTTAGATCGTCTATAAAAATATTTCGTCATTTCTTTTTCTTCCTTACTTTTCCTTTCTTCCCTGCCCTAACTAAGTCTTTCGACCTTTTCCACGAATTCTAAAAATCTATCATGAAAAATCTGACAGAATACACGATTACACACAGAACTCCAAATTTCAACGTAGGCTTCCACAACTCTGTCTCCTTTTCCAACAATAAGGGCCTACGTTCCAACATTCAGAGGGAGAAATCCAATTACAGGAGAGCAAACCAGAGTAATTCTACCTAAGTTTAACTGCTATTGGTCCGACTTTTTCTCTAGATGAGTACGTAATTAAAGGATATTCTAATTTTACATCAAAATCTGACCTCTAGGATCGCCATTGGCATGGAAAGTGTGCCTCCATTAAAGATGACTTTCCAAGTAGTAGGGAGATCTCATAAGAAAACCCTAAATTGCCATATATTCCTTCCAAATTGCACTTGCTTAAACCACTGCGTTATATTTGCCCTCTATGGCTCCCATAACAGCAGAGTTTCTATCTTTAAAATCATACTTAAGAAAATTGACCACATTTCCGTCAACACCCACGTATTTCCTTCTCTGTCTGAAAACACGCTATGCGACATTCAAATAGCCGTGCGTAATGTTGCCAGATTAATCAAAACCTTGATTCTATTAAAGCAAATGGCTCTTTCGGCATTCCTATTATAATGCTGAAAAAGCTTCAACCAGAACTAGCTCCCTTACTTGCAAAGCTGTTAAAGCGTTATCTTACAGAGAATTTCTTCTCAACTTCCCAGGAAAACCTCATCGGTATATTGCGTATATAAAAATCCAGGTGATCTGTTATCTCTCTCTCTCTCAATATCGACTCATCAGTCATCTGTGCATCTGGGTAAAGTGGTGTAATCCGTGTTAAATAGAGAAGAATTTAACTATCTCAGCAAAAATACTATTATAAGTGACATGCAATTTGGTTTACATTCTGCTTGATCTACAGGAGATGTGCTAACAGTTATAGCTCATATGATTAGCGAAACACTCAGCGGGGGTTTCCGTTCTAGGTCAATTGCTCTTGCCATATAAAAGGCTTATAATAGGGTATGACTTACTCAACAAAATCTCCAGCTACAGTATAGCTGGAAATATCTTTTCAATTATTAAATTAGTTCTCTCTAATAAGTTCAGGAGACTAGTGGTTTGTAACTCACAGTATTAATGCTGGCGTACCTCAAGGGTCCATCCATGGCCTGTGTTTTTTCCTGATCTACATCAATGATCTTCCAAATCATATCCTAAGATGATTTGTAGACATTGATGCTGACGATACTACCATCTATGGCAACACATCAAAGGCTGTAAAGAACCAAGTTCTGTCCGATTCTCTCTCCTCTGATGTCGATCACGTGATGCAATAGAAAAAAGAGGTTGCTGGTTGATTTAAATGCATCTAAACCAATGCTTCTATGTTTCCATCCTCAACATTCGGATCCCCGTCTGGCATCAATTGAAATGAATGGCTCTCATCTTGGGAGAGGGGATCCAGGTTTTGAAAAGCTTTTGGGTCTGACCTTTACTCCTGATCTGAGATGGAATGCTTACATCAAATCTGTTGCCAAGGCTGCTGGAAAAATTGTGAGATCTACGGTAGTAAAATCGTAGATATCTCAGTACTGAAATTTCCCTACTTGTATAAGAGCCAAGTACGTCCAACGATATCGTACTGTTTCCACATCTGAACAGAAGCTTCTATAAGCATCTAATCTTGCTTTGACAGCGTTCAAAATAGACTTCTTAGCCTAGTAGGAGATGCCCTTTTTCTTTCTCTGCACGTTCTTTCTAACAGAAGAAATGTTGCGAGCTTGTCATTATTTTCACGGCATGCGCTCGTCTGAGTTCCAATCTATATTCGCCTCAACATGACTTTCAGGAAAAACATCGTCTTGCTTTTTTAACCAGTATTCCTATGTGAATTCCTGCGAAATTAACTCTCCCAAACAACACACACATGGGGTAGCATGATACTTAATCTTCAGGATTTTCTCCTCATACATCAGCGGACATTATTAAAAAGTAATACTTTGTCACCAACGACTGGGGTTATTTCATTTTGTTGTTACTGCTTTGCTCTTTACCCCACTCCTCGTTTTTTTTTAAATAAATATCGAGGTCTTTCTAATTATCACGTGACTTTTGTGTGATGTCATTGGTTATTTGCATACATTCCCTTATTACCTTATTCTCTCGATGTGTCACGATTAAAACATGGGTTTCCTTTAACAGAAAAGTGTTACAGACTTTTTGGGGGATATTCGCTGGACGATTCGTTCCCGAGGTTTATATCAACGGTCACGCGTCGACTACAACGACAGCAACAGCCTACGCCGTCTTCCCATATTATTGCCGTCAGACGTTACATTCATCTTTTCGGATTTTCATAGAGCCTTCGCTTCACCGGTACTCATATTTCTAAAACAAACAATCATTATACATTGCAATTATAGCAATAATTATTTACATTTCGATATATGTAACTCACATAGTCGTAAGCAATAACTCCAATTATACAAGTCTAATTAAACACGGATTTACCCACGAGCTTTGCGGTTTTGTTAGTTCCGTTGCATAACAAACACAGGGTTTTTGTTCGTTATATTTAGTGTTTCATTCGTAATTGTAGAGGATAATTCAGTGTACACATAAAACACACGGAACCGTTGTTTTTTTTTCATGCATGTCCCAGACTATTTGTTTACTAGAAAAGCGTAGTATATTTTCTAATATTTACCATCATCTTTCTGCTCCTTGATAAACTCAAAAATACATTATATGTCTATTATATAAAGCTGAATGCCTGTGTGTGTGCCTGGTTACGAATAGGCTCCTATATGCTTGACTATTATAGAAAACATATCAGGTATAATGATAGAAGATGTATTGAGCTACAGGAATGGGGGTGTTTGATCTGGCATAATGATGATTCATTAAAATTGTAGGGTCTGCGTACGCGGCTGGTCCACATAGTATGGAAATAACAAATTTAAAAATTTTTTAAAAGTTTACAAGTGTTTTTTTATATAGATGTGCATGACAATACTTTGATAAGTATGTTTTAACTTAAATAGGGATGGTATAATAAAGTTGTGGGGTTTGCGTTCGCGCCTGGCCTCCATAGAATGGTAATAGGCACAAACTTTAATAAAGACTTTTCATATGTATATGTGTAAGTATACTTTGATAATTATGTTTCAGTTTGCAGAAATATGGTATAATAAAATTATGGGTTGTTCGTTCGCCCATGACTGCCATAGAATGGAAATATGTCACAAAGTTTAACAAGGTTTTTTAATATAGATCCACAGAATATTGTGATGAGTGTTTCAGTGCATGGTATAATAAATTATGGGGTTTATCTATTTTATTTTTACTTTCATCATATTTTGTTTTGGTTTTGATACCCCCAAATTCGAAGCTATCTTCTACAACCCTTCCTTTTCATAACCTATCATACTTTCAGAAAACGGAGTCCATCTTCTGTAGGCTGTTTTTGAACCCAGTCAACGACGGGCACTTTTGCTAGTCTCTCTCTCTCTCTCTCTCTCTCTCTCTATATATATATATATATATATATATATATATGTATATATATATGTGTTTGTGTGTGTTTCTGTGTGTGTATGTGTGTGTGTGTATACCATCCTCAAATTGGTTTGCATGGCAGTCATCCCAGGAGGAAGCCTTTTCTGAAGGCAATGCACAAGAAAATCTGCAAATATTTGCCGAAGACATGTCAACAAAGCCTATAGATTACTGGAATCATGTTCTATAGTCTGATGAGACGAAACTTAATTTGTTTGATTCTGATGGTTTTAAGCCTGTGTGGCGGGGACAAGGTGAGGGGTACAAAGATGACTGCGTCATGGCTACAATCAAGAACGTGGTGGAAATGTCATCGTCTGAGGATCCATAAGTGTTGCAGGTATTTGAGAGTTACATTTAATTGAAGGAAATATGAACTACAACAGGTACTGTCAAATACTGCAACAGAGCATGATGCCCTCCATCCAGAATCTGGGTCACAGAGTAATGTTCCATGATAATAGCCCAAACAACTCACCTTTACTAAAGAGGCTGAGGACTGACCAGAACCCAATAGAATATATTCGGGGCATCTTCAAACAGAAGATGGAGGTGCGCAAAGTCTCAAATATTATCCAGCTCCGGGACGTCATAATTGAAAACTTGAAGAGCATTCTAGTGGCTACGTGTGAAACTCTGGTAAACTCCAATCCAAGGTGCGTAAAGGCAAACTTGAATAATGATGATGGCCATACAAATTATTCAGATTTGACATGCATGCTTTTTGTAAATATTGAAATTTTCGTAAGGTGTGTACTAACTCTTGTTGCCACGGATGAAGATTTAATGAATATATTTAAGGGGAAAATAAATACATTCTGCTATATATGCTGCAAACAGAATATTTTCCCTTCTGTTAAAAATATATTTAGTGCTATCCCATAAAGAGATATACTTAAATATTTGGAGAAATGAGAGGAGTGTACTCACTTTTGTGATACACTATATATATATATATATATATATATATATATATATATATATATATATATTAGTGTATCACAAAAGTGAGTATACCCTTCTCATTGCCCCAAATATTTAAGTATATCTCTTTATGAGATAGCACTAATATATATATATATATATATATATATATATATATATATATATTATATATTATATATTATATATATTATATATATTTTATATATATTATATATATTATATATATATTATATATCATATATATTATATATATTATATATTATATATATAATATATATATATATATTATATATATATATTATATATATGTATATTATATATATATATTATATATATATTATATATATTATATATATATATTATATATATTATATATATATTATATATAATATATATATTATATATATATGTATATTATATATATTATATATATATTATATATATACATTATATATATATTATATATATATTATATATATAATCTATATATATATAATCTATATATAGTATATATATATTATATATATTATATATATATTGTATATATATTATATATTATATATATTATATATATTATATATTATATATTTTATATATCATATATATTATATATATTATATATTATATATATATGATGATTGCAACGTCTTGTTAGACGAGTGCCACTCCCTAAGACATTTAAAATCCATGAGCCCAAACGCCTGAGGGAGTATCTATACAAATATGATGCTACAGAATCTTAGCTTTGTACGACAGCTAAGTCTCTCTCTCGATTCAAAATGTTGAAATCCAGCAACAAGCAAGAGCAAGATGGCTAGCAGCAAATTAAACTGCAGACCAGCTTAATGCGGGTACTGGTCTTCCGCTTTATGGTTTTTTAAATCAGAGATTTGCTTCTCCTGGAAAGGTTGCCTTCACCACGGCTTACGGGAGCCCTCTCCACCCCAATACACACATACACACGCACACACACACAAATATACACTGTGCTAGTTGGCCGTTGACCCAGAAAAAGAGTGTATTCGCCCTTTGGAAGGTCTTGTTTTTAATCCTTCAGGGAGACTAGCCACCCTCCTCACCAAACAAGTCTGGTGGGGGAACCAGTTTAGTCGCCGGTGACCCGACCATGAGGCAGGTAGTACTGGGTTACACGGAACCAGTAGCATATGACATGACTCTGACAAATATATATATATATATATATGTATTACGTCCAAACCACGTAATTAAGCTCTCTGGTAAGTTATTCTTCACGTATTTTTGTAAATCACACACACGCACATACATACACAAACGAATATATATATATATATATATACATATATATTTGTGGAAATATTATGTATTCACTTATATTTCCATTTTTATATATACCGATCCTTAGTTGAGAAGCTCAATGTAAGAACAGAGTATATAATGAATGAATGACAAAAGTCAAAATTCCAAATGCTACGATGTTTCAATTCATTCCTTTAATTCAATTGACACTTACAATTCTTGACAGTATCTGTTTCTTAGCACGAAATCAATTTTTACTCATGCCCAAACGTATTCTATTTCTTTTTGCTGGGTTGATTGTTGCTATTTCTTCGGATCAGTTAAGGGCAAAATAGATTTAATAATTGATATAATAATTAAGTTATTGATTTTCTGATACGAAACAGATACTCTCAAGAATTGTAAGTGTCAACTGAATTAAAGGAAACAAATTGTGGTTTGGTCAACATGATGAAATTTGGAATTTAGACGTTTGTCATTCGTTGATTATATATATTTTATATATATATATATATATATATATATATATATATATATATAAAATATATTTTAGTCATCGACATACAGACCTGTTTCGTTGTTTCACAACTCATCAGTGCCGCTAGACTAACACCTCTTCTAAGCCGAGGATCGAACCTAGAACCGTCGTGATGACAGTCGGCAGTCCTACCCCCTGACTACGGAATCGGTGGCCGAAATTAAACTGTCGGAATGCGTATTTAAATAAACATCCGTCCGCTACTCGTAGAGGGCTCAAACGTTTTGTGTGTAAACAAATTGCGAGCTTCGCATTATTTCAGCTAAATTAAGTAGCGAGTAAGATAATTAACGAGAGTGCTCTACCAAAGAGGGGAGCTTTATAAAATATATTTTAGTCATCGACATACAGACCTGTTTCGTTGTTTCACAACTCATCAGTGCCAGAGAGAGAGAGAGAGTAATATTTACACACATATAACATACATGATATAATAGCTATCAACAGTATTTTCATATTCAATACAATTATGTAAATCATTCATATTTATGATAAATTTCCTTAAATATATCGATTTCGCAATGCTACATTTAATCAGCATGTCAATAAAGATTCAAACATTCTTTTGGTACCATTGCGATATATGCTTATTAATTAGCTTATTTGTTCCTTGCCTTGTTAAATCCATCTTCAGGTCAAACGATTTGAAAGGCAATTATTCAAATATATGCGTATCAATTCATGCATGTCCTTACGTTGATTTAGAAATGGACTTAATGAAAGGCTCCCTCATGTGAATGCTCTTAACGGAAATGAATGGCCCGTCTATGTCAATGGAATCTTTGGACGAGCATAGTTACTTCCCTGTTTGAATCCAGTAGAGTTTGACATTTCCACCTTTGAAAATATTCTGAATAACGACGCTCAGAGAATGTCGATCTCCGCTAAGTTTCTATTATGAACAGTTGAAACCGTCATCTAATACGATGCTTAAATAGTCAGACGTTATGTTCAATTGGGTCCTACCATGCCATTGGGGTTTTTTTCTTCTGTTAGCTGCATCTCCCTTAGGTCACCTCTGTTAATTAAACGACTAGTTATTCAAGGAGAGCCTTTGTTTAAGCCATGTAAATCTGTCTTAAGTATTTATGATTTTTTAAATCTATTCTTTAATATTGCATGCACGTAACATTAAAAATACACAAAATATATTTGGCCATCGTAATATCGTAAAGTAAGCATTAATATATCTAAGTTTGTATGGTTTAAATGAAATAACAATCCCCCGGAATATATTCAGTAATACCTGTTTGACTGCGGTGTGAAACAGCCTTGCTTAGTTAGTATTCCTTGGGCAGAAGTGGCATGTACGTCATTAATTCACGTATCACAAGGTCATTCAGTACAAGGAGAGTTAGAATCTGTTTTAAAAATTTTGTGTTGGAATGTATGAGATAGTGGGTGAACTGGCATCCGTAGGATTCCCATCCCAAGCTTGAAAAAATTATAATAAAATTAAAATAAAAGATATTATAACTGTAACCGTGCACATAGTAGCTCCGTCTATCTGTTCATTTGCCTTTAATCCGGCTGAAATCGAGAACCACCTAATCTCCTTTGATGGGAATCAAGGATAATGACCAGGTTATATACCCAGCACTAGCTGATAATCCGTCACCTTTTTCAAACATTTCCCAGACTACTCGAGTCGCTCCTATTGATTGCGGGTTACACACAGTTTTCTCTGACTTTCAAACAGTAGGCACGCGTCTATGTTTGTGATTTAATGTTCTGGCTTCAAATAAATGGCAGTGTGTCATCTGAGATTAGTACATACAAGCTAAGTTTCGTGTTGGGACATTTTCTATTTCTAATTCACATGAACTACATACGACATTTTATTACTTAAAAATTGGTTTACTTGCGATGCATTTGAACTTTGCGTAAATGCTGCCTCGGGTTCAGCCGGTAGCGTAACTTACGAAAAAATGACAACAAACGAAAAAACGGCAACCAACGAAAAAATTACAACACACGAAAAAATGACAACAAACAAAGAAATGACGCACACTATTTTTAATAAAGTGGAAGAATAAATGTAGTTTTTAATTACATAAAAACAATACACATTAAAAACTATTACGCACAACTTTACCCGGCCCAAGCCTTACTCTAAACAAAACAATAAACATTAAAAACTATTACGCACAACTTTACCCGGCCCAAGCCTTACTCTAAACAAAACAATAACCATTAAAAACTATTACGCACAACTTTACCCGGCCCAAGCCTTACTCTAAACAAAACAATAACCATTAAAAACTATTACGCACAACTTTACCCGGCCCAAGCCTTACTCTAAACAAAACAATAAACATTAAAAACTATTACGCACAACTTTACCCGGCCCAAGCCTTACTCTAAACAAAAACAATACACATTTAAAATTCACTTACGTTTTTTAAAAAGAAATGGTTGTATTTAATTAAAATAAATGTAAAAAAATATTTGTGAAACGTACAGTATGTTGTTGTGTTATTGTTTTCCATAGATTTCTATTGTAATTATTATCAGAAAAATATTTTTTTCTAGTATTTTAAATTTTAATTGGCGCACGATATATTCCAGAGCCCGTTTTAACTTCACGGATCCGCGTGAGCTCATTTTTCTTAATTGCTTATGCACAATCTCAACTTTCGATGGCAATTTGCAAGGAAATTCGAAGTATACCTCAATGTCGAAGAATGCGGCTAGATTGCAGTTGAGTCTCTATCTAATTCAGCTCTTATATCTGATGTTGATATATCTAACCTCAATGAAATGAACGAATCCAAAAATACTTGCGTTCGATTAGGTTGTTTATCAGAGCATTCCATCTGCAAACAAAACAATGAGGCTTCTTTTTCCTCATTCGATGTTCCTTCTACAAACTCACTTCTAAAATATTTATCAAAACGTATATCACTCACTTAAAACTATTGTTTCGATGTTGTTCCATATCTAAGATGTGAAATATGGCACGTGAAAAAAGGGCAAAAGTGGCAGACACTGAAGGAGAAAACTATTATATTAAGATACTTAAATGGTTCAAGGACAACGCATGTTTCATGCGAATGATTATTCTGGCGTCGACATGGCAATCGATGATTAAAACATGCTTCAAAGTTAATTTCCAACTAGAAAAAAGATGCTTTCTCGATAAGAATGTCTGAACCTCGGAATAGCTTTGCAGATGTAGAAATTGCGCTAACGCGTAGCAATTCAATACCAAGTTGGCCAGGTGCTAGGACACTACCATTTTTGTCAATTTATGTTTAATTTTCATTACGTGATAACTGAAGTACGAATGTTTTATGCTTACTTAATTTATTGAATTATATATATACGTTTATATGTATATATGTATATATTCGTGTGTATATATATGTATATACATACATATGTTTACATATATGCATATTTATGTATATATATATATATATATATATATATATATATATATATATATATATATATATGCATACACAGGGTGACTCAAAAGAAACGGGGCCCAACTCTTATTAGGCCCCGTTTCTTAGTGTTTTGTCCGAATGAAATGAAACTTTGGTCATAACTAGTTTATTATATTCAAAACATTACTTCAAAACACTAGTGTCTTTGGGGTTTTTTTATCCGTTCTACAGCATATGTTCTCGATGGCCTCCATTTAGCTTCTTTTTTTTTTTTGGGTCAACCTCTCTCTCTCTCTCTCTCTCTCTCTCTCTATATATATATATATATATATATATATATATATATATATACATATATATATATAGTAGAAATGGTAATTAATAAAAACTGAAGTGCTCAATACTGTTGTAGAGCAAATAGGTGTTTTATTTTTTATTACTTATCTTTCTATTAAGTTACATTATTGTTTCAGCTATCCGGCCGTTTTTTTTGGCTGTTTGTAGCTTCCTCATACTTTTACAGAATGTTCGTTATGATTGGATAAAAGAGTGAATAATGTAAGGGGAGGAATGCGAGAAGAGCGGAAAAAGAGGAAGGGGACAATGGGAAAGGTGGGAGGGGGTTTGGTATGTCGGTAATGTTTTAGTTTTGGAGTTTAAGGACCTTGTGGGGAAGGGTCTGGGAAGTTCATTTCTGGTGTGGCCGAGGGTATAGTGATACATGGAGGGGAAGGGGTTATATGGGTGTAGGAGGAAGGGTTTATTTAAAATTCGAGTCTTAATGTTAAAGTTTTTAGCGTCTCGTTGGTGAGATGATTTATTGATAAGTATGTATTGACCTGTTGGGTGTTCGCTTAGGTTCGGAGACGGGGGGCTATGATTCAGTTATTTATTTGCTTTTATTTGTTGTTAATTGTTTGGAGAGGGTTAGCTAGCGACCGCGCGCGCGAGCACATGCATGTGCACGTTCACACATATATACTTAAAGAAACGTTCACATGTACACTACATCTCCGCCCTGGCGTGCAAATATATGCACATATGCGCGCAGGCATGCATAGACACTCGCGCCGCTCCCGCTGACGTCAAATTTTCTTTAACTTGCTAAATTGGGTACGTGTGCGTAAGCATGCCTGAATCAATATGAGCATATAGGCCCGTGTATACGTTTCCTTGGGGGTATGGGTGTCGATGTGTGTATGTATCTGTGTATGAGCGCATCCATGCTTACGCACACGTACCCAATTTAGCAACTTAAGGAATATTTGACGTCAGCGGGAGCGGCGCGAGTGTCTATGCATGCATGCGCGCATATGTGCATATATTTGCACGTTAGGGCGGAGATGTAGTGTACATGTGAACGTTTATTTAAGTATATATGTGTGTACGTGTGCATGTGTGTGCTCGTACGCGTCCGCTAGCGAACCCTCTCCAAACAATTAACAACAAATACAAACCAAATAAATAAACCAAATCATAGCCCCCCCCCGCCTCCGAACCTAAGGGAATACCCAACAGGTCAATACATACTTATCAAGAAATCATCTCACCAACGAGACGCCAAAAACTTTAACATTAAGACTCGAATTTTAAAGTAATCCCCCTCCTCTTACCCCCACATAATAATAATAATAATAATAATAATAATAATAATAATAATAATAATAATAATAATAATAATAATAATAACAATAAGAAACCAACCCCGGATAAGAACAACCATACCATAAATAAAAATACTAATAACGAACAAGATAAATGCAACTGTAGACACCGCACACTTTGCCCAGTTCACAATAAATGTCTAACAAAAAGCGTAGTTTATCAGGCAACAATATTTGCGAAAGAAAACCCGAATAACATGCAATATTACGTAGGCATGACACCCTTAGATTTCAATATCCGATACTATGACCACAAAAGTACATTCAACAATAAAAAAACACCGTATAAAAACAACACTAGCGAATAAATACTGAGAACTCAAAGAAAGCGGACATTCGCCGGTAGTCACATGGAAAATAATAAGACAAGCTACCACATGCAGGCTTTTAGATGACCCATGTAAATTATGCCTTCATGAAAAATTTGCTATCCTGTACTTTAAAGAAGCCAAAAATCTATTAAACTGTAGAAGATAAATAGCAAATAAATGTGCTCACAAAATAAAACTTACTCTAGGATAGCGATACAAAATAGCTTTAAAACTAACAAAAACAATAGAAAATAAACAAATAAATAAATTTAAATAAACATGAATATACATAAATGATCACACATATATGAATATATATATGTATATATATATATACATATATGTATGTACACATATGTGTATTTATATATAAAAAGAAAGGAAAATGGCTTACTTAAACCACTAACCTATTTCTATAACAGATCGTTTGTTCGATAAAATGCATGCCCATTGGCTGATAGGAAGGGGCGCGGTGGATACTAGAAAGCTGATTGGCTAACTTAAATCCTCAACAGAAGAGGACCATAAAAAAACGAGAAACAACCACAGAATTCGCGCATAAGCCTGACGAATCCTAGAGTGGATGAAACGCCGAATATTCAGTGTAGCTGTATCGCCATATATATTTTATAAATTACTCTCTCTCTCTCTCTCTCTCTCTCTATATATATATATATATATATATGTACATATATTTACATATATATATATTATGTATATGTATGCAAATTTATATAGATATGTATGCATGTATATATATAGGTACCAGTTTGTTTGGTGAGGAGGGCGGCTAGTCTCCCTGAAGGATTAAAAACAAGACCTTCCAAAGGGCGAATGAACTCTTTTTCTGGGTCAACGGCCAACTAGCACCGTGTATATATGTGTGTGTGTGTATATGTGTATTGGGGTGGAGAGGGCCCCCGTAAGCCGTGGTGAAGGCAGCCTGTCTAGGAGAAGCAAATCTCTGATTTAAAAAACCATAAAGCGGAAGACCAGTACCCGCATTAAGCTGGTCTGCAGTTTAATTTGTTGCTGGCTATCTTGCTCTTGCTTGTTGCTGGATTTCAACATTTTGAATCGAGAGAGAGACCTAGCTGTCGTACAAAGCTAAGACTCTGTAGCATCATATTTGTATAGATACTCCCTCAGGCGTTTGGGCTCATGGATTTTAAATGTCTGAGGGAGTGGCACTCGTCTAACAAGACGTTGCAATCATCATATTTATAGGTGTATATATATCTGTATATGTATATATATAAGTATATATATATGTGTATATATATATATGAAAATTATTATTTACATGTATATGTGTCTATATGCATATGTGTGTGTGCGCGCGTGCGTGTGTGTGTGTGTGTGTGTGTGTGTGTGTGTGTGTGTGTGTGTGTGTGTGTGTGTGTGTGTGTGGTGGGCATTACAGTCAACCCGATACGAATGATCTGCGTGATGGTGTGCATCATTTAAAATTCGATCCCATAATACAGATCCTAGATTCTTACTTACATTTTATTTAATTTTATGAATGTAAACATAATTAAACCTAATAAATTAAATGTAACATATACATTTTCAATCCGACGAGTATACAGTTTTCGCGGATTTATCTGTTTTTTTAATTAGTTAATAACGCGTTCACTTCCAAAAATACATCTTGCCCCCGTCTATCTCATTCAACAACAATGGTGTGGTTTTATGAGTAAAGAAAAACGAGAAGGCGTGGAAACAAATAAATTAAATATATTACTAGAAAATGCAGAAACGTGTATTGATTGAATGCAATTCCGCTCAACTGGAAGGACAAAGAACACGGAGTCTCAGCTCGATAACAAAAACTGGTTTCCAAAATTGATATCAGGAATCGTCCCTTGTCAGAATCTATATGCATTCCACACCATCACCCCCATTCCCAAGCTTTGTCTTCGTATGTTAATAACGTTTAGGATCGATCATTAGTGGATCGGTGACTTTTTTTCCGAAATAAACGTTGTTTCTCTTGTGTTGATTGAGGAGAGCCGAGATGGAATGTCACGAAAATGGACTAGTACGTTGTTGTCCTTCATAGCGATGTTGCTCTTAATGTTGCAAAATAATCGTCTTTTTCTGTTTCTCGAGTACCGTTGAGTGTTGAATATCTCCCCTGGTATGAGAAGGGAATAATGGTAATCTTTCTAAACCGCATTCAAGTCTCTGAGAAAAAATCCGCACCGACGCGAATTTGGTTGGTCTATTTCGTAACGTATACAGTAGGAATATCCCATTCACTGGTGATTACTTTCGATAGTATTTCGGCCTTTTCCATTTTTTGTGCCGCAAACGGGACGTTTCGCTACTTGTTGAAAACGAGCAGAACGTTTCCCTTTAGCTCTAATTTGGTAATAGCCTGAGTATATTTACCTTGTCGCGATGAAAGTTTCCTTTTTACTCGACTTTAATTGCTGTGCCTCAGTAGAGTTTCTATTGTATGACAAAAATTGTTTATCAGGTGGTCCCACGGTTTAAATTGCTCCAGCCAAATCTTATCCGAAGCGGTTTTCGGACGTCGACTCTTACTATATTGGTGGCACAATTCAATGTGACAAGGGGTATCAGCTCTCACTTATATTTTATCTTATCGCCGGTCACTGCACGCGAAGATTTGTTAGTTCTCCTCATGGTTGGTTTCCTCAACCTTTCCCATGTTTATAGTTTGATGATCGACAGGTCTAAACCGGAATCCAGCTGTAAATCGACTTCATTGTTTAGGATGTTAACACATATTCTGTCGGTTCCCTTTCGATTCAATGTAGGATCTCGATGGTTCACCCTGTTATTTCCTCTGGCATTTCTGAAATGTGTCGATTGTGGCTTTTCTTGTAACACTCATTGTATGTTTCATTAAAAAAAAAACAGTCTATAGACAAAGGTTTTCCGTCACGACTGAACAGACCTGTGAGTAATTTTGTTTTGAAGATTGGATAACTATTCTTTATTGAGCCTAGTTTTTCTTTTTGTTTCCTTGAGTTTTTTTTTTTCTGGGAGAGGGTTATTGTTACCAGTTGTAGAGATCGCTTTGATCACTAGTTCGGAATAGCCTTACCGATCTATAGATTGCGTGTTTGATATTTCAAAGAGGCTGTTACATTTAAGGTTGGATGTTGCCATTACCAGGCGAGGCATCGTAATAAAAAATTAACAATTAAGAGCCAGTTCACGAATGCATTTAAAGAAGACATTTAAATGAAACACGATAAAGCAGGGTTACATATTCACATATATGCAATAAATATTTATTTACACAGATAATTATTAAATAAGACAAAGTGCGTTTGTGTACACGCGTGTGGTTGTGTATGAGCGAGCATGAATAACCTTAAAAATGTCCGCTGTGTGTATGGGTTTAATGTGTCTACGCGTGTGGAGTTTACATGTTCCTTGCGTATATACATTTGATACACATTGTGTATGCGTGTAAGTGCACAAGAGAATTCTGTTAAGACATATAATAACGTCTTACCTTAAAACGATAACGCATCTGTCCAAACATTATGTAGTGTGTGTGTCTACAGTGACAAATAGACGAGAAAGAGAGTGTGTGTTCACTACGGCGCCAGACGAGAAAAGGGGAAGCTAGGTAAAGAGAGCGAACGTGGGTAAAGAAAACGAAACAGAAAGAAGACCGTCGTCCTCCGGCCAAATCAGGAATCACAACTCGAGCAGATAACCGAGTCATAATTGAGTGCGTGTGTGCGAAACCTATGTAATCGTATATCAGTTCAAAAAGGTATTTGCCCATATACTCATTTGGTCTGTAACTAGTCTTTTGTACGTATGATATACATGACCTTGATGTTTCCTGTGTCGTTTCTTACGCTGCCTACGCGTTGTCAATATTTTGCCAACTTTTGGAGTGAAAGCCCTGTATTGCTTTCGCGTTTTGAGAGAACTCAACGTCTTATCTCTGTGTTTTTCGTCGAGATGAGATGAGAAATACTTGAAATCATTCAACCAGACGGAATAACTTTGCAATGCCTATTTACAATGGGCGTAACAGTGAGATAATCTTCGTAGTTACGTTTCGTCAGATTGAAACATTTCCATTTCTAGTGAAAAAAAAGTCGTATTCGGGCCGAAAAATTCAGAAAAGGTTTGACCCCCTCGGAGAATTTCAGTTCGCTCATCTTCCTGGATAGTAAATAGTAAACGAATTAACACTATTCTGTGGTCTCTAGTTTCCGTAAAAGAAAGCGAACCTTTTGCCATAGCTCTTCAATTAATAGTAAATAATCTTCGCATCGCCAATAAAAATATCCAACATCTTATCATTATTTGAAGGCTACACACGAATTCCACATAGTGTTTTGGAGAAAAGCTGCGCTGTTATCACTGATTCGTTCTGTTCAACATTTTAAAGAAAAAATATTTCTTGTCACTTTTGTTGAAGCAACAATTTCTCCTCCAACATTTTTTTGCTGCTGTTGCTGTTTATCTTGTTTCTTTTTCAATCACTGAAGCTTCTGTTGAAATTATAACTGAAGCTGTTTGTTTTGTTCTTTCCAAATTCTGTCAGGGTGTATGTGTGCAAATGCTGTAACAAAATTATTTGAATACATATAGCTTGGGATTTTCAGGTCTAATACATCGAAAACCGAAATAAATATCGGGGAAAACATTTTTATAAATATTAAACTCTGCATGAATATGGCATCTTTTCCTACTAGACAAAAGAATGTCATATTTATTTCTTGTTTCAAATAATAAAATGCACGCACCCATCGACAGTCAAGAAAAGAAAAAATATTCAAAATTCGAAGAGAAAATCTGTGACAAATTAAAGTTATATTTCAGTTTTTCAGTTTGCAATAAATTAATCTATGAATTAGTCCAAACGACACACACACGTTTGCGAAATGAAGTTTACCTTTAAAATTTAAGTCTTTTTCTTTTCAAAGAGGCAGCTGTGTATTTTCTTTCTTTTTTTTTTTTTTTTTTTTTTTTTGCTACACGTAAAAAGCTTAACTCCAACACGATTCTGACGGAAATCAGTTTTTTTCACTTCACTTTTCTCCATGAAAAATCAAACAAATTTAAACTTTGGATTATTCCTTCTTGTATTCGTGTTTTTGTTTCCTTTTATGAGTAGTTTCGACGTCCATTATGCTTTTACATGTTGGACTGTCAGTTGTTTTTGTTATTTTTTGAAGGGGAGGGAATAGTCAAATTCGTTCGTGGCCAGTTTGTTGTGGGAATATTTAGATATTATAAATTCGGTGGTCCCCCATAAGTCTTTGAAACCACGTCGCCAGTGTGTTGTGATTTAATGTTGAAAGAAGTTCGAGAAGACGTGAAAAAAGTGAAACGAAATATATGTTAACAGAAAATACAAAAACGCATGTGGGTTTAATGGGACACCGCTTATCTGGAAGAACTTAGTAAATTTACGACGCATTCCTATTGAATCTCAACTCCAGACTACCACGATTGCAGAAACATGTTACCGGATATGACCTAAAGAATAGCACATCATAATAATCTGTATGGCTGCTAACCAAACAGCATGTTATAAGACTGATACCGAAACCTGCTTACAATGAAATTAGGCTTGCAATTACAAAAATATATTCAATTAATTGTATTATTTATTGTTATCTTTTTTATATGAGCACACTAAACATTCACTAAATTGTTATCTCTTCGATGTAAATTTTAATAGAATAATATGAATATATATATATATATATATATATATATATATATATGACTAGCTGGGGGGTGCGTTGCATATCCGTAAAATACGCTTAATCATTATATTTTTATTCGTCCAGGTTTCGTATATAGTTTAGTATATATTGTTATAGAGTCGTGATTCGAAACGTACAAAAATGTATATTTGTGACATTAGCAAAAATCGAAACCGACAGTAAAAGTGAAGCATTCTAAGCTAGTGACGTTACCACTGTACAAACGTGACGCGCATTAAAATTTTGATTAAAAATTAAAAAATAACAAGGATGAATGTACAAAATGTATTACGATTTTTTTCAATTTGGACCTTTATTAAAAACTATTTTAAACAGCTAAGACATGTAAAAGAACGATCCATAAAAACTAATCATCTGGTCCCTCTAGCGCCGCTCTGTGACTTTTTGTTTCGGAGGAGATAGACTTGGAAAATCTGGACAGGCAGACATACGAACATACTCATAGCCTTTACATATTAAATATTACTATATATAATTATATACACAATGATAAAATATGCCAACATATACACACATTAATATACAGAGATAAAAAAGATAAAACCATGTTATGTTTTACTCAAAGTTTCGTCTTTATTGCGAGATTATCTTTGGATGAATGAAATTAAGAAAACAAAACACCAGTATCAATATTTGAAAATATTGTCGAATACTATTTTCGATATTGTCATTATATATCAATATATGTATATCTATATAAATATAGCTATGCATATACAAACATATCGATCAAATATATAAAAGGCTATATGTCTCTCCGTCTGCCTAGTATATGTATAAATGTATAAATATATGAATGTATTTATAAGTAAAAATACATGTATGTATATATTTATATATATATATATGTATATATATATTATACATACGTATATATATGCATATATGCACATAATATACATAAGTATATATATACATATGTATCTATATATATATATATATATATATATATATGTCTGTCTAGCCGCACTGATGAGCAGTCATACAGCGAAACAGTACTGTATATGGATAACTATATATATATGTATTTATATATATATAAGTATATATATATATATATATATATCTTCCTTCATCAATCTTAATGTTCTTCCAGTGTATTATAGATAATATGCATGTGTATGTGCGTGTGTTATCTACAAAAATAAAATCATGAAAGATAAAAGTAAAAGTTAAATAAATTTATTATTTGTTCTGTACGTTAGGATACTCTATTTTCTTTCAAATGTAACTGTTTGATCATTCACTACTTAAATATGTTCAGTTATGAATATCATCGATTATTTTTCGTTTCCCTACCTTATAGCATGGAATCTAGCCTTGACCGAGTTTTAGGTTATGACTTAATTTCTCGTACCCCAACCTACCTATCGTTGAATCTTAAATGATATTGTTTCCTTCGATCCTTTTTCTTTTCATATTATTGTATCCTTCGTTGTTTCTTTTTTTCTACTAGAATCCTCCTTTTTTATATCAAACCTTTTTTCTTCGTTTTTTTTTTCCTACATCAATATCTGTATTCTTGTCTCGGTTTCCATTCATCTTCACGTTCTGACTTTATTGCTCTATTTCGTCCACCCTGACATTTTTCATATGTACTCATAACTTTACCCGGCCCAAGCCTTACTCTAAACAAAAACAATAAACATTAAAAACTCACTTACATTTTTAAAAAATAAATATATAATATTATATCTTAAATAATAATGCAATTCTATTTTGTACTAGGACCATGTTATTTGATAAAAAAATCTCATCGCCGTTGAAGCCTTTACTTTAGTTTGATTAGTTGAATTTTTCCAACAATATTTCAAATCTGATCTAAATATTTTCTTATATATATAATATATAAATATCTTACATAAATATTTCTTATATATATATATATATATATATATATATATATATATATATATATCGAGAGAGAGAGTGTATCAATAAAATATAGAAATTACAATATAAAAATATATACTACTGAGTATATATTTGTTTATTTAAAAAGGAGGATACATCAATTAGGAGTGTAGGATAAGTAAAACTCTTTATAGCATGGCATTTCAAAACTTTGTGCTTCTCGCTAGAAAAGAGAGAACATTCTCGATAACATAAAACGGATGCGACGTCTAGTGGTAGCTACATTAGCAGCGAAATGGTGCAGTGTGAGATAAAATATTGAGACTCTTTGAGGAGAAAATGAGAGAACTAACCTGATCTCTGTGCTATAGGAGGAATATAGGTTTTATTTTATAATGGAGGTAGGTGTAGAGCATATCTGCCATGGTGGGTTTAATTTATGTGTACAATAATATTAAGAGTTTTATTTACCCTACACGTCTAATTGATGTGTCATCCTTATTAAATAAACGAATGAATCCATATACATTTGTATTAATATTTTATCATTGCCGTGTGATGTTTTATTGATCCACTGTATAAACTCTGAAATAATTATATATATATATATATATAATTATTTAATTATTATAATAAAAAAATAATTATATATATGTATATATATATATATATATAGAGAGAGAGAGATAGATAGATAGATAGATAGATACAGGGAAAGAAAGATGATGCGTCAAGATATGTATAAAAAATGAAGTGCTCGCTGGCAAATGTTAGAGCTACAGAAACGTACCTTGGTTTCAGTAACATAGATTAAATTGGAGAGAAAAAACTCCATTCTTCGTTTTGTTTTAGTTTTGATATTCGCTAAATATTTTCATACGTTTTTGTCGAGATTTTAATTGTTCCCAAGTCAGTGTAAGTCAGAGAAACCATAGTTCATTTCTACGATATTTAATATATAGTGCTTAAATTAATAATCTATATACTTTGTTAGCGATAGTCAGATATATAAACACCTAGAGTGCATAAACATATGCATACACGTATAAAGTAAAAAATAACAACTGAACACCATCATTGTGTGTCTTCGGCAAAGCAAAATAACACAGCAGTTCATACGCGAAATGATGTTACCTAAAATAACAGCATTTATAGCGGCCTACTCAACCTGAAAAGATGAATTCGTATCATAGAATCCAGCAAAACTCAGAAAAAATCATACGATAAATAAAACAATATAACATGATAAGTAGCAAATTCGAGAGATAAAAACGTTATTCTTTGTCACTTAGTGTAATTAACTATTTTACTAACTTAGCGTTTCAGTAGTGTAGAAAACTAATGATTGGATACATGTATACCTTTATATCTAACATTGAAATTAAGTGTGCGTCCCAAGTAGATGGCAGTGTTTTTTGTCTTTTTTAGAAAATGAAGACAAAATGGATTAAAACCTCCAATTTAGATCATGTCCAAAATGTTCATCAAAATAACAATACAGATCAATTAAAAAGTCGCAGTTTAATATATGAAGACCACGCGTGACCCGTTGGGTCTGAATATAATATAGCTATGTATGGAATAGTGAGTATATAATTATTACAAAATTAATGTATAAACGCGCAAAAAATGAATGCACAAGCACGCGAAAGCAAACGTGGCGACCAGTCAAAACAATATGAAATTTCGCGCGTGAGCGCAAAATAATTGAATGCACGTGCACACGATAAAAAAAACATGGCGACCAGTGAAAACAATACGGAATGTATTGAATAATAAAGGTCCTAACATCATTGTCCTTGTATTAAATAAAACATCCTTTATTTAAGAGGGGGTGTAAGCCATTGTAAAAAATTGAAAAAAGAAAACGAAAATAAAATACATACAAGAAGGGAGTGTGCATTGTACAGGTGTACCCTAATTTCATGTGTGTGTTTACAGCTTTAAACATATTAGGAAAATAATTGACCGAATAAGTAATATTTAACGATGAGACTTTGTCACAGCAAATCATTAAAAAAAAAGCGAAAAGTCTTCTCGCACACGTTTTGAAGGTTTTATACGTATTGTGAAAATGTTTCGAACTTATGACCTCACCCCATCCTTTTTTAAGATTTTTCCCCAACCCCGCTACCAAAATTGAAAAAAATGCAAACGATTACATGTCTCGTTATGTCAACAAGAAATGTGGTCTCATTATACGTTAAATGTATACAGGAAAGGGATCACCCAAGCTAAATAGTTCAATTTTAATTCTTTAAAAAAAGGTATCTGTTATATTAACGTTAAAGGCCGTTGAAATGTATTGCTCAAAAAAGTAGGTTTTGATTTCTTTTTAGTAGGTAAACTACGCTGGGTTGGGTCGTAAAAAACAAATATTTTTTTCAAATATGAGAATCGATCAAGTAGTTCTTTTTCCTACATAAAAAATATTTTCCTGTATATTTTTTTAAAATAAGTTTAACTCTCAATGAAAATGAAAATAAAATGATCGTAAATATTTTTTTTACACGAAAGACGTAATATTTTTAAAAATTAAGTTCTAGTTTAAATCACGCACAACTTTTTTTTCTAAATATGCAGATACTCCTGAACAATCAGTATTCTCTTACAATTTCTGTTTTTTTCGTCTTTTGTTCGACTATTTCTGTAGATTATTATACGATAATTATAAGCAGATTATAAAAAATTGAAAAAAAAAACATATATTTACAGATGTGAAATGTTGTTCAGTTTCACATACAACATTTTAGTAAATCGATTCCCCATTTTTAGGATCGATTTACAAAAGCAATTTAACGTTGACCCCTTCAGCCTTATTCCCCCACCATTATTATTTTGTTTTATTTTTTGTTTTGCGACTTTTGACTTTCAGAAAAATTCAGTCCCATAACCCCAACATTATTATTAATTTATTTACAAGTTAAAAGGTGTTTTTGTATTTAATAACCAGCGCTATTGTTAATTAGTACTAGTCTACCCGTTGACCCTTAAAGGGTAAGACGAAAAATATTCAAAATTAAATTGATTTTGAGATTATATTGTCTTTACTGTCTTGATAAAATATTTTTAATTGATGAATGAAACAAATATTTAGGAAGCAAGCACATTTCCGATTCCGATCCTGATTATAGTCCCAATACGAATATATATATATATATATATATATATATATATATATATATATATATATATATATATATATATATATATATAAATTCTCTCAATATTAGCACAGCCTTGACAGTCGATTTAAATTATTTTTCTACGCATATCTTTTCTTTGCCTCCATTTGTGAATTTTTTTTTGTTTTATCAAATACTTTTACAAGCAAAATCCGATCCCGCAATTTACTAAATCTTACCCTCTGATGAGAGGGAAAGTATTTCTACGAAACTCCACTTATTTTGTGCAATTAATTTAACTAGGTTATTAAGAGTGATTACCAAAGGGAGAGTAAGATATAGTGGTATTAATATAAGCATATATTTACTCTATAATCGATCATGAAGATCAAGCTGGAGAGGGAGCAAGAGAAAATCATAACATCTTGGCTCCAGGATGTGATAATAAGTCGGATTGTGAGAGGGTATGCGTGTCAATATCAATGTCGAACACCTGTGACATCTCATCTTCGCTGATGGCATAGTACTGATAGCACACGCGCCTCAAGAACTAAATGATATTCCAAACGACACCCAATGTAAGCGCAAACCTGTTGGCCTCAACTTGCATCTTAGGAAGACTAAGGTAATGTTAAAACAGCACGTTGCCAAGTCGCAAATAATAGGCATGAGAAAGAAAATTATGAAAGATGGCGATCTCCTCCCTGAGATAAAAGGAAAGACAGTATTTGGATGGGCAGCTATTGGGAAAGTGGAAAATATTATGAGGAGCCGAAAATCAAATATATCAATCAAAGGCAAGATCTTCAATGAATATGGGCTATTGTGATGAACTAGGGTTGTGAAATATGAGCCCTGACAACGCGCCAAAGTGAAATCTTGGAAGTAGCAAAAAAAGAATATGGAGAGGATAATGTTAGTCATCACTCTACGAGACAGAAGCATAAACATCTTGATCCCGCAACAAACAAGAGTTATAAACATCAATACTGCCATCTAAACATCAACACACAGACAGGCAGTGTCAGACAAGATTACAACAGATGATCCATCAGAATTACAGAATTGAAGCCTCGTGAACATAAGAGATCAAAGGGAAGACTAAGAATGAGATGTAGGGAGGACCTGGTATAGCCCATGCGTCCCACATGGCAGCGAAATACAGGAAGTGGTTCCTCATTGCGTGATGAAACCCTCATTGATATAGATGATTTAGTTTTATGCCACCATATTTTATTATTTTAAATTAATATAGTTATAAATTCATAGCGTTTCATTTCTCAAATTACCATATTTAGGTGCAAATAAAAACTAAGAATTTACACAAAATCCTATGAGATAATAGTTTAAAAATATTTAAGATATAAAGCAGCGTAATGTTTAATTAAATTCAGTAGATTATCAAAGGCTTTCAAATATTTAAACCTCTAAAAAAAGTCATTTAAATTGCATGTTTTCCCGTTGTTACTTTATTAACTTTACTTAATATCAATCCTTTTATGCATG
Organism: Euprymna scolopes; assembly: GCF_053919585.1. Lineage (NCBI taxonomy): Eukaryota > Metazoa > Mollusca > Cephalopoda > Sepiida > Sepiolidae > Euprymna > Euprymna scolopes. The sequence goes on from NC_136489.1 coordinate 10,728,914, forward strand.
ATAACTATTTTCCTAATTCTCTGATATATTTAGCTAAAGTGCGGATGCATTATTAAATCCAGAATTTGACTCCTATATGAAAGACTGAAAACAGTCTTATACTGTTCTTAATATGTACCTTTAGTTGAGCCGATATAAGTCGAAGTATGCTTTCTAATATTCATGCTAAGAGTATGCAACTATTCAAACTGTTTTACATGATAGTCACCACTTATCAAGGCCTGGAAACCACTCAGGGATAAGGGTTATTGCGTGTACAGTAATCAATGGGATAATATCGTAGTAATCATTAGTAAGGGAAATTTGAGAAAATGTCTTACTAAAAGGAGCGGTTTATCAGGAATTTGCTTATGTTGGACTTGAAGACAACCAAGGTGTTGTCAGGTGGGAAACAGGAAAACGAAAGCGAGTTCCACAGACGTGCACTTCTAAGAAAGAAGGTTTGTTCATGGAACCTACGTTTTGATTTAGCCACAGATAAAGAATGGGGAAAATTATTTACAGTGGTTTTAGCGAGAAAGGTGTTTCCGTGAAATATTGGCAAGGAGGGCAGTAATTGGAGCTCAGACGAGCACTTGCCATGGAAATAACGATAAAATTGACAGCTCGCAACGTCTCTCCTATAGGAGAGAGGTTACAGGGAAAGGAAAAGGGCATCCCCACTAAGCCTCGAAGTCTATTTTGTACTCTGCCAAGGCAGGATAGGATGTTTTTAGCAGCTCCTGCCCTGATGTGGCAGCAGTACTCCATCCGTCGATGTACTTTTATATAGATAGAGAATTGCATCAGCAGTGATATATCTTCTGGAGCGGTAGAAGGATCTTACCAATCTCCCAGCGACCTTGGCAACGGACTTCATGCACGTGTTCCATTTCAGATCAGGAGTAAAGGTCAATCCTAGAAGCTTGTCAAAATATGGAGCCTCTCCAAGACGAGAGCAATCCATTTTAATTGATGCCAGATCGGGATAAGAGAATGTTAAGATAGAAGCTTGGTTTTAGATGCATTAAAAGTAACCAGCCACCTCTTCCTCACTGTACCACGCGCTCAACATAAGAGGAGAGTGAATCATAGAACTTTGTCATATACGGTCTTTGATGTGTTGCCATAGATGGTCATGTCATCAGCATAGATGTCAGCGAATGATTTATGTATGTGTTTTGTAAGATAATTAATGTAGATCAGGAAAAGAGTTGGGCATAGGATGGACCCTTGAGGGATTCCAACATTAATACTGAGAGTCTCTGAGTTAAGCCCATCAACCACTACTCTTATGAGCCTATCAGAGAGAACTGATTTAATAATTTGGAAGACAGTCTAGTCATACAGTAGCTGGAAATCTTGTGATGTAGGCTTTTATGACATACCTTATCGAAGGCCTTTGATATGTCAAGTGCAATCGCCCAAGAAAAGAAAGCCTTTGTCGAGAGATATTTGTATGTTGCAGTGCGTGTTGTCAGTTATAGGAGTTATAGGAGGACCTTCGTCGCATAGGGTAGAATTAGCTGCAAAGTTCTTTGTAAATAGTTTTGCCTTGTCTGATGCTGACGAGATTACCTCTGGTCCATTGATAATGGTTGGGATAGAACGCACACTTCTGTTCAGGATCCTATTTGTTATTTGCGAAAACTGGTGGGAACCAAGCCGCTGATCAGCTACTTTGGATTTTTCGGACTAAGCATATAGCTCTCTTGCATTTTTATTACTCTTTTACAGTGGCTGCTGGCAGTCCTGAACGCAGCTTTAGGCTCAGTACATCTATTACGTTGGTAGCTATGGAAAAATTTATTTCTGTGCACGATGACAGCAGCACGTTCTGGGGAGAACTATGGCTGGCTGTTAGGTTTTTGGTGGACCTTTTTGCATGGTATGAATCGGTCTATGCCTACAATAATCCATTCAGTCAGGTCTGATACTAAAGAGGACACTTCCTTTTTAAACATTGAATGCAGAGTTAGATCAGATATAAGTGTGCGCAAGCTATCCCAGTCAGCCATAGATTATTGATATGCAGTACGGATGAGAGGTACGTCGGGAGACTTATTACATTTCATTTTTATCTTAACTGATGCAACCGAGTGGTCGGAAAATCCGAGAGGAGATAGAAAGGAACATGAATATAGGTCAGGGGAAGTTGTGAAAAATAGGTCTAGAAGGCTTGCATACTTACTGGTTGTATCGGGCACACGGGTGTGTTCGTAGACTATATCAGTGAGGGCATAGATATTTGCGAAATCATGACAGAACCTCCTTTCATCATCTGTCTTATTGGAGTTGGCCAATCATTCAACATTGTGCGTATTGAAGTCACCAGAAATGTGAATGTTAGCCGAATGATGAGCATATAGAATATGTTCAATTTTCCCAGATATATCTTAAAGGTATTAACTCCACTGTTGTGGGGGTGATAGAGGGCAAAAATAAATGCGTTAGTGTAAGCAAGTGCAACATAGAAGCACATATAAGCTAAATTAGGGACTCCTCTAGAAGTATCCTTACCACACGGAAAGCAATCTTTAATGTAGGCACATATTCAATGCTCATGGCGATCTTGGGGGTCAGATTTAAATGTTAAGTAAGAGTATCCTTTAATTATGAACTCATCTAGGGAAATGATCGGTCCTATGTTAGTTTCACTTAGGAAGAAAATGTTCGGTTTTGTCTCCTAGAATTGGTTTTCTACCCCTGGAAGCTTGCAACGTAGACCCCTGATGTTAGAGAAGGAGACATGGTAGTAGGGGTCTACGTTGGAAGATGGGGTTCAATGTTTATTCGTATTTTTTTTATGGGGATGTTTCCTGTTGAGGATTTGGAATTTGTGGAACAGCTCGACAGACTTCGTTAAAGCAGGACAGAGAGAGAAAGGAAGAGAGAAAGACACGAAATTTGTGTAGCACAGGATAACGTAAAGCCGTAACAATTAACGACTAGTATGTCATCGGGAGGCCTATCAAATACTACTGCATGGTCCAGAATCCATTCACCAAATGGCAATTGAGCAGCCCTATTATTTTGTCCCTGCTGATCGGACAGCCTCCTTCGTGGTTAATCTAAAGTTCGAGTTCTTGGCCATCAGGCGAGTAACGCCAGCCCAGATGAAACATTTAACTCCTGCACCCTTACTATATGATATGGCCACAGGGATAGACATAGTAGCAGAAATTTTCCGACATCTTAGGCTACTGTTCACGAAGTACCGCCGATCTGGAAAGCAGCTTTTTCTTCACTCTTTGTCAGAAAAATCACTTATTGGAAACGAGGACTGAGGGACAAATAAGGAGAAGCGAGAGTTACCGGTGCTGCCGATAACACATCCACGGTGCATTATTTACTCTCCATAAAAAAGGTAAGAGGGACTTATTAATATCTGCTTTATAAGTATGTTGCTCCATTTCTAATTTAGGAAGATATATGAAAATAGTATCTCCTCCGATATTAATGCTATTTGTTAGGATTAAAATGTGTGTAAGAAAATTAACACTTGTTGCCTTGTTTTTGACAACTTTTCTTCCAGCATGAGTCACCATATTTCAGGTACAAGTGTGAAGGTTAGTTCTCTTGCTCGAATATTGCGCATGCTTGTATCTATTTATAGAAGATAGAATTCATCTTAAATATTCCACGCACATACGCGTATGATACGTTAATTTTATATATATATATATATATATATATATATATATATATAATTTTTTTTTACTTTAAATAAGTTCTAACTTCTAACATAGAAAAATAAGTTCTCATTTGTTTTAAATTCAGAAATTTATCTTGCTTGACCTATTTATCTCTTGTTATCATTAGTTCAGATCATTGGAGTTAAACCTATAAGCTGAAATAGAGAAAAGTTACTTTGGCTCGGTTGAGGGGAGGGGCGAATTTAAACGTAAGAACGAGAAAGTTCGCGAGACAACCTAAAACAAAGGCAATAAATACATATATAAATAAAATATAACTTATATATATACATATATGTATGCATATATATGTATATATATAATATATATATAATATATATAATATATAATATATATATATATAATAGATATATATATATATATATATATATATATATATATATAACATATATATTTCTGTGATTCAAAATATTTACAAAATAAATTTTTAAATCTAGTGAATGCATCAATATAGTAGGCTTGTTTACATATGTTTCAATATACGAGAGCCATTCATTTTAATTGATGCCAGATGGGGATCAGAACGTTGATGGTGTAAAGATAGAAGCTTGGTTTTGATGCATTAAAATAACCAGCCACTCGTGTCGATTCTGCTGAAAATCAATTAGCTTCGCGTGCACGCCAGAAAAATAAACAGACTATTATTAACGTGCTCACTCCCGCTCCTGTAATCTCTACCTTATGGAGTCTATCCCTAGATTCCGTATCCTCTAGACCGTCTAATCGGGTCTGTAATTTACTCAAATAGCGATTCAGGTTCGTAGTTCTCATAATCACAATTCAACCTCCAAGAGTTTTAATTTTCTAGTGTACTATTCTACTCCCACAAATATCTCTTATATCAATTAACGCAGCAAGGACTAACAGCCATGGATCTCCCCGACTGTGCTCCAGGCGGAGCGTTCATCAATGCCATTTTCACCAAACAACAACCAGAGCTAACGTGGCGCTCAGAGTCCATTTCGCGTCACACGACTAACTCCTTCTGCCGATTACCGATCGCCGCTCTGCTACCAGACCATCTCTCCTGGTCTCGCCAGGTACATCAGCTTGATCACTTCCATCCTTGGAACAAAGCGAGGAATACTTCCCTGTCAGCGAACATGTATTTACTAAAAGTTAAGTACCTTTTTCACAGGCTGTTTAAAGAACCAATTCACTTAGTCACAATTAATCAGTACCCTTATGAACGATTAATAAAAATTACAGGGAGATAGACACGCTCCTGGTGACCCCTTGTGATCCTTCCCCCAAGGCGGTGCGTCTAAACGGGCCTTGCCCAAAGACACTCACCTAGGTCACGCAAGGAAACGGCTAACTTCAATCTCTACTGATTTTATCTCCCAAAGTTCAGACTAAATGCTCCCGAATTCATTATTATGTAATCAATTCTTAAATCCCAAGTATCCGAAATTATGTTGATTTCGTTCTCAATGTTCTATATGCACGCTCAAAATCATCTACCATTAACTTTATTTGCGACTCTGGTGCCAACATTACAGCCATGATACGATCCCGGTGAGAAGTCCATCTAAAGAAAAATGTAATCACTTTTCAACACAACGATGAATGAACAACCAAAACTAATTTTCCAACTCTCGTAATTACATTCTCCTCTTAAATGTTCCCAAATTCATGCTATTTAATTCAGTTCTCAAATTGCTATTGCCGTTTCTCCAACTTAACGCGTATGTCTTTCAAACATCATTTCTCATTAACGATAAAGAAATTAATCACTAAAATGCGTCATGTCTAACGGCCTCGCCAGTCGGATACTTCAAGGAGATTCTGTCAAGCACTGACATCTCGAACGAAATTCTGTCGTTGACCAATATCTCCAGATGCGAACGCCGCACCTACGATTTACTCACAATGAAAAGTCCATCTAAATAAAAAAAAAATGTAATCGCTTTTCGCGCCACAAATAATTTCCCAACGCTCAGAAATACTCATAATTATTTTCAATCAATCCCGCTCAATGAGCGGGCCTCTTGGCTCTTATCTCCTGAATAAAAAATCCTTCAAGACTGAGGTAAAATTCTATCTCCTTCTCAAACATCAATTTAATCGTCGAAATTAATACTCTTTCTTATTCTCAACCGAATTCAACCAACATCAGTTCAATTTTATGCGATAAATCTTTCCAGACTAAGGTAAAAAAATTCTTCCAAAAATTAATTCAATTCTCAAAAATAATACCTCTATTTATTGACGTTGGAAATAATTAAAAAACTCTCAAAAATTTAATTCCCAACAATAAGCCTGAATTCTGCTGCATACCTGAATCATCTAACAGAAATCATCGAGATTCACAAAACCTATTAAAATAATAATCTCAGTTTTTTTTTTTCAATTAAATTCAATCACCGGTATTCTCCCATCACATTTTTTTATGTAATTTAATCAAAATCATTATCATCAGAGCCAAGTCACTCTCCACAGAACTCAACAAGTAGTAACCTTAAAATAAGTGAACAAAACTATCTACCCTTGTCTTGATCTATTTTTGAGGCAGCCCGCCCCTTTTCCTTGCATCTGGTGGGTCACAGGGCCACATATCATCCCATTTCCGATTTATCGCTTCCCATGTTACAAGCATTCTCTTAAAGCTCTCATGACCTCAACCACAAGTTATTCTGGACTGTCCGTTGGTGACCTTTTGTGACATCATTAAGAGTAAAGCCAATTTTCTGAGCCTCCAAAAAAAAATTTTTGTACTGCCGGGGCCGAGTCGACTCTTGACGGCTTTGTCAAACAACATCCCCGAGAGGGCTGCTAATGCCTTCTCTCCTCATCGTAATTTGCCATTCCCGTCGTAACCTCTGTCGCCATCGTGATTTCTCAGACCACCATCATAATCTCTAACGCAACCACCTCCGTGCTGTTAAAATGCTCGTATAACAATATCCACCTCGTAAACACAACACCTGCTTACGTCATCGCTCAACATTCTAGTAATTTACTTATTTATGGCATTATTATTATTGATTACCTCCCTTACGACGAACTAACGACACCCAAAACGGTCAAATATAACGCAATACAATCAGATAATCAATGATAAAAAACAAGAGGGAAGACTGCACAAGTATCTCTTTAAAATCTACTTTCTATCTCTTTTTTCTTCTTCCTTCTTCACCCTCTCCCTTCTTTCAATGTAAACGAACACGGCCAAATATAACTTAATCCCGTGGATTCGCTCCACTTCAGTCACTCTATTCCTCTTTTTTCTCTCAAAGGCAAAACCCCCGAATATAACTCAATCCCGGGCAATTTGTTTCGATTTTAACAATACCCCCTCCTCTCTGTCAAACTTCATTGACACAGACTACACAATTCGGCTTCACCAACTAACTCTCTTTTAAAAAAGCCTCTTATGCTTCCCTTTCTCTCTTATTTGCTATCCCTAGAGCAGGTTACGTAGACAGCAAACAATAGAACTTTTTTTTAAAAAATTGCCTTACCCGGTTGAGCGTCCTTTTTCTCTGCTACTTTGTTCGGTTCGTCTTCCTTTTCTTTCATTTTTCTTTTAGTCGGCGCGTTTACCCAAGAGAGAAAAAAAATCCTTTTTTTTTCACTGTCTCTGTGTACTTTTACGTTTTTCTGTCTTTCTTCACTTTTCCTTTTTTTTCTTTGTGTTTGCTATCAGTCTCTCCTCTCTATTTTATTATAGATTTTTCCCCATTCTTTCGCGATCGTGTATTTTCAAATATGTGTTCCATGGATTTGTCTTTTTTCCCTTATCTCTCTATTCTTTTCTTTCTTTCTCCACGCTCAGTTTGATTATAGTTTTTTTCAAGTTTTCGACGATCGTCTTCTTTTTAAAAATGTGTTCTGCGTGTTTTTTTCTATTGTTTTTCGTCTCAACGACGATCCCCACTTTGGGGATCTTCCACCTTCTTTCAGGGTCAATCCTGGCCACGGCAATCAAATGTGGTTCTCTCGCCCAGATCACCAGATGACTTTTGAGCCCGCTAAATGTGTCTGGCCGTAGATCGTCTATCTTCTTCTGAGAGGACTTCACATAATTTTTTAGCGTCTCGGTTCTGTGTCGATTCTGCTGAAAATCAATTAGGTTCGCATACACGCCAGAAAAAGTAAACAGACTCAGGGAGTTCTAACGAATAAAAAGTTAATTCCACAAAACGGACAAGTTTTTACATATGTACATCGTTCAGTATGATTACACCAAAAGCATCAAGATTCTCCCAAATCTTATTCTTCGTTCTCTATAATGATAGTTAGGGGGGATGAAGGGGAGTTTGAGGCGTCCCTTGAAGCGTGTGTTTTCTCGAGATTTGGCTTTAATCTGCTAAATTCGGCCTGGGTATTTGCTTTAATACTAAGGTAACAGGAACAAGTAATCAGGATTCAACACGTCAAACGGGGACTACTCGATTATTTTGCCTGTGTGCATCTCAACTGTTCGTCTATAGCTTGCAAGTCTCGGATCAAAATTACATTTCTCTCACACGCCTGGAAACGGTCAATCCTGTTACCCAGAAAGCCAGAACGTCTGAGGTGTTCCTCAGGCCAAACGAATGCGCGATTTCATTTAATCCTATTCCGATATTTCCTTTCATTTTTGTTAACAATGAAATATCTGTCTGTTTTTACAAAGCATAATAAAGTCGTCCCTTTTTATAGGTCAGCTTAACGGACAATCTCAGCATATTACCCAGGGGTTTAGGGTAATCTCCCCAGTGGGGAGCAATATCGCCCCTCCAGACGGTCACGTCATACAAGGTCGTCTGCTTTAGTAGACGAATTTTGTGTCCTAGAATCTACTTTTATTAACATGCACTACCATTCTCAATCAACTTTTGCGAACCATAGACGATTTTAAATTTTCTGCATTAGTCACTTTAACTTTGCCGCCATTCTAAAATTTACGAACCCATCGCTATACTGTGCTGACATGAACTCTATTGGCTTGGTAAACGTTCAAATTCGCCGGTGCAAGTTGTTACATGTATTTCTTTTGTATAGAGAAATTAAATGGAACACCTCTGCTTTCACGCGCGTTACTACCACATAATGCTTTTGTAGAGTCTATAAGTCAACATCTGCAACATAGATATAATACTTTCAGATCATAAATTCCTGAGGTCAGTCATAATATCAATGCAATTTGCATCCCCTTGATTTATAAGCCGGAATAAAAATAGAAACCATATATTTTTGAACATCACCCGTATATATATATATATATATATATATATATATATATATATATATATATAATAAAAAAAGTTTGTCGTTGACTATAACTCATTCTTTCTCTCTATCTTTCGCTATATATATATATATATATATATATATATATATATATATATTTACACAGTGGTCACCACTTATCAAGGACCGGAAGCCACTCGAGGATAAGGGTTATTGCAAGTACATTACGTTAGTGTGGGGATTTGATGAAGTGTTTACTTAAGGAGGCGGTTCATTAAGAACTTGTTAACGTTGAACTTGAACACATACAAGTTGTAGTCAGGTGGGAAACAAGCAGACGGAACAGAGTTCCACGGTGTGTAGTTCTAAGAAAGAAGCTTTGTTCATTGAATCCCCGTTTTGATTTAGGCACAGATAAAGAGTGGGGGAAATTTTTCACAGTGGATTCAGCTAGGCGGGTGTTTTTCGTGAACGATTGGCGAGGGGGGCATGAGATTTGAGTTCAGACGAGCACCTGCGATAGAAATAACGATAAAACAAGGATAGTCTCGCAAGTCTCTTCTGTAGGCGAGAGGTTGCAGGGTAGAGAAAAGGGCATCCCCTACTAAGCCCCGAAGTACATTTTTACTCTATGAAGGCAGGATAGGATGTTTTTAGCAGCTCTTGTCCAGATATGGCAGCAGTATTCCATACTTGGAGTACTTGGCTTTATACGAAAAACACCCGTCTAGCTGAATCCACTGTGAAAATTTTCCCCCACTCTATATCTGTGCCTAAATCAAAACGCGGATTTCATGAGCAAAGCTTCTTTCTTAGAACTGCACGCCTGTGGAACTCTGTTCCGTCTGCCTGCTTCCCTCCAGACTACAACTTGGATGTCTTCAAGTCCAATGTTAACAAATTCCTAATGAACCGCCCCCCATATTAAACACTTCATAAAATCTCCTCGCTAACGTGATGTACTTGCAATAACCCTTATCCCTGAGTGGCTTCCGGGCCTTGATAAGTGGTGATCACTGTGTAAAAAAAAAAATATATATATATATAGATAGAGAATTGCATCAGTAGTGAGATATCTTCTAGAGCGGTAGAAGGACCCCACTATTTTTCCAGCGACCTTGGCAACAGACTTGATGTACGTGTTTCATTTCAGATCAGGGGTAAAGGTAAAACCCAGAAACTTGTCAAAACACGGGGCCTCTCCCAGACCAGAGCCATCCATTTCAATTGATGCAAGATGGGGATCAGAGCGTTGATGATGTAAGGATAGGAGTTTGGTTTTAGATGCATTAAAGGTAACCAGCCACATCTTCCCCAATTGAACCACGCGCTCGATATCAGAGGAGAGAGAATCAGAGAGAACTTGGTAATTGCAGCCTTTAATATGTTGCCGTAGATGGTCGTGTCATCAGCATAGATGTCAACGAATGATTTAAGTATGTGTTTAGGGAGGTCATTGATGTAGATCAGGAAGAGAGTTGGGCCCAGGATTGACTCCTGAGGGCCTTCAGCATTAATACTGCAAGCGTCCGATTTTTGTCCATCGACCACTACTCTTATGAGCCTATCGGAGAGAAATGATTTAATGATTAAGAAAACATTTCCAGTTATACGGTAGCTGGAAATCTTGTGAAGTAGACCCTTATGCCATACCTTGTCGAAGGCCTCTGATATGTCAAGAGCAATTGCCCTAGAAGGCAGCCTTTGTCAAGAGATATACTAATCCTGTGAGATATAACCGTCAGCACATCTGCGGTAGATCTTGCAGAGCGGAAACCATATTGTGTGTCACTAAGAAGGTTGTTTCTGCTGAGATGGTTTACTATTTCTCTATTTAATATGGATTCCAGCAACTTACTCATAACACACAGGATACTTATTGGTTTGTGCTGAGAGGGAGATGACTTATCACCTGAATTCTTAGATACAAGACAAACTGATGAGGTCTTCCAGGGAGTCGGAACACACTTTTCCTTAGGCAGCGCTTAAATAGTTTCGTAAGTATGGGAGCAAGTTCTGGTTGAAGCTTTTTTAACACTATAATTGGGATGCCGTCAGGGCCAGTTGGTTTACTGGCATCAAGGTTCTTGATTAGCTTGGCGACCTCATTCATGGATATTTGTATGTTACCTAGCGTGTTCTGTGTTATAGGAGGAAATATGGGAATTTGATGGCCTTCGTCGCATAGGGTAGAATTAGCTGCAAAGTTCTTTGCAAATAGTTTGGCCTTGTCTGACGCTGAAAGATGACCTCTGGTCCATTGATAATGGTTGGGATAGAACGCACACTTCTGTTCAGGATCCTATTTGTTATTTGCAAAAACTGGTGGGAACCAAGCCGCTGATCCGCTACCTTGGATTTAACAGGCTGGGCATATAGCTCTCTTGCATTTTTTATTACTGTTTTACAGTGGTTACTGGCGTTCCTGAAAGCAGCTTTAGTCTCAGTACATCTATTACGTTGGTAGCTATGGAAAAGGTGATTTCTCTGCGCGATAGCAACAGCACATTCTGGGGAGAACCATGGCTGGCTGTAAGGTTTTTGTTGGAATTTTTTAGATGGTATGAATTGATCTATGCTTACAATTAACCATTCGGCCATGTCTGATACCATAGAGGATACATGCTTTTTAAACATGGAGTGCAGAGGTAAATAATATATGAATCTACGGAATCTTTCCTAGTCAGCCATTGAGGATCGGTATACAGTACGGTGGAGGAGTACGTCTGGGGACTTATTACACTTCGTTTTTATCTTTACTAATACGACAGTGATCGAAGGATCCTAGAGGAGAATGAACGGAACATGAGCATAGCTCAGGGGAAGTTGAGAGAAAAAGGTCTAGGAGGCTTGCATATTGACTTCGTGTATCGGGCACACGGGTGGGTTCACGAACAATCTGAGTGAGGTCATAAGCAATGGCAAAATCATGACAAAACCTCCCCTTATCGTCTGTCTTATTTTAATGGGTCAGCCATTTCACGTTATGGACGTTTAAGTCACCATAGATGTGTATGTTAGCCGAGGGATGTGCAGACAGGATGTGGTATATTTTCTCAGATATGCTCTTAAAGATAGTAACTCTGCTGCTGTGGAGCCGATAGAGGGCAAATATAAATGCAGTGGTGTTAGCAAGTGCAACCTGGAAGCACATATAGGGTAAATTAGGATCTTCTCTAGAGATATCCCTGCCACACGGGAAGCCATCTTTAATGTAGGCACATATTCCATGCCCATGGCGATCTTGTGAGTCAGATTTAGTTGTTAAGTTAGAGTATCCGTTAATTATGAACTCATCTAGGGAAGTGGTCGGCCCTATTCCAGTTTCGCTTAGAAATAATATATCCGGTTTCGTCTCCTGTAATTGAAAGGTTAGAACGTAGACCCCTGATGTTTGAGAAGGAGACCTGGTAGTAGGGGTCTACGTTTGAAGATGGGTTCTACGTTTATTAGAGTTGTTATTCTGAAGATGTTTCACGTTGAGGTTTTGGGATTTGTGAAATAGGTCGGCATACTTGTTTAGAGCAGTACAGAGAGGGAAAGTAAGAAAGAAAAAGACAGGAAATTTTTGTAGCACATGAATAGGTAAAGCCGTAACAATTACCCACTAGTATGGCATCGAGAAGCCCCACCAGGTGCTACTGCATGGCCCACATCCACTCACCAAATGGTAATACAGCAGTCCCAGTAATTTGCACCTGCTGATAGGACAGCCTCCTTAGTGGTTAATCCAAGGTTCGGGTCACTGACTATCAGGTGGATAACGTAAGCCCAGACAAAAGATTTACCTCCAGCACCCTTACTAGTGACATGGCCACAGGGACAGACATAGAGATAGAAAAATTTCCGACATCTCAGACTACTGTTCACCAAGTACTACCGACCTTTAAAGCAGCTTTTTCGTCACCCTTTGTGAGAAAAATAACTCATTGAATGAGGACTGAGGGACAAAAAAGGAGAAGCGATAGTTACTGGAGCTGCCGATAACACATCCACTGTATTATTTACTTTCCATTAATATATATGTATATCCATATATATATATATATATATATATATATATATATATATATATATATATAGCGTAAGATAGAGAGAAAGAATGAGAGATAGTCAACCACAAACAACTGTCTTTATCAAGTGTATCAAGGCTGAGATTTTAAATCCAGACGCTATTCCACAACTAATGTTTTCAGCAGCCAATGTAAACATAATTTGAAACAACATACTTTCTACGTGAATGATTGCTTAAGCCTTTAAACTTTTAAGGACAAACCATACAAAGAAAAGTGCTTATCATATATAAATGTATCCGTAAAATAGTGTCAGTTTTTATTCGTCGCTCCTTCTGAAAAGTATAGACCATATGATCATAAATCATGATGTCATAGGTATACGTTTCATAATTTGAGATCAGCATGTCGTTCTAGTGTTTTTCACTGTAAGTACATTGGTCAGTGACGTTATCATTAATCATTTGTGAAATACACGTTGCATGATTCTAATATAATTCCTATTTGAAAAGTGTATATATATATGTGTATATATATACATATATATATATGTGGGGGTATATAAATATGTATATATGTATATTTACCTTTTCCACAAAACTGTATCTCATTAAAACCCATACTTATTAAGTATATTTTTATATTTTTCGGAAATCAGTTGGTCCTGCCTGTGGTTATAAACTATATATAGAAACACGATGAATATATATATATATATATATATATATATATATATATATATATATATATATATATATACACATATATTTTAATTCTGCAAGGACTTTCTTGTGAACGTAATCTAAATTACTAAATCTCACTTGTCTGTTTAAATGTACGTATGAATGTATGTATGTATGTAAACTTTCGACAGTGGCAACAGATTTTCACGAGATTGCTATCGTTTTGAAGCTCGATACTTCGGCCGACAAATATCGAAGAGCAGGCTAAAAACTTTACTTCCTTCACCATCAACTGGGCATTTGCTACAAGGAGGGGGTTTCTTTTTCACCGATATTTTCGAAAGTCACTCTTTTTTTTCATTGATTAGCCTTAATTTTTACCTCCGCCACTTCCGGTTTAGCGGTAAAGACGTCACTTTTTTTCACGTTCTTTTCTCTTTCGCAGTACAGGTTCGAGCCTACCTGGCCTTTTTTCATCTTCAAAACACAGCTCCAAACATCCGAGCAACGCCGGGAACCCAGAATAGTATTAACTTACATTAAAACCTAAAAGCGAATAAAATGGTAATAGATATCAAGAAAAATTGATGAAATTAAAAATGAAATAACTTACATTAGGGAGGCCCCATGTTTTGACACGCTGCTGTGTTTGACCTTTACTCCTGATCTGAAATGGAACACGTACATAAATTCTGTGGCCAAGGTCACTGGCAAAATCGTGGGATCTTTCTAACGCTCCAGAAGATATCTCACTGATGATGCAATTCTCTATCTATATAAAAGCCAAGTACGTCCAAGGATGGAATACTGCTGCCATATCTGGGGAGGAGCTGCTAAAACAGCCTATCCTGCATTGGCAGAGTACAAAAAAGACTTCGTGATTTAATGGGGATGCCCTTTTCTCTTCCCTGCAACCTCTGTCCAACTGAAGAGACGTTGCAAGGATGTCTATATTTTATCGTTATTTCCATGGCAAGTGCTCGTCTGAGCTCCAATTTTTGGTCCCCCTTCGCCAATCTTTCACGAAAAACATCTGTCTAGCTAAAATCACTGTCAATAATTTCCCCCACTCTTTATCTGTACCTTAATGAAAACGTAGATTCCATGAACATTGCTTCTTTCTTAGAACTGCACATCTGTGGAACTCTCTGCCGCTTGCCTGTTTCCATCCTGACTTCAACTTGGATGTCTTCAAGACCAATATAAACAAATTCCTGTTGAACCGCCCCTTAAGTAATGACACTTTATCAAATCTCCGATACTAACTATTACTACGATACTATCCCATACACACAACAACCCGAGTGGCCTGTGGGCTTTGATAAGTTGTGACCTCCATGTAAAAAAAATACATAATTGATCGTTCCAGAAATTTTAATAACACTCTTTTAATAATGTATTTTAAAAGATATGCGTTATTTACCAGCGGGTAAGCTTTAAACTAATGCATCAGCGGTTTGCATAAATATGAAACTACACCATACAAAACATTTTTGAAACATAAGGCAAAGTCAGTAGGATAATATAGAATAAAAACTATCCATTACTTTGTTAATAGTCAATCAAATAATTACTGAAATAGTAATCTGTGAACACAGAGATAGGATTTAGAATCCAGAATGCGCTTTGATCTGTTCAGCGATTCAAGAAAGTCATATTAAAATGGAAAAATTTTGGTATTTTTTCTTATTTTTAAATCATTTATGTGATTCTGTGAATCCTTTTTCAGTTGTCGGAAGTAGGTGATTAAAAGTATCCGGCATTGGAATCAGTTCAATCTGCCACAAAGCCGTTCAACTTTTCACACATTGACGGATATACAGAAAGAACAAAATTCAAAGAAAAGAATAATGAGTTTCGCCTTCTCTACAAGTGATTGGGGATTGATGTGTCACGACCATATTTCACCGCCAGACGCAGACTAATCAACTGTCAACATTTAAATGAATTCCTGACGCTTTTTAAATTAAAAAAAATGGATTCCTATAATTTGTTCTCAAACATGTGGTAAAGATCAAAAAAGAGTCAAAAGAAGTGCTAACAAGGTTAAAGAAAGTAATTAGTCTTTGACGTAAAGATCAACGTTAATCATGTGTTGTCTTTTGCACGGTACATGTCCTGTGCAACAGACCAGATATGTTCGAAGCATCATTTTGATTAAATCTTATATACATACGCAGACGTATATATATATATATATATATGTATATATATATACATATATATATACATACATATATATATATATATATACATACATATACATATATATATACATATTCATATATATATATATATATATATATATATTCAGGCAAACATTATTAAAAACAACAGAGATACCTTGCTTAATGATTCTCTTTTTCATTTTTTCGATCTTTCGTAAGATTTTTTTAACTTCAAGATGGAAGGTATTTACAAATGTTCCATGGTTCACACGAGCGCTTTCGATTCTTTCTTGAATCATCATCAGGTGGAGATATAATATTAAAAATAGAAGTGAAATATATAGTTACGAATGATAAAAAGAGTCAATAAAAGGTTGATTAAAATATATATTTACGAGTGATAAAAATCTCGATTAAAATTAGGATGATAAAAGACAATGTTAGTAAAACCAGTCGTATACTGGTTATGCTAAACAATTTAGCACATTATTGCTACTTTCAAAATTAATGCTATTTATAGATGGGTGCTTTATAGATGATTTATAGATATAGTGCTTCAAGTATTTTTAATTTTTTATAATTACTTTCTCGTTGCAAAATCCTTGTGTTGTCCACGATGACCTTTCTAAGATAAGAGGGGGACAGCTATGTTGATTTGTTAAATGATGTTATATTGAGCTAGTACTGTTCAAATGCATCGGTAATCGACGGGACAATGATGTTTTTGTGTGTCACATATAAAAAAATTAAAAATACTTGAAGCACTATACATAAAAAACCAGCACCCATCTAAGAACTTACGCGTGTGACATTTGCTTCAATTGCTGCTTTGAACCATTCAGTAGTCTCATTTTAATACTGTTTTGCAGGAAGATATATTTCTCCATGAAGCATCTGATGTGATAGCCTTATATTAGTACCTTGTAGTTTTGAGCTGTGGTGTAATACCCTCTCTGGTGAAGTTACACAAGAACCCCTGATTGTCTTGACAAATTCGGCTCGTGTCGTCTTGTACTTCGAGAGGCCATCGCATTGAATCTTGGTATTCTGAAAGCGAATATCGAAATTGCATACAAAAACAAACAATAGAAATTCTATTCTACTAAACTTAAATTCACAAATATATTGCAGACTTTGTACAGTTCTTAGTACGTTTTAAAAGTCTTAAATCTCTCTTCTTTTCGGAGACATCACTCAGACGGGTCGGAGGGGGTGCTGGTCTCGTCTTCAGGGAGCGGTATTGTTACATCGAGTTTTGCGCACAAACTGGTAAATTTCAAGCGACATTATTATTATACAATGGTGTGTGTGTTCGGGGTGGAAAATTCCCCAAACTAATCAAATCACAACATGCATTTGAAGAACCCAAATTTGCGGGTATGCAATTCAGCCATATCAGTAGCCTTGCAATTTGTGACCAAAATATGATATCCATTCTCATGACCCCCAGAATCCATTGGCTGTCAGTCAGAACACCTGGTACGTAGGCCAGACAATGTCAACGCTATTATTCTAACATTTCCTGTCGTCATTTTCGAATAACAATATATCTGATTTCCAAAAATAAAGCAAAATATATCTATTTTGACAATGAAATAAAATATATATCTATATCTACTACTTTAAGTCTTTGGATATCCGCCGTTGCCCGGGATCTATTAAAGCTATCTTAGCATAGTTATACGGCCTTCTTCGGTCCCTGGGAAGTCCGAAGTTACCCGATGAGGGACAGCTCACTCAAGGTCGATCACGTTAAAGTGGGTCATCAACTTGAGCTCGAGAGTTAAGGGTAGTGTCTATCATAATCACAGCATGATCAGCATCCCCGAGAGGGCAATTGACCATGTGTTACGCAGTCTTCGGGAACTGCAGTCAGAAATCGGTCGAGAAGTAAGGATTGCTGGTGGTGACGGTCTGGAAGATGGGTCAGGAACGTTACTGTCTGTGTCACTGAAATTGCATATGGAAAATCTACGTGTGATGCTGCCAGTTGTGTCAGTGTATTAGCGAAGCCAAGCCAACTACTGTGGTGGATATTAAAGTCACCAAATACATGTATTCTGGTGCTAGTTCCTAGGAAGAGTGCTATATTTATGCTGTCAGGGATGTGATTGATTGAGTTACAATCCTGATAGATAACTAGCTAACACTATGTTGTAAAACTAGTTTAAAGCACATGAAGAACTGATCGTCTGATTTTAGTTTTGATTATCTAGCATGGGGGAAGGTGTTACTAATATAGACTGCAAATCCATGTACGTGTCTGTCAGAGTCGTAACGACAAAGTTCAAAATCACCAGACATGTTAAATGGTTAGAAGAGATGAAGGAGTACAAGCTAGTTTCACTTAGCGCTGAGATACCCGGGGAGTTTTCTAGGAGAAATGATTCTACCTCGTTTAACTTTTTAAGTAAAAGGATATTTTTAACGTTTTAAGTCAAAGGATATTTGTAAATGCGAGTCTCAAATGAGAGGGCGAAGCGTTGTTCGGGTGTGGGGCTGGTTAGATGATTATTTTTTTATTATTAAGCTGTCAATTTTATTGTTCAGGTTTAGGGTGGTCCATGCTAGGCAAAGTGGATGTGCATTGCCACCATCATGCAACACAAGTAGACTATAAGCCGGTTCTGCGACCACATAAATGTGGCTTCGGGGATGGCCAGCGGAGATGAGTTCAGGGTCGCTTTCCATGCGCGACATGGCACCAGAATAATCCCAATATTATACAACTGATGATAGAGCACCCATTTTAAGCGCTACAAAGGAGTTTGGGGAAAAGCATTGTATAAGGGTACGATTAAAATTGATTCAAACATCAAATTTTAGTTTTCATGTAGAGACAATGACAAGTCATTTGTCCATCTAAGTGAAAAAAACATATAGAATTATTACTCATATAACCTTAAGTATAAGTTTAAACTATGGCTAATAAGTATCCATCTTCTGGATAATCTATAGGGTATATATATTATAAATAAGACATGTCTACTTATATAGTTTAGTACAGATTTTTAGTATCGATTTTTAAATTTCTGCCTTCTATTTAAGCAGACATTGTTTCTTTTTCTTAATCGTTTCAATTCGTCTATGTATATAAATAAATGTGTATTTAATGATTGCATGCATTTTAAAAGGTCATCTTAGTTAAAAAAATATATATATCAGGGTTCAGATCTGGTAAATGGATAGTTGGTTCAAGATCCAAACCACCAGTGATAACCTGGTCAGCAATGTGTTCACCATCTTATTAAACTTTGATAAATCAACATCATATTAAACTTTGATAAATCAAAGGCTGTTCAAAATTTCTGACGTAAATTTAATTGGAAAATATGGCATAACCTTAATTCTTTTGACATAAGATGGTTGAATTTTTCAACGCATCATGAATTTTTAATAACAATTCAATGAGTACATGTTATTTTGTTAGGTCACCATTAATAAGCGCGCAGATTAATTCGGCGCATAGAAATAGAACGCTCTTGTTTTCGCATTTATTCAAATTAATTAAAAGTTATAACTTCAAAATAACAACGGAAATCGAAGTCATTTCAATAACATATCTCGGCAAAAAACATGTCTGGAATCGCATTTAATTGAAATGCTTTAATGAAAGCAAAATTGGTAACTAGAAATTAAATTTGACGTATTCTATCAAACGAAATGATTAATTCTGATCGAAATGTGTAAAGTAGGTAAAATTAAAAAGATATATATTAGAGTTGTTGTAAATTACATATACATCGCTATATGAGATATAAATGTATCTAATTAGAAATAGTTTTACGGAAGTTAAATTATCACACACCAACACACACACACACACACACACACACACACACACACACACACATATATATATATATATATATATATATATATATATATATATATATATATATATATTGTAACAGGAAGACCTGGCGTTGCCCGGGATTGAATGAGGACCAACGATTTATCTACACTTCTGATACATTTTTTCTCATCAGGGTCACTAAATTCGCTCATTCTTCAATCAAATCGATCGACTGCTTGGTCTTGTCGGAGACACACGGCGGTGTATAGGATAAAAGCTTCACATGCAGCTAGGCAGTGACGTCGTAGTCTCTATTGCACTGTAGAGAACGTACTGTTGAGTTTATAAAAAGTGTTTACATAATGTCTTATATAAAATGTTACAATGCAAAGTCTATTATCATAGTGAAATTGTACTCTAACAAAAACAACATCATTTTTAACACGCCCCAGCCTTTTCCAAAAACGTGCTGTTCATTTTATAAGCCTTCCTACAGCTTCTGTGTTTATAAAACTTATGCAATATTTTTCCGATATTCGGCTGTATAAGAATGTTAACTAGAATAAAATTCAGATCGTCCCTTCAGATTTTCTTTACTATTAGATTGGTGCAAAAATAATGTTGGACGTCAAAAACGACATTACTTTTTGCACCAAACTAATATAAATGTTCATTACGTATCAAAAATATTTTGATACAAAACCTTTTTTAGAAAACTCTCAGATGTATAAATTACGTTTATATGAAATTAAAAAAAAAAAGGAGCCAAGCCGTTTCGGAGTCAATAAGGAAAGAACTTCTACACAAAGTGATACATACACACCAAGTGTATTTTTATATAAGTGTATATATAGGAATGCGAATAAAAAATGATGTTACATACACATATAAAACAATGTATGTAGAGATAAGTTGTAATATACATTATGATTAAGGCTGCAGTGTCCTTTTAGACTTCCACATTCTTCTCCGCAAACGCGATGACGGTGACAAATAAGATATAATCCCTTATTCACTCTGACTATATATATTTTAATTTACGTGGTAGACATGCCGTTTCCCTTTGTTCAGAATGTATTTTTGTGTTTTTAAGCTATGTGCAATTCTACTGTCAAATAGACTGTTCAAAATAGAAGGGAAAGAGGCCAAATAATATTGACTAATACACAAACAAACGTAAAAAATTGGGATATCACTATTATCATCATAATTTGGTTATCAATATTATAATCATTATTATACATAGGACAAAATATACATTATATTCACGTACACACATCCACATACATATAAATACATTCGCATATATGAATATATGTGTAAACATGTTTATGTATTTATTCATATATATATATATATATATATATATATATATATATATATATATATATATATACTGGGTGTTCATAAAGGTCGTGTGTAATTTTAAAATGAATTGTTCCAAAATCAAATCCTTTTTACATGTTATTTCTATTGCAATCACAAATAAAATTATAAATATTTTAAGGCGCACACGGACTTTATGCACACCCTGTATATATATATATATATATATATATATATATATATATATTATGTGTGTGTGCGTGTGTGTGTGTATATATATATATATATATATATATATATATATAATTTATACCTATATTTAAACCCCAATATTTTATTGCCACCGAAATCAATGAAACCGCATATTTTCCAATCAAAGCGAGCGATTGTCTGCTCTAGTTGAGGTCTAGTCGCACCAGAAGGAAGTATTCAATGCATGTAGGCAGGGATTTAGTCTAGACTATAGTTTACATTGCAGTGTAAAAAAAAAAACTACAGATGATTTTATAAAATTATTTTTATAAAATGGCGTGACAGTATAAAATGCAAAAGTCAAGTATGCTGGCTTGTGCTCTAAACAGAAATATTCATGTAGATCGCCCCCAATAAAGACTGATTTTCTATACCTGTTTTTTTCTCACCATTGGCTTGAATTGAAATTCAAAATGCAAAAAATAGGTATCATTGTTTACTTGTGACCTAAACATTTCAAATGTCACATTAAAGAAACTTCTGTTGGTCTTATATGCTGTCCTTTTCTGTGTGTACGATAATAAAATGCCTTAAATGCACTCGTGGACTTTGGTGATATCATGCGTTAACTTCAGGCAAAATCATCTTTTTTCGTCGGAGTTTTTCGAATCAAATTCATACTTATACACAATCTATCAAAGCACACTAGGCACAAAATGTGCATTTGTGTGTGTGTGGGGGGGGTTAATCAGCCCAGCCGTTTAGGAAGCGATAAGGGACGCGCAGAGGCATCCCCTTTAAGAAATTCGTTTCTTATCGTTGAGCACTTACAGTTGAATTAAAGCCGGTCAATTCAGCTCTGATGCATAGATCATAGTATAACGATTAGATCACTGTTTGACTGACGTAAAGAACATTTAAAAATTAAAATGTTTAAATTCAACGTTATTTCACGCGGTTAATGATAGCCGAATGGATACGGCCTTTGCTAATCGAGTCAGGGATGTCTCGTATTGCCGAGTTCGAATCGTTCGACTGGTGTTAATCGTGACACCCTGCACTGAAGATTCCCGAAAGGATGAAACACTAGTGTCTGTAGGTATTTAATTATTATAGTACAAAAAAATAATTATATATATATATATATGTGTATATATATATATATAACCATACCGATGTTTCTGCTACTCGTATTATAACTTGCATACAAGCAATTATCTAATGTTAGTAAATGAATGAATGCAGAATGAATGTATTTTATTTCTGTTAACGAAAATCTGTTATAAAAATACTACAAATATTTGAACCAGTTCCAAGTAATAGCCTCTTTCATGTTGTCGTGATAGAAACTCACTTAATATTTACTTCTCACACAGAAATGTATTCAATTGTACATACTTCGTACAAAAGATAGTAAAATAGAGATCGTCACATGTGTCGGTGTTTCATTTGTTGATTACTTTAACGTTAGTATTGCGACAAAGCTTATAAGTTATTTATCCGTTAAATCTGTTTTAGATGTCAAATACATATTTTGAGGAGACATTCGATGACTTATAACGACAGC
Organism: Euprymna scolopes; assembly: GCF_053919585.1. Taxonomy (NCBI): domain Eukaryota; kingdom Metazoa; phylum Mollusca; class Cephalopoda; order Sepiida; family Sepiolidae; genus Euprymna; species Euprymna scolopes. The sequence goes on from NC_136489.1 coordinate 10,751,532, forward strand.
CTGACTTGAGGACAATTCCCGTTATAAAAGGGTCACTCTTCAAGTAGTGTTCCCTTTTATTAATCGCAATGAATTAGATAATCCACCAGACCAGATTAATTTTGCTTCTGAAACCCGGTATTATTCAAGTAAATCGATCGATAGGACTCAATTGCATTATTGTTTCAAGTCAATATTTTACTTAATAAAATGTCAAATAGTTTTGACATTGTTTTCTTATGAAAGCGAATAGTTCCTCGATTTATTCCACTATGCATGATGACGAGAAGTCCGTTTGAATTTACATCTAATATAAAGACGGTTTCTTATATCTTCTCTTGAATCGCTCTGCCTATATGAGCAAGAAATGGGTACTTTTTTATTTACAATGGGGCCACTATTTATCAAGGCCCGAAAGCCACTCAGGGATAAGGGTTATTGTATGCACAGTACGTTAGTGTGGATATTTAATAAAGTGTCTATTTAAGGAATTTGTTTGCGTTAGGCTTGAAGACATCCAAGTTGGAGTCAGGAGGAAGCAGGCAGACGGAACAGAGTTCCACAGGCGTGCAGTTCTAAGAAAGAAGCTTGGTTCATGGAATCTACGTTTTGATTTAGGTATAGATAAAGAGTGGGGAAAGTTTTTGACAGTGAATTCAGCTAAGCGGGTGTTTTTCGTAAAAGATTGGCCAGGGGGGATCAGAGATTTGAGTTCAGACGAGCACCTAACATGGAAATTTTCAAGTATAAATAAAGATTGTTTTCAAGTATAAACTGTATTAAGATGTACATGGAGGTATTTATTTCAGATTGTGTTCCTAAAGAACAAGTCAGACATAAACTGTAAGATATATTACGAAAAGATTTACCTTAACAGCAAGAGTGGCTTCTTTCTGTTTTATAATGATAACAGTTTCGTGAGAATACGAGTTTTAATAGCATCAAATAAGGTGTTAATGCTTTGCCCATTGGATAGGCAAAGTTTTGTCATAATTCTGACCTTCTATGTGGAAACTTAACATCTTGAATTTTCTTGCCGTAAAGGGAGATTCACAATAAATATCAAGTCAATAAGAATGTGTTTTGTAATAACAATCTTATTAGTAGTAGGAGGATTGCTTCCCTTTCTAAAACGCGTGCCTTGTAAAAAACGTTACACGTAATATTTTTTAATCCACAGAACTAGTTTTAGCACCAGAAAACAGATAGATGTATATAAAATATATGTATATAATAAATTAAATTGTAATTCATTCATATAATTCTAACTACTGTTATTATCTTAATTGTCATTTTCACAACGTTTTGGTTCATATATACTTCGACTTTCCTCAGGTGTCCATTGAAAATATCTGGAATTTTTCTGTCGAAGTCTGGAATATGCCGTACAATTGATCAGAATTCATCAGTATATCCATTGAGAATTCTGTTCGAAATTCCATGATGATTCAAAAGTTTGACAGAAAGATTCAAGATTTCGACAAAAGGCACTTAAAGATGGCCGATGGTTACACTAGTCAAAAATTTGTGAGAATAGCAATCTGCAAACATTAGTTTAAATAATCTCAATAATACAACTTACCAATCCGCATCTCAAAATTTCAGAAACATAAAATTTAGTTTCATATTGTTTTGTTTAAGTCAACCGCCACAATCTAATGATATTATTGGTTATAGTCGGTAATTTACTCAATGAAAAACTAGCAACTGTTTTAGAAACTATTTTAACAAAATAGTTCCTGCCTAAATTACAGTCTAAGAATTATGAATGCATTACGTTTTCTATATCGTCGCTTGAATCAGTCTGAGAAAATACACTCTTTACTGGGTTCATGCGTTAGTTATGTTGAAGAATAGTTTTCCAGAAAGTATACGTTGGAAGTATATATTAACGTTCCCGCCCATGCGGTTATCATTTAATAACAAATATTACTGAACAGAAGTAAAAGTGAAACACAGGAATTATTTTCTTAATTTATCTTTTTTTTATTTTTGTTAAGGGGTTTGGAGAGAATGGTGTAAAGTTGTTGCGATAAGTCACTCCCGGAATACTAAAGATTTAAAAGAATATAATCTGTTATCTCACTCTGTTTCCAAGAATGTATATAATCAAATGCATAAGTAAGTAGCTTAGGAGTTACTCATGTGCACTAAAATATGTATGAATACATAATTGTATTGGTTTTTATTGTGTTTATGCAAATATTATTGGCTACATATATGCATACATGTATAAGCTATGTGATATCTCGAAATACCGTGTCATAAGGTCACTGATGATCTGAGGAGTCGGAAACGAAATTACAGCTGAAACATGTGGGCATATATGCAGCAAATAACATTTGCATAAATTAAGAGAATTACACAAGAATACGGCGCTACATGTAATTGTTTAATATTTTATAAACACAAGCATTTGATTAGATAAAACTAAAAAAATTAAAACGGTGCAATCGTTGGATAGACATTTTAATAATACTGTGCGCAATGGCATTATTATTAATTATTGGGGTAGTTTTATAGTTTCAACCTGTATTATTCAAGAGAAAAAAGTGAGATAAGGAATAGAAACTAAAATATACTTTGAAAATATGTTCATCTGTTTTTCTTCTTCTACTTAACGTTAATTCAATATGTTTAAAAACACAAATTATATAAACGTGGTAAATAATAAGGGGTAAAGAAAACTGGTAAGACGTTTTTCGTCCTACACTTATCAAGTTTAACGTCGACAACTTGAGGAAACATCGTTTAAAATGTATTAAAAAGAGCAAAATTAATAGCGAGGGTAGACAAAGAAAAAGATATGAGGAAAGGGCGAAAAATGAAAACATCTCGTCGAAAACCAATCAGTTCCAAATTATATTATTAGTTCCTTCTGCTCACACAGAGACGGTTGATGCGAATAAATAGACACGAGAAGTGTAAAGTTGATTTTCCAGCGTGTTCTGTGTAAGACAGAGAAAGTTCCACCTGTGTACCATCCAGTGCAATAAATGTTCAACGATGGCCGATTTATAAGTTGTACATGTCTTTATGTTGGTCATTTCTTGTGCCTACCTATCGAAGGAGGGAAATATCAAGAAATTCTAAGCTCAAAGCGCTGAATGTTTTGCCCCACATAGTGAGCTTCGCACTGATCGTTAAAACGATAAACCGCCGTTTTGTATTTAGTGGTACAGGGAAGCGTTTCACCTGCCAAACACCGTCCAAACCTTAGTTGCAAAAGTCACGCAAAATAGCTGTAGAAATTTTCTGTGAAAATTTACAAGTGTATTTATGAACGTATGCATATATATATATATATATATATATATATATATATAAATATGTATATAGAGAGAGAGTGAGAGAGAGAGAGAGATGCTGCCATCGCGCACAGAAATCACTTTTTCGATAGATACCAAGGTAACTGATGCACTGAGACTAAAGCTGCTTTCAGGAACGCCAACAAACACTGTAAAGAGTAATAAAAAATGCAAGAGAGCTATATGCCCAGTCTGTTTAATCAAAAGTAGCTGATCAGCGGCTTGGTTCCCACCAGTTTTGGCAAATAACAAATAGGACCTAAACAGAA